>NC_042616.1:375837488-376162622 GCF_901001135.1 Rhinatrema bivittatum
TGCTCCAGAAGCCACCCCTCTAAGCGTGCCGCCCTGTTCAATTGCATGGTTTGCCCACCCGGTGGCACCAGACCTGTTTGTCTGAGCCTTAAAGTTCTCCTAAAAGAACTGTTTAGTCAAACAAAATAAATATTTGATCTCAAAGAAACCCTCAATACCCACACCACTGCACTGGCTTATGACATAGAATGCCTGCAAGGATCTTTGACTGAACTAACCACATACATAACAGCTATGATCATTACAATCATGCTATTGTAGAATAGCTCTTTATCACAGAAAGTAAAAGTCTTGTGTCTTCTTTATTGCGGAGTGCTATAACACCTTCATCTTTCAGCTACAATGCATGATGGCAGCTGAGCCCTTTCAATAGAGTACACACTAAAAAGTTAACACTTGGTCCAAGGCAGGTTATACATTTTACGGATTAGCAATGAGTGCTAATTAGGCTGTGGAGGAGAGCATATTATGCTATTTTGCATGCACTATTAAAGCCTTATTTGCACATGACGTTTCTTTATTTATAGGTACTTACACATTAATTTTAATGTAGTCACAATAATATTCTTTTGTCTGGTTTTGTGTGGATGCTATGGCTTTTCATGCATAACATGCTATTTTTTGTGCAAGCTAAACAACCTTTAGCTTGAATGCTAAGCTTTAGTATATAGGCCTCATATCATAAAAATGGTTGAATTTGAAGAAATGCAATTCACAAACATTACTCATTTTGGATTCTAAATATATGTCAGGATTGTCTTGATGTTTGGATACACTAAAGTACACTTCTAATAAAATCAGCTGTAGTATTACAGCCAGGTCAGGTCCATTTTACATGGCAAAAATTAACAAAGGCAACTGCTTTGGTCTGCCACCACCAATTGTCATAGACTCATCAGCAGGGCAGGTGCAACTGGGGGATCAATCCTGCCCATGAAGAATTTTTCAAGAAACAAGAGGGTAAGAGGATGGGAATTTTTTTTTTTTGGGGGGGGGGGGGGGAGGACATGACATTTTTTAATTTTGATTTGTTTTGCATTGTATTTTAAATTTCATTTGTTTGAGTTTTTGTTTTAAATTAAAAGAAATGAAACAAAAGAAAAACATGAAAAAGAAAAGAAACAAAAATAACTGAGGTTTGCTTAGTTCAAGGGTGGTACTTCAGATGGAGAGCCATAGAATAGCTCAAAGCAATGGAGGTTCAGGCAGCTAATAGCCTGGTGCATGGTTCTACCCTTGAAGAGACCAATTAGAATTCAACAGCTTGGCAGCCAGAGCTGAGTGGATCTGGTGAAGACCCATGAGTTCTTGCAAGCTTGTGTTCCAGATGTTAAATTATTTCAAATGTCTGATGTTGCATATAGTTTTGTGTATCTGAACATTTATTTATTTTAATTCTGCTTTTCACCATTTCAAAGTGGATTACATTCAGGTTCTGGAGGTATTTCCTTATCTCCAAAGGGTTTACAATCTAAATTGGTACCTGAGGCAACAGAGGATAGAGTGACTTGCCCCAGGTCACAAGAAGCAGCAAGGGTTTTGAACTCTGGTTTGCAGCATGCTGCTCTAACCACTAGGCTACCTCTCCACTCTACTCACTGAAGTGTTCTCCAAGTGTGTGAAGAAGGACAATTAACTATGTTACCTGACCTGGAATGGATTAAGACTGGAGTGGCCAACCAGCATATAGTGAGCTGTATGCGACTCTCTACTCTAAAAGTGCAGTTCTTTCAAAGCCACCAGCAACAACACCTCTAATGGCATTGAAGTCAACAACTTGCATGGCCAAAGGGAGGAGGGGTGGTGTGATCAGCTGCACAAGCAAATGAGAGGAGGGCTCTCAGCAATGATGCCAATGATGCATGGGATCTTCTTAGTGTTTGGGTAATTGCCAGGTTCTTATGGCCTGGATTGGCCACTGTTGGAAACAGGATGCTGGGATTGATGGACCCTTGGTCTGACCCAGTATGGCATGTTCTTATGTTCTTATGTAGGAAGTGGCAGTGTAATTGGCTGTACGAGCCAATTGGAAGAAAAATGTCAGTAGACTATGCCAGAAAGGGGAGACAGTAGCATGGCTTGAGCCACTCTTCACTAGCGTGCTTCTGCTGCCACTTCTGAGACCACAGCAATCATGATTCCAAGAAGCAACCCTCGCCATCACCAACCTCTTGTCTCCCCTGAGCACCAGACAGCCTCCTCCTTAAAAAAAAAAAAAAAAAAGGGAGGGCTGCTGGCTCTGCAGGCACAAAGCCTCCTGCTGACTTCAGGCCCCTGAAAGGGGTGGCATTCTAGACCCTGCTACCAATGTACTTTAAACAAAATATCCATGGTTTCACAGGTACTGTAGAAACAGACGACAATGTGAGGGGGTGGGAGGTGGCTAATTCAAGTTGGCTGGGGGGTGAATGGGTGGAGTTAACATCACTGGCTTATTGGCTGAGGCAGTGAATGAGGAGTGGTTATTGAGTGTCAGGGAGGAGGAGGAGGAGAGGATAGCTGAGAGGGAGTTGAGAGAGAGAGAGAAAAAACTGATAGGACCATGGTAGGGGATGGGGAGAGAGGGAGAGACTGGTGGGACCAGGGTGCAGGGATTGAAAAATAGAGGGGGAGAGACTGATGGGGCCAAAAGGTGAGAGGCCTGAGAGAGAGGGGGAGACTGCTGGGGGGAAGGGAATTGAGAGAGTTGAACTTTTCTTTAGGGGCAGCTCCCTTCCAACCACTCCTCAAAAGTGAGCCGGCCTCTACTACTATGAATTTTGGTTTCATGGTTCTTGCTATGTGATAGGTTGGCCACCCCTGGATTAAGACTTCCCTAAACAGGAAGTGTTTGTAACTGAAACCTGAGCTGGATATTTTCTATGCCTGTAGTGTCTGAGTCAGGTTTAAGATAATATGAAAATAAATCATATTGAGATGCTTGTAGTGAGTGGGAGTAACTCACTGCAGGTATACTAACCTGACAACTATTAAATAAATCATATTAAATTTTATTTTTATCTAATAGTAGGGCTAAGAAGAACATTTTTATTTTGTTCCTATGTAAATGAATTCTCTTTGTTTATTTTTTATTGCTCATATACAATTTTTCTTTCTAGTTTAGAGAGGACATTTTAGGGGCAACTTTCAGTAAACCACCATAGATGCAAAGTCTGGGGGTACTTTGTTTCCCAGGGACCTTGTAGGCAATTTTCAAAGAGAAAATACCTGCACAATTTTTTGGGAAATCCCTAGTGGACTTTACCTGTTCCCAGGGTTGTAGCGGAGGCACTGACATCCCTCTGCAGCTCTGAAGATAATCCCCGAGGAAAGGGGGGTTACACTTGCACTAGAACATGTGCAACGTACAAGGCGGTTTTAACATGCAAATGTTATGCCAGCTCATTTTCAAAGAAAACTGAGAAGTTTCTCTTTGAAATTAGCTACAAAGTACAAATGGTAAAATTACTCATGTTTATGCAACTATGCAGGCTACTTAAAACTGACCCCTATGTGTGTAACATTTCCTTTCCCACTTCTCAGGGGTTCCGGTGGTGAGTCCAAGTACATCTGAGTTGAAAAGAATGGTGAATTGGTCCCTGTTTGTAAAAAAAAAAAAAAAAACCCCAAAAAAACCTGCAGATCACCCATAAAACTAAAGTTCCATCCGGCTGCTTTACTGAGGTAGTGTCTTCCTTTTCTAATGCACAGTTCTCATCCAACATTAGAGGGATCTTCTTAGAAGAAATCAAATTATTTTCAGCTACTTTCTGGGTTTTCAGTAAATAAGAGCATATTCACACCACCTTCTGTATATTAATAAAACTTCCTTTGGTGGAACATGTAATATCTCCTGCTTTTTAACATATTTATAAATAATCTGGAAAGGCGTACAATGAGTATGGTGATCAGATTTGCAGATAACACAAAATTATTCAGAGTTGTTAAATCACAAGTGGATTTTGTTAAATTGCAGGAGGACCCTGCGAGACTGGAAGATTGGGTGTCCAAATGGCGATGAAATGTAATAGACAAGTGAAAGGTGATGCATATAGGGAAAAATAACCCATGCTGTAGTTACACTATCTAGGCATCATTTTGGATAATACTTTGAAATCATCGGCTCAGTGTGCTTCGATGGTCAAAAAAGCAAATAGAATGTTAGGAATTATTAGGAAGGGAATGGTGAATAAAATGGAGAATATCATAATGCCTCTGTACCGTTCCATGTTCAGACCATACTTTGAGTGCAATTCTGGTGCCACATCTCAAAAAAGATATGGTTGCACTGGAGAAGGTACAGAGACGGGTGACCAAAATGATAAAGGGGATAGAATGGCTCCCCTATGAGGAAAGGCTAAAGAGGTTAGGGCTGTTCAGTCTGGAGAAGAGAGCTGAGGGAGGATATGATAGAGGTCTATAAAATCATGACAAGAATGGTTATTTACTCTTTCAAATAATACAAGCACTGGGGGGCACTCCATGAAATTAGCAAGTAGCACATCTAAAACAAATTGGAGAAAATTATTTTTCATTCAATGATTAAGCTCTGGAATTCATTGCCAGATGATGTGGTTAAGGCAGTTATAGGCCAATGCAATACTGGTGCATGGAAAATGGGCACTCATGATAGAGTGCCCGCTCTCCTGATGCATGCTGATCGACCTCTCCAGAGCACCTGATGCAGTATGCAAATGGGCTGCCACAGTATAAAAGAGGCACTAGGGGAAATTGTGCGCTCCTAGCACCTCCTTAGCAGCGGGCACCCAGGAGAGGTGGCTGTCAGTGGGTAAGGAAAACGGACGCTCAGTTTTAAGAGAGTCCCATTTCCCAGCCTGACCGCAGGCACACTTTTTGTTTTTTTGAAAGTTCCTCTTTTCGTGTTCCTCTGACTTAATATCACCATGATATTAAGTTGGAGGAAGTACAGAAAAGCAGTATTTTCTGCTTTTCTGTACACATTTTGAAGGTAAAAATGTGCGCATCGAGGGCACATTTTTTTTTTTTTGCATTGGGGGAAATAGCTAATAGCCTCATAAAAATGAATTTACATGTGATGAGTGTTATTAGCTACTCGTTCTATTGGATGTGCATTTTGTAGGCTATTGGAAACAGTATGCCAGGCTTGATGGACCCTTGGTCTGACCCAGTATGGCATTTCTTATGTTCTATCATGTCCCTTTTCAGTCATTTCTTTTTCAAGCTGAAGAGTCCTAACCTGTTTAGCCTTTCCTCAAAGGGGAGCCATTCCCAGGGCCAGTGGAAGCACTAGGCAGACTAGGTGGCCACCTAGAGCGAAATGGGTCGGGGGGTGCCAACTACATAGTCTTTTCTTCTTCCCACTCACGCAGCCCAAAAGAGGAACTGATGGGTCCACGTGGACGAGAAGAAGGAGAAGCCATTTAGTCGTGGCCCAAAGTAGGAGGAAGATCAGCGTGTGTCCCAGGTCATCGCAGGAAGAGGTAGCATTGGCATTTGAATGGACATGGAGCAGCAATAGCGGTGCCCCCTTCCCAATGCAGGCACAGGATGCAGAGCTGCAAGAGCTCACTCACGCACCCAGGCCCCCATTCTACCACACACATATACATCCAACCCAGGCAGCCTCTTATTCACATACACACACACATACCCATCCCATGCAATCTCCCATTCGCACGCACACACACACACACACACACATCCCAGTCAGCCTCCCATTCACACACACAAACATCCCAGGCAGCCTCCCATTCACTCCCACACACATGCAAACCAGGCAGTCAGGGTCCACAGGTAATTCCTCCTCTGCTGCTGCTGCAGTTAGCCTGTACCATCTTTGGGGAAAGCAGCTACTTTGCAGCTCTTCGTACATGCTGGCCCTGCGGTAATTCAACACTTGCAATGCTAGCACTTCCTGTATTCTCATCTCGTGATTTATTACCACGGGTCCAGCACCCAAGGAGGAGCTGCTGGATGGGCTTCTTCCACCACCAGGGGAATGAAGTCTGCAGACAGCCACACAGACCTTCTGTTTTTTCTGCTGATGGTGGGATGGGGGGGTCCACTGGCGGCCCCACGGGCTTCCTGCTTCTTTTGCTGCTGGTGGGATGGAGTTCACCGACAGACACAAGCCTCCTTCTTCCACTGCCAGTGGGATCAGATCCACTGGCAGTAGTTCGGGCCTTTACCTGCTCCCAATGCTACCCCACTGGGTGTGTTGCCTTGTGCAATTGCACAGTTTGCACACCTGGTGGTGCCGGGCCTGCGTCTGTAAATAACCTCACCAGTGTCCTCACACAGACTCTAAAAAGAATGCCAGAGCCTCCAACAGTGCCTTTCCCAGCATCCCAAGATTCAACATCTCATAGCAGACCCTGATATGAGAGATGAACCAGAGGTAGGGCCCCCCAAGAACATTTCACTCTCAAGTGGCAAGCCATGGCATGGCAAAGGGACATGAGCATTCACAAGTGATGCCCTGTAATACCTAGAAACAAGATTTGTTCAACAAGCTTGGCTGGGCCTATTAATAGTTCCTGTGCTGGCTAGATGGAAGAAGACAGCTGGGCCCGTCCTCACTACAGAGTTCCTGTGCCAGCTAGTTGGAAGAAGACTGCTGGGCCCGCCTCACCACAGAGTTCCTGTTCTGGCTAGATGGAAGAAGACTGAAGGGCCCATCCTTACTGCAGAGTTCCTGTGCCGGCTTGCTGAAGGGGATGGTCTACTATCTGCTACTGTTGTCCTGCTGCCTAGTTCTAAAACCCTTCTCAATGCTTTGTCCATACTTCAGCCTCCTTGATGCATTCTCCCGTCACGGTCCAGCTGTTGCCTCTTTGCATCATGTCTCATTGCCTACTCCTGATGCTGGTGTGTCATTTCATCTCATCTCATCTCATGCTGCTGCTGCCTCCATGCTGCTATGTCTCATCTCATCTCATGCTCTTTTATCTACATGTTGCTGTGTCACATCTCATCTCATGCTGCTGCTACTTCCATGCTGCGGTCTCTTCAACTGGGGCTCCTGCCTCCATGCTACTATGACCTTTCCTGGGGCTCCTGCCTCCATGCGGCTGTGTCTTCTCCTGGCCTGCTATCTCCATGCTGTGGTCTCTTCACCCGGGGCTTCTGTCTCCATACTGCTGTGTCTTTGCCTCGTGTTTGGCCTTCATGCTGCACTCTCCACTCCTGGTCTTGCTGCCTGCCACTTCAACTTTCCTGTCTTGGCCCTTAGGCTGTCCCACCTTTAAGTACGCTCTTTCAACATGGACTGTCTGGGGGCCTTGTGGTTTACATTACATAGTTGTGCTACTATCAGCTCTAACATTAGAGCTTTACTATAGCTATTGGGGTGCCATTTCCGCTCCCTATGTTGTTTGATGTAATCATGATTGTGCAAAAGGATAAGATACAAATACTGTATATGTAATGCTGCCATTTGTAACAATGTATGCAGCGTTAACCAATCAATGTGCTGCTCATTTAAGTTAAAATGTTATATACAATTACAAATCTTGTCCTTGTAGAATGTGATTACCAAGATGTTGATTTGCTTTCAGTCTGTTGACCTTTGTTGTATAATAAAGTGGTCACAGGTTTGAAAGAACACTTTCTGCTTGTCCATTTTTCATGTGCTTTTTCTGTTAAGGGTTCACTAGGTGAAAAGTTTGAGATCCACATGACTTTGTATGCTAGAGTGCCAGTGGCACTTTTTTGGTAGGCAAGATTAATATGGTCTACAGTAAGCAACCCAAAGCTGATTGTATGCCCCCAATGAAGACAGCAAGTGCTCACCAGGAAGCTCCTTATTGTGCAGCTTTAATATTGGATTCAGTTGCTTTCTCCAGAGTGGATACTCTTAGCTAACTGTTGGGTACATGGGCATGTATGTGAGATGTGCACTAGCTAGCTAGTGTTCAACTCCATACACAGTCTGGAGAAGTAGGTATACAAATGGTTGGCTAGAGGTTCAGTAGCTATGTTTCCACTCTGTTGAAGATCAATGCATTTTATAGGTAGGTGAAGGTAATATTGTGAAGATATATCACCTCTGACCAAGCAATGGCCCTTCTCTCTGTCTCTTACACTGAATACTATCATGACATAATACTTCAATCAGAGGGCTTCATGAAAATGGCATAAATCCCTAGGTGTGTTTTATTTCTAGGGAGAAGAAAGGTGCAGCTGCAGGTGTCCAGGACAGAGAATAAATATTGTAAATGTAAAGCCTGTGTGGTGTTAAGGGCAAGTAACACTAATGACCCCTCAAGACTTCACATTGTGAGCCTTACTTGGGTCCTCACTCCACCAGAAAGGCAATCTGGACAAACCCCATTTTTGGTTCCACACTAAACAAAATGTCTTCTACTTGCAGGCTGCTTTAATACCTTGTCAGCAGTTGTGTGACAACTGAGGAGGTGTGATGAAGTTGTGTAGATTAGACCAACCCCACAGCCCAAGAGCAAACAGCTGAGAGGCCTGCTGTTGCTTGAGAGCAAACAGACCTCCACAGACTGGCTGCCTTCCCTGTACTGGTCTGGCATATGGATCAGTATAATACCTGTTTACTAAATATCAGCCTTACCTAACAGGTACCATACAGATCCACATGCTAGGCCAATACAGGGGAGGCCGCCAGTCTGAGGTCTGCTTCTCTCAAGCAACAGCAGACCTCCAAGCTGTCTGCTTTTGGGCTGTGGGGTTGGTCTAACCTACACAACCTAACATACAGGTTGGGAACAGGACAAGTCATGCTGGGAAATGTTAGGAATAGTTAGTGTGTGTGGGCCCTTGGGCTGAGGTGAGAGGTGGTACCGCCCACAGGGATGAGACCTGTGAGCCTCACCTTCGGGAGGCAAAGTCTCAGCTGATGTCAGACACAGAATCTAAACTAGAATCTTTATTAAAGAGATAGAGTGACACTACCTGTGGAGCAGGGGGTGCCAGAGAGGAGGTCTCACTGAGCCAGAGACACTGGGTCGATGGGAGATACCCAGAAGGGATACCTCTGAGGAGCTGGTAATGGTCCGCAGGATGGAATACCCCGATGAGGTCTTCAGTAGAGGTGGTATGGTCTGTGAAGCGGTGTATACCTAAGGGGTCTTTGGTAGAGATGGGCGTGACCCATGGAGCGGGGTACGCCGTAGAGGTCCTCAGTAGAGATGGTAATGGTCTGCAGAGTGGGGTACGCTAATGAGGTCCTTAGTAGAAATGGTAATGGCCTGCAGAGCAGGGTACACTGGTGAGGGTCCTCTCTAGAGGTAATAGCGGTCTGCAGAACAGGGAACGCCAATGAGTCCTCAGTAGAGACGGTAATGGTCTGCAGAGTGGGGTACGCTAATGAGGTCCTTAGTAGAAATGGTAATGGCCTGCAGAGCAGGGTACACTGGTGAGGGTCCTCTAGAGGTAATAGTGGTCCGCAGAGCAGGGAACGCCAATGAGTCCTCAGTAGAGATGGTAATGGTCCACAGAGCGGGATACACCAGAGAGGTCCTCAATAGAGTTGGTAAAGACCTGCAGGGTGAGATAGGCCCGAGGAAGTCCTCAGTAGAGATGATAATGGACCACAGAGTGGGGTACACCAGAGAGGTCCTCAATAGAGTTGGTAAAGGCCTGCAGGGCAAGATAGGCCCGAGGGAGTCCTCAGTAGAAATGGTAATGGTCCGCACAGTGCGGTACTCATGAGAAGAGTGGTGATGGTTCCAGGGAAGCCACGAGGTACGAGGCAGGCAGAAGTTCCAAGCATAGGCCCTCTGAGGAGCGGATAGCCAAGACTAGGAAAGGGCCCCTGAGGAGTGGGTACTCGAGACGTCTTACACCAGGAAGCAGGAACAGGAACGCAGGGTCCTCTGAGAGCGAGGCGGAATTGGCAAGGATGGCTCTCTTTGCCAAGTCATCGGTAAGCAGGGCCAGCTGGCTTAAATATCCTGGAGGGATGATGTCATCCGGAGGGGATGCCTCCAAGGTTCCCGCCATGACATGTTTAAGATTGGCCCGTGCGCGCTCACCTAGGAGATTCCAACGGCAAGATGGCGGTCAGCGGCGTCCGTGCCACCCTGGGACGCCTGGGAGCAGTAGGCAGGCCGTTAGCAGTTGGCGGAGACTGCCAGTCTACCCCACGGAGTCAGGGAGGTATAGAAAGAGGTGAGCAATAGTGGTCGCAGCCATCTGCGACCGACAGGCGTAACAGTACCCCCCTTCCTAGGGCCCCTCCCGGGGGTTTTGGTTTTCTTGGGTGCGAAGCATGAAATTCTCCTTGTCAAGGATGTTAAAAGCAGGCTTCCAGCCTGTTCTCTTCGGGGCCAAATCCTTCCCATGAGATCAGATATTCCCAACGCTTCCCACGCTTTCTTACATCCAAGATGTCCTCAACCTGGTATGTGATGTCTTCTTCCGAAGCTAGCAGTTGAGGCTCAGGAGGTTTCTTGGAGAATTCTGAGAGGATAAGCGGTTTTAACAGGGAGATATGAAAGGCATTATCAATTTTGAGCGAAGTGGGTAGCCGGTTTGGTATGCTCCCACAGTTGATGGAGTTCTTGAGCAGTGGCCTGTGCTGTCAGTGAAAGTACAGACAGAGGTGTCGGAAGAGGAGGCAGAGGTTGACTCGGATCTTAGTTGCAAGTAGCGAGGACTGCCGAAGCAAGTCCTGTTGGAGTTCCTTGCTAACTTGTTTGTAGTTAGCAAACAAAGACCTTTTAAATTGAAAACGGATGACGTCACTACAGGGGGACGCCCCCGAGGTTCGCACCCTTGCTGGTACAAACTCTTACTGTGATTTCCCACTCTGACATATTAAGAAAAGTGATGACCCTTTAAGTTTCAACAGATCCTGCTGCAGTCCCTAGTAGTGTCCTAACTGTTAGTGAGTCAGTTGAACAGCAGACAAGTACAGAACTGTAGCTGGAGTCATTTTCAGAACTAAGTTCTGAATAAAAGGAACAATTCAAATGTTATTTGCCTCAAAATGGTGTCCTGATTTTGAAGGGAAGGCTTTGCAACTGCCCTTCCTCCAACCACTGGAATTTTCAGCTTTGAAGGAAGCAAAACTTTATAGAAACAGTATGACCTCATCTGCAAAGCCTGTTCACATACACACATTGAAATAATATTCACTTATAACGAGCAAGGAATTGAGTTCAAGGAAGCACTAAAGCAGGACCTGTCCTGGATTCTGGGTATATTCAGGGGTACTGGTAGCTGTTTCTCCTCTTCCAGCCCAGGATTATACAGAGTTTTTCTTGCTCATTCTTTTGTGGAAAGTCTTGGATTTTCTCTATCAGCACAGCACAGGAGGAAATTAACTTTTGTTCCTATTTCTACAGTGTTGCATTGCATGCAGAGTCTGTCTTCTTGGGTTTCCAGTTTAGTTTTTGTCTGTATCGTTCTATTTCTAGTCTGTGATCACTTATCCTGTATTTGGCAATATTCTGTCTGTTTTTTTGCATTTGTAACCAGTGAGGTATTCTGCTATCATGTGATACATTCGATTAAGGGGGTCATATAGTTCCTCAAAATCCCAGACCTCTTTTCCTCTCACACATTGTCCATGCCAGCCTCTAAGAATGCTGGGGTTTATCCGGCAAGGGGAGATTCAACCTCATGGGCCTTTATAGTGGGTAACTCAGTCTTAGTCATGAATTCACACCCCAACTCGCTCTTGAGCTGGATGGTAAATACTTGCATCAGAAGAATCTTCTTGGAGAGAAAAAACTCTTGAAAAAAGGACGGAGTCAAAGAATGGTGTTCAACTGAAATCTATTTGAACTTAAAAATGAAGATCCAAGTTAGGATCCCAAAAATCATAATAACAAAAGCCGAGCTTTCCACACTTTTTTCAGTGCTTTAAGCAGATTACATTCAGGTACTGAGGTATTTTCCTATCCCCAGAGGGCTTACAATCTAACGACTGGATTTTAAAACCCTGGTGCATGTAAATCCTGGAATTTACGCGCATGGCCGGGCCTTATGCACGCCGGGCCCATTTTCAAATGGGCCTGGCTACGCGTGTAAACGCCGGGACACGTAAAAGTGCCAGGACCTCAAAGGGGGGTAGTCTGGGGGCAGATCGGGGTGGCCTGGGACAGCGCCATTCCTCGCAGTCCCGGAGCCTCGCATGCCAACCGGGTCAGGCCCTGAAGTAACTTGCAAAACAAAAGGTAAAAAAATTTTTAAAAGGGTTTAGAGGAGAGGGTAGGGTAGGAAAGTTCCCTCTCAGTCCACTCCTTAATTGGAGGGAATGGGGGAAGTCCCCAATCTCGTTGCCTCATGATTTTGTGTGATTCCACCCCCACTTGTGCACTCTGCCCGGGAATTTATAACGTGTGAGCATGTTACAATACTATGTGTCCATATGGATGTACGCGCATATTTGGGGTTTTGTTTTTTTTTTTTTAAATCTAGCCCTAAGTTTGTACCTGAGGCAATGGAGGGTAAAGTGACTTGCCCAAGGTCACAAGGCTCCTAGACTGCTGCTCTATTAGGCTACTCCCCCACTGTTTACTCTCATGGGATAAAACAGCCATCTTCCAGTTACTACAGCAAGGTGGTACTGGTTTCACTGCAAAACTGGTCACAAAAATCTCTAAGTCAATCTCTTCACTTCCAAAGTCTATGCCTTGCTATTTTCTGGGTGAAAGCAAAAAACCAAGATCACATCCAGTTCTTCTAAAGAGGGGGTAATTAATCCTCCTAGTAGAATACTGGGCAAAGATATCTCCAAAGCTCTTCCACTAGCTTCTTCCAAAACTCATACCTCTCAAACACCTCTGGATCAATCCACTGGAGAGCAGACAATTTATACCTTATAGACCCAGTTTATACCCTATAGACCCATCCCAAAAAAGGGTAAGGCCTAAGATAGGGGGTGAACTCCCAGAATGCAAAGAAACTTTAATAGTTGAACAACAGGAGCAATGTCTTTTCTATGTATTTTCTATCTGTAGCAGTCTAGTTTGTTCTATTTTCCAATTTGCTCCTCTCAACATTAATTGTAAATTTTAAATTTCAGTCTTGACTGTTTAACCAACTGTGAAATTCTTGTCATTATTCCTGAGTATTCTCCTAAAACATCAGGACATCATCAATAAATCGGCACATGTTTATAAACTTGCTCCACTGGGCTGAATATATTTGCTGTTCAAAAGAAGCCACATAAAGACTGGCTGCATCACCCATCACCACTCCTTTTACTTGTAGATAGTATTTTCCTTCAAAAACAGTGTTACTAATGTCTGCAACAAGAAAAAATGGTGTGTTTATGGAAATTTTTGAGTTGCTGCACTATGTGGTAAGTTATCACTTTGCATTATTGCATGGTGCAGTAAACTTACCACACCATAATCCCTATTTTTTTGCATCCTGCATGAGAGAGAGGGAAGTATTTATGTCTCTACAGGAGGGCCACATAGTGAGGCCCTCCCCAGAGGCTCACTCTCACTCCAACTCCACTCCACTCTCCCCCAAAAATTTTCATTCGCACCATGCATTAGCATACTTTTCACGCGCGTTAACGCCATAACGCATTTTGATGAACGATGGGGGTCAATTAATTGTATAACAAAAGTTGATGAATTTAAAATCTCATTTTTGGATATACAAGTTGTGCTCATACGTTTACATATCCCTGGCAGAATTTGTAAGATGTATAGCATTTTAAGAAAACATGAGTGATCAGCCAAAACACGTCTGTTATTTTTCATGTATTTCAAATTGAAAACAGGGAAGTTTCTTTTTTAATGATATATTAAAGTTAATATTGACACATTTTGGAGAGCACTAGAATATAAAATGATAAAAAAAAAAGGATGGGACTATGATTAGCATAGAGGTATTTCTCTGACCAGTAGTATCAGAGTTTTTCCACATGTGATTGTCCCTTAAAAATCATAACAGAATATAGTGTGAATAATGTGTGATTAGAAGGTAAAAAAGGTTTTGTAACAATACTGGTTTTGTGAATTGTGTTATACCCTATGAGGTTAACTCAATGAAATCTCTTACCATCTCAAGCATCTGAAAATAATAACCAGGTGATGTAGGTCTCTATAATGTAATTTTACAACTTGGAATCCTGGCAATGTCAGAGGATGCAAAGGTAAGAAACCTTAAGTTCTCACCTGGAACTGGCATGCACATTTTATCCCATCACTGTCTTCTTTGCACATGCCTCCATATTTACATGATGACTCATCACATCTTCGCATATCTGCTTCTCTTAGATTCAGCTCTGCAGATGAATCCAAAAGACATATAGGTTATTATCAGCAGTCAATGACTTGACTTGTGTATGTTCTGTAATGAGGACATAGGGGGCCAGGACTACCCTTGATAAAATGGTGATCTTAAAGAGTTTGGGGTTTAATCATATATTAAATTGCATATACTATAACATCAAATATGCTGTTAATAATGGTACAAGATAAAGATTAAGTTGAGCACAGAGAGAACTGGTACACCATAATTGGTAATCTTAGTGAAGATGGCACTTAATGATGATTATGATGAATGGTAATTTGGAATTGTACCAAGTTTTGATCACATGACACCTATAAATCCAAAAATGTTCTAAAGGCCCAGCTCCTCTCCTTTTCCATGCCTAACTACAAAGCTTTGTAATCATTGAAATAGCCACCAGTGTTAGCATTGGCTAGTGCTCGAACATTCAGCTTCCTAGTTCCCCTGCTTATCCTACCAGACAGACCTAGTTATGTGAGCACCTGAGTTTTGGCTAGGACTTCTAGATATTATTGTACTTGAAACCTGCCTTATAGACCCAACAGCTAGTTAATTATCACTGCATCCTGCCAGACAGAATCCGATGTATGGATGCCTGTGATTCCAGTAGGACTTCTAACCTTTCATATTACTTACTGTCATTCATTCTCACAGCTATAACGCATGCTATAATAATGGCATCACATGGCACAAATGCACATTTCAGGAAGGGCAGGATTAGGGAGGAATTTGGGCAGGAATTAAAAAAAAGAGGGGCAATACTGCTCAGCGCGAACTCAGGTCAGCCAACAAAGCCCTCCTTTCAGTTCCTACAGTAAGGTCTGCTCATTTGAGCGAGGTCAGAGAGCATGCTATATCAATTGTAGGTCCAAGCCTGTGGAAAAGCCTACCACAAGAGTTACGGTTACAACATAATCTGAAAAAAATTCAAAAAAGATTTAAAAACGTGGCTTTTTAAATAGGCATTTGGGACAGACACTTGAGATATCAGCAAAGACTCTTTTCTATTTCCTAACTTGTCTTTATACTATTATAATGTTAATGTTTAGCTTCTAAATTAGTTTTTTTTATGGCAGCCTGAACAGTTTCCACTAATAACCAATGCGTACTTTGTTAATGAAAAGAAAACAATTGTATTGGAAGAAGATAATAAATCTTTGAATTTAACAGATTTGATCAAAACATCTTATTCAGCCCAAATAGAATCGAGAGGTACTTTGTTGGTTAAGTTTGAAAAGTCCCTTGATAGAGATAGGGTCTTAAAAACCTTTATGTTAAAACGAGCCTCTCTCTACTTGGGCCAAAAAATCTGGATATACCCAGATATCTCCAAGGAGACACAGGAGAAAAAGGAAAAGATTTGTTGCTTTGGCCAATATGGCGAGGACACAGGGTATACAAATAATGATGATTCCCATGCAAATGTGTCATGCGGGTTGATGGAGTCAGATACGTTTTTTATGATCCACTTCAGTTAGAGAGATTTTTAGAGGGACGGAGGAACCCCAAGGAGGGAAATAATGCTGTAATCTAAATATTAGTTGGGGAAAATGTATAAAAGTCTACAGTTCTGTTAAATTTTGAGTACTGTTAAATTATAAAAATATTTTGCTCAGTGCTCCCCCTTTTGTTTTGTATCTGGTGACAAGATATGTTTATAATATGTTGTTAATTATTGAATTATTATTATATGGTCTTAATATGTGAATATCTTGTATCACCTAAAAAATATTCAAAGAAATTTTGAATATGTGAAAATTTGAATGATACTTATTATAAGTTGAAAATTCATAAATAAAGAATTAAAAAAAATTAGTTTTTTATAGTAATTTATATTTGAATATTTTATGCTGTATTTTATTTTTCTTATTATTCAAATTTTTTGGATGTTTATTGTAAACCGTAGAGATAGAACTTGTTTCTGTGCATCGGTATATAAAAACTGTATAAATAAAATACATCTTTTTTCCTGGAATTAAGCTGTGCAATATGACCAAAATGGCCGTAATGCAATTCACAATACATTTTTAGAATTGCATTTTGGCCATTTCTGAGAGAGAGTGAGAGAGAGTGAGAGAGAGAGAGAGAGAGAGAGTGAGTGAGAGAGAGAGAGAGTGAGAGAGAGTGAGAGACTCTTTGGGGAGGCATTCACAGCATACAACTATTTATATGCCAATAGGAGGGTCATCTAATAGCTCAAGGTGAGGTGGTGGTTTAGGGTTTAGGGGTCAATTTATCATGCAGACTGACACATACGAACAGCACAGTACACCTCAGTGAAGATTTGACTTCATTTGGAGTGAGGAAAGTCTCACAAAGATGAAATTTTGTACTATATTATTTATTTATTTTATTTATTTAAATTTTTATATACCGGCATTCATGATACAATCACATCATGCCGGTTTACATAAAACAGGGGTGTACAAATAACAAATTGAGTAATCTAATAGTGAGGAGGAAGCAGTTACAAATAACAAGGTACTAGAACTGGGAAAAGAGAAGAAAGGGCGAGGATAACATAGGATGTAGATATTTACATTAGTAATAACATTTTTAGATATTTACATTAGTAATAACATTTAGTAATAACATTTTTACAAGGGGTAGTGGTTGAACTGGCTGAATAGGATTAATCGGTGTCCGGGAATGCTTTTTTGAACAGCCAGGTCTTAAGTCTTTTCCTGAAGATTGGGAGGCTGGGTTCTTGTCTGAGGTCAGGTGGGATGGAGTTCCACAGAAGGGGACCAGCTGTTGAGAAGGCCCGATCTCTTAAAGTGATGTGTTTAGTAGTTTTGGCTGGGGGTACTTGAAGAGATCCTCTGAGTGCATCTCTAGTTGGTCTAGAGGAGTTATAAATTTGGAATGGGACTTGTATGTCGAGTGGGGTGTGTTGATGGATAGTTTTGTGTATTATGGAAAGAGCTTTGTAGAGGATTCTAAAGTGAATAGGCAACCAATGGAGATCTTTTAGGATTGGAGTTATATGGTCCTTCCTCCTGGAGTTTGTCAGTAATCTTGCTGTAGCGTTTTGTAACATCTGAAGGGGTTTAGTGTAGGAGGAAGGTAGGCCCAGAAGGATAGAGTTACAGTAATCAATCTTAGAGAAAATGATAGCTTGAAGAATGGTTCTGAAATCTTGAGTGTGGAAGAGTGGTCTAATTCTTTTCAGAACTTGAAGTTTATGGAAACAGTCTTTGGTGGTTCTGTTGATGGAAGCTTTAAGGTTCATCCGGTTGTCTATTAACACTCCTAGATCTCTCACATGTGTAGTGGTGGGGATAGTTGGAAGATTAGAGATGGAGTTGTTATCTGAGGAGATGAGAAGCAGTTCTGTTTTAGAGGAGTTTAAAACTAGGTTTAGGTTAGCTAGGAGGCGTTTAATTTTGAAGAGACAGTTTTCCCAGTGATTCAATGTTTTCGTGTAGGACTCTTTAATGGGTATCACGATCTGGATGTCGTCGGCGTAAAGGAAATGTTTGAGGTTGAGATTGGAGAGGAGTTGGCAGATTGGTAAGAGATAGATGTTAAAGAGGGTTGGTGACAGGGAGGAGCCCTGAGGGACTCCTATGGAAGCGTCCATTCTTGAGGATTCTTTGTTCTGTATCTTAACCTTGAAGCCTCTGTTGGAAAGAAAAGATTTAAACCATGAGAGTGCAGTGCCTGTGATGCCTATAGAAGCCAGAGTGGAAATGAGAATGGAATGGTTGACCGTATCAAAGGCAGCTGATAGGTCCAGTAGAATGAGGAGGAAGGATTGACTTTTGTCAAGGCCCATTAGTATGAAGTCAGACATGGAGATGAGGAGGGATTCTGTACTCAGTGATTTGCGAAATCCGTATTGTGATGGGAATAGGATTTTGTTTTCTTCAATGTAGTCGGAGAGTTGAGTGTTGACAACTTTTTCTAGAATCTTGGCTATGAATGGGAGATTGGCGATAGGTCGGAAATTGTTGGGGTCTTTGGGGTCCAAGTTGGGTTTCTTAAGTAGAGGTTTGATGGAGGCCAATTTGAGGTCGTCAGGATATAGTCCTTGGGAGAGTGAGCAATTTATGATGTCCGTCAATGATTTTGCAATGGAGTCAGGGATAGCCAGGAGCAGTTTGGTGGGGATGGTATCCAAAGGATGGGAGGACGGTTTCATTCTTTTTAAAAGTGCTTGTATTTCTAAGATAGAAATGGGTTCAAGAGTTTCCAGCGCTTTGTTATTGGTGGATGACTGTTGAAGAGACTGGTAAAAAGTAGGGTCGGTGGGGATAGTAGGCAGTTGTGTTAAAAGGCTGTTGACTTTGTTGTAAAAGTGAAGAGCAAGTTCTTCAGCTTTGGGTTGAGCTAGGTCGTTAGGAATCTCCTGTGGGTTGGTTTTGATGAGATTGGAGACATAGGCGAAGAGGGCTTTTGCGTCGAAAATTAAGTGATGAATCTTGGATGCATAGTAGTCTCTTTTGAATTTAGATGTAGTAGACTTGTACTGGTGGAGGGAGGCTTTGTAGATGGATCGTGAATTGGTGTTAGGGGATTTGCGCCAGTCGCTCTCTTTCTGTCTAAGTCTTTGCTTTAGCTTTCTTAGTTCTTCTGTAAACCATGGTTGCCTTTTGGATGCGTTTGGCAGTGATTTTTTGGTTGCTAATGGACATAACTTGTTGGCTATGGAATCTGTGATGGCGATCCAAGAGTGGAGAGCTGTGTTCGGGTTTGAGAGATCAATGGATGGTAGTTGAGAGGCTAGGTGTGAGCTAAGGTCTTCTGTAGAACAGGATCTTCTGTATGGGAAAGATGGTAAGGGCCCATCATCATCCTAGCTTGATTTTACCCTGTTATTGTTGCGACCGGTCTTCCACAGCTTCGCCCTGCCTACCTCACACTACTTGCGGCTCCTCCCGCTCACCTTGGACTCCTGGCTGCTGCAGCATCTGTTTACAGTCCTCTCCGGCGTCCCTGGACCAACCTTGATGCTGCCTCCCACCATGCTCCTCCAAGATACCTTACGGCGCACACCACTCTCATCTTTATTTCCATGTTGGCGCGAACCTCAGGTGCGTGCCCCTGATAACACGCACTCTGCCCGGATATTTAAGCCTACAGTATTTGCTAGCTCATTGAGTTAGCAACGGAAACTCTACGGATGGGATTCGCTCTCCGTACCGAAGCTGCTCTGCCACTCCAGCATTATCTGGAACTCTTACACCCTTCGGGGTTGCTAACGGGGTACCCACTCCTTGGGGGCCTCTTCTGCTTCTTTCAGGTGCTATCAGGAAACCGGTACACGCCCCTCGAGGGCCCTTGTTCCCTGAGTCGCTGCCTGCATCTTCAAATCTTTATACTTGGAAGACTTCACTAACAGTTTCCATCTGTGAGTACAACTACCATCTATTCCACAGTACTGCTTCACTGGAACCAGGTACTCGCTCCTTGAGGGCCTGCTCTCTGTTCTGGTGCCAGACCTCTCATCTAGTGGAATCTCTGTTACTGCTACATGAGTACAATACAACTGAGTCTCTCTGTTCTAAGGGATCAGGTACTCGCTCCTCGAGGGCCTGCTCTCCCTGTCTCAGAGCTTCTCCTAATTCTACCTGGGACTTTGAATGCTTCTCATTGTGTACTCATAACTCTCAGTCTCTTTCCACTACAGCACAGCCTAGCAGAGGATTCGCTGTTCCAGCGTTCTGTGGGAGACCTGCCCAGCCAGGCTCAACATCCACTATTCACTACTGCCACTTCTGGTGCTTTCTAAAACTGTTTAATAAAAGATTCAAATCTGTGTTTGTGTGGCCAGAGTCTAGCCTGACACTGTGCTCCCTCATGGGACTGCCCCCCGTGGGCGTGGTCAGCCGCCACAGTGTCCAAGGATCCACCCAAACATCAATAATCATAACAGTTATAAAGCTAGGGTGAGAGAACATAGTAGAAATTTCATCTTTGTGAAACTTTCCTCACACAAATGAAGACAAATCTTCACTGAGATGTACTGTGCTGTTTGTCTGTCTCACTCTGAATAATAAACTGGCCCTAAACCCTAAACCACCACCAACACCTCACCTTGAGCTATTAGATGACCCTCCTATTGGCATATAAATACTTAACTATTATGAAAAGCTTGTAGATGGTCTCTCTCTTTCTCTTACACAAAATGTAAAATAGTAACTATCATGGGGTGCAAAAAGTTTACCATGTAAAGCAGTAATTCTAAAATGTCCATAAACACAAGCCTTTTTCTTAGCACATGCATTATCACATTTTGATGAATCTAGGGGTAAGACAGGAAGTCAAAAATGCTTGCCTATACTTATTCATCACTCTGTCTCATCTAAATACTCACTCAATGTCTTGGAGGTCTCAAGTTAATCAGCAAAAAATGCTTGCAGATGAAACTAATCACCTCCAAGATATCTACACCTTTTGAAATTGCACTTTTTGACGCACCTAATTTACAAATCTGTCTAGTATACTGTCCTCCTAGCTCATTGGAACGAAACTGCTCTCTAGTAATAGAATTCTTCATAGCCAACCTAATTGCATATGGACTCACAACATGCAAAACAATTATGGATGCACTAGCAACAACGGGTCTAGAACAAATTGTCGCGGGACCAACTCACAAAGCAGGACACACCCTAGATCTAATTTTTATCAACAAGTAAAACCTGGGATACACACCATTTCAAAACAACTGAAATACCTTGGTCAGACCACTCCCTAATCCAAGCCTCCCTTACAACAATAAAAACTCACCAAAAGCGAAAACAATAACATGGGAAATTACACATACCGCTCCCCCCCCCCTTTGACAGTGAAACACTCCCACAAAATCTACAAGATGAACTCAAGAACATTGACTTTACAAAAGCAGAAACAGCCACAAACTCATGGATCAATATCACCAAAGACATAGCAGATAGAATAAACCCTACCGTCATGAAGTCAATAAAAAACCCAAAACACCAAAATCGATGGTACAACAATAGCATAAGATCAGCCAAATGAGAACTCAGGAAAAAAGAGAGATCCTGGCGCAAGAGCAAAACTGACACACTACTCAATGCCTACCGAACCCACCTAGCAAATTATAAAAAATTAATACATAAATGCAAAAAAATATTTCTATTCGAACAAAATATACAAATATTACCATAACCAAAGAATGCTGTTCAACATCGTACAAACACTCACCAAACCTCCAAATGAACTAAGAACACTCTCCAGCACTAACAACAGCAATGACTTTGTGGATTATTTCACCAATAAAATAAAAAATCTAATAACTCCATCACCAACACACCCACCCAAACACCAAAAGCGCATCAGAAAACTACATCAACATGGACTAGCTTCGACTCTGCATCCTCTCTGGAAATCCAAAATATAATCAAAAAAATGAATCCAGCAAACCATCCCATCGACAGTATCCCCATTCAGACAATTAAATTGATTGTTAACTCAATAAACAAAACAATAACAGACATAGTCAACCTTTCCCTCACAGAAGGAAAATACCCAGAATGCTTAAAATCAGCAATCATTAAACCATTAATAAAAAAGAACAACCTAGATCCAGAGAACATTCAAAACTACCGACCTATATCGAACTTACCGTTCATTGCAAAAATCTTAGAAAAAAATCGTCCAAACACAACTCTCTGATTACCTTGACACAAACAATATTCTTCACCCCTCTCAATTCGGATTCAGGAAAAACTTAAGTACGGAATCTCTCCTGCTCTCACTAAATGACACAGTGCTCAGAGGATTTGACAAAGGACAAAAGTACCTATTAATCCTCCTGGATCTATCAGCTGCATTTGACACAGTCAACCATTCCATACTAATTGACAGATTATCTGAAATAGGAATCATGAGGAACACATTAAAATGGTTCTCTCCCTATCTATCAAATAGAAGCTTCAAAGTAATGTACAACAACAACCTCTCGAAGAAAGTAAATCTCAACACAGGAGTACATAAGAACATCTCATACTGGGTCAGACCAAGGGTCCAACAAGCCCAGCATCCTGTTTCCAACAGTGCCAATCCAGGCAATAAGAACCTGGCAAGTACCCAAAAACTAAGTACTAACTGAGTACCACAAGGATCTGCCCTATCAGCCACACTCTTCAACATATACCTTCTATCAATCTGTCATACACTAGAACGCCTTGGACTGACCCATTTCCTTTATGCGGACGATATACAAATACTGGTCCTTATACAGAATACTCTGGAAGATACATATGATAGTACTGCTATCTACCTTGCAGAATAAAAAAGCAATTAAATGACCTGAAACTAATAATAAACATTGATAAAACTGAACTAATCATCCTAGACAAAAACAACAACAGCTCCCTCATGAAGCCACTCATAACAGATAACCCAAAAACTGTAATCTCACCTGTCACCAATACACGTAATCTGGGAATCATCATTGACAAGGAACTTTCATTCAAAACCCACATAATCAACAAGATTAAAGATGGATACCACAAATTACTGACACTCAGATGTCTTAAACCATTCCTCACACAGGATGACTTCAGAACAGTTCTCCAACTACTCATCTTCTCTAACAGATTACTGCAAAGCCCTACTACTTGGACTACCTCTCACTACCATACGTCCTCTGCAAATCCTACAGAACACAGCAGCCAGAATTCTGACTGGTTCAAAAAAACATGAACACATCACACCAATACTAATCTCGCTACACTGGCTCCACATAAAATACCAAATAGAATACAAAGTTCTTTCAACCATGCATAAAATAATCATAGGACAACAAAGCAACTGGCTAAGCAAACACATAGTAACACACAATCCAAGATGGAATTTACGATCTAGGAATAAAGGCCTCCTTAAGCTACCTCACACAAGAATCACACGACTAAACACAACACGTGAGAGAGTCATACCCATCGCCTGCCCCAAACTATGGAATGTTTTACCAATTGGAATAAGAACTCAACCAAACATAAAAAATGTTCAAAAAAGACTTAAAAACCTGGCTGTTCATGAGAGCCTACTCAAACTCACTCAATCAGCCAGCAGACATATCAAACACGCAACCCAACAACATAAAAAAGATATATCCCCAGCTAAGTAATATGAATATATAGGAAATACTTTGGCAATAAGAAAAACTTACAGTATATAACAGCGTGTAGGAAATATCTTTGCACTAGGATATAACTTGCAGTATGTAACACTTTGCAGTATGTGTCACTTTACAGTATGTAATAACTTGATGCGCAAGAATATAGCAGATGCTACTAACCTACACCACATGATATGACTATGTGACGATAATGTTACAATTTGTTGCATGTTACAATGTTACAATTTGTTGCATGTTTCTGTAAACCGTTCTGATGGCAAAACTGAATGATGGTATACAAACACATTAAATAAATAAATTTAGCCTGGTTCATAGAATATAATGAGAACAGAAACAGCAGGAAGAAAAAGGCATTTTACAATACAAAACAAAAAAACAACAATCTCCTAGCAAGCTACTAAGTTCTTGGTATGCAAGGTTAGAATGCACCAAAACATTAGAAATCATCATTTCCCTTTGATGCAGTTTTTTTCTCCTTTTGGAAGGACAGTTATCCCATCTATTCAGATACAGCATTAAAAATACACCAGGCAGCATATACCTTTCCTTACAGAAATAATAAGAAACTTAACTCCTGTACTGCTTTCAAGGCACCTCAAGTTACAAAAAAATAGTGAATACATCAATACAGGACAGCAAGGGTAATAGAAGGAGAAAATGGTGCCTTGCCTGCCAGGGAAGAGGTATGGGGGAGTGTTAGGAAGGCAGTTGCTCCAGGTCCCACACATGGAGTGGGCCCCATGGCCATCAGCAGTATTGCAGTGCCTTTAAAAACAGCTTAATCAGAGACTGGAGTACAGAGACTGTGGAAGAGCAAAGAAAAGGGTCAGCAGGGTCGCCTAGGTCAGTGACCTTGATCACTAGTGCATCCTTTTTTTCCTTCTTCCCTGCATTTAAAATGACTGACCTGGCTGCAGAAATGTGAAGCAGCTCTTATGAGCATGCTTTGGTGTACAGCTTTGCTCGGCCTCCCGTAGCCAAGCTCATTAGTTCACTTACAGCAAGAGGCAGAGCAATACTATGGGCTATAGCATGCTCAGAAGAACTGTTCCTCTCTACTGCATCCCTGATGCTGGTTTTAAATGCAGGGAGGTAGGAGAAGAAGGAAGTACTAAAGGTTGAGATGGCCGATATAGAGCTCACTGTTGGCAAACGCCCTTTTCCACACTGTTGCCCAGTCTCTGCACTACCAGACCAATGCTGTTTATAAATGCATGGCGATGGTGCATCCCCAAGGCCCAATTCTGTTTCTAAAGGACCCAGGATTGGAGGTGAAGGGAGATAGTGGGAAAGTGAGGTTGAGGATGTGGGACCTGGAGGTTCAGGGGGAAGAGGGACTGAAGGAGGAGTGGGGAGTATAGGAATTTAGGGTTTGAGTGAGAGAATGGGGGGACAGTAGGGACTTAGAGATTGATTGAGGTTTGGGGGCAAGGGAAACTGGGCAATTAGGTGGGAGTTGGTTAGTTGGGCTGGGAAATAAGTATAACAGAAAGGAGGCAGAAGGGTGGGGAGGAGTGAAGAGGTGATGTTGAGAGAGCTGGGGTGAAGCAGTGGAAAAGAACAAGTGGTGCTTGAGAGGTGAGGGAGACAGTGGAAAGGAATGGGTCTGAAAGGGGGTGAGAGAGAATGGAATTAGAGCTAGGGAGATAGTGAAAAGGGAGTAATGGGAGGCTGGGTAAGAGGTAAGATACAGAGGTAAAGGTCTGGAGATTAGGTAGGGAATGAGTGACAGGGAAGGAACTAGGGTGGGTAAGGGGATGAGAATCAGGAAAGTAGATGAGGACCGAGGATGGGGTTAGTGCAAAGGGCTGGAAATGGGGAATGGGGGGGGGGGGGGGGGGGGGAATAAAGTGATGGTAGAATAAAAGGCCAAGTACAATGGGAAAGGGTATTAACTCAGAATGACAGATTGTATTCACCCCAGAGCTCTGAAGGAACTAAAACATGAAATTGCAAAATGCAAACTTGTTTCTGGTGATTTGCAACCCATCATTTAAAACATCCTCGATACCTGAAGATTGAAGGGTGGCCAATGTGAATACAATTTTTAAAAAAGGTCTCTGGGTTGATCCGGGGGACTATATACCAGTGAGCTTGACATTGGTACCAGGCAAAATGTTTGATGCTATTCTTAAAAAAAATAACTGATAACATAGATACACATGGTTTAATGGGGGAGAGTCAACGTGGCTTTTGCAAAAGGAAGTCTTGCTGTACCAATTTACTAGATTTTTCGGGGTTTGTAAATAAACGTGCAGATAAAAGTCAGCTGGTTGATGTAGCATATTTGGATTTTAAGAAATCATTTGACAAAGCCCTTCATGAGAGACTCCTCAGGAAATTAGAAGATCATGGGATTGGAGGCAGTATCCTATTGTGGATTGGTAACTTGATAAAAGACTGGAAACAGAGGGTAGGACTAAATGGTCAGTTTTCTGAATGGAGAAAGCTCTTTCATGGAGTGCCTCAGGGGTCTGTATTGGGACATGTACTATTCAGTATATTCAGAAAGGAACGACAAGTGAGGTGACCAGATTTTCAGATGACACAAAATTGGTTTTTATAGGGATGTGAATCGTTTTTTGACGATTTAAAACAATCGTCAGATATATTTTAAATCGTCAAAAATCGTTAGAGCCGCGATACAATAACAATTCCCCCGATTTATCGTCAAAAAATCGTAAATCGGGGGAGGGGGAAGGGCAGGAAAACCGGCACCCTAAAACCCACCCCGACCCTTTAAAATAAATCCCCCACCCTCCCGAAGCCCCCCAAAATGTTTTAAATTACCTGGGGTCCAGTGGGGGGGGGGTCCCGGCACGATCTCCCGCTCTCGGGCCATATTGCCAATATTCAAAATGGCGCCGGCGCTACTTTTGCCCTCACTATGTCGACATAGTGAGGGCAAAATGGCGCCGGCACCATTTTGAATATTGGCAATACGGCCGGCGCTACTTTTGCCCTCACTATGTCGACATAGTGAGGGCAAAAGTAGCGCCGGCACCATTTTGAATATTGGCAATACGGCCCGCATGCAGGAGGTCGCTCCCGGACCCCCGCTGGACTTTTGGCAAGTCTTGTGGGGGTCAGGAGGCCCCCCCAAGCTGGCCAAAAGTCCCTGGGGGTCCAGCGGGGGTCTGGGAGCGATCTCCTGCACTCGTGACGTCGGGTGACAGGCACCAAAATGGTGCCAGCGCTACCTTTGCCCTGTCATATGGTAAGGGCAAAGGGCCACCGGCGCCATTTCTTTTATCGCAGCCGTGGCCCGAGAGCGGGAGATCGCGCTGGGACCCCCCACTGGACCCCAGGTAATTTAAAACATCTTGGGGGGCTTCGGGAGGGTGGGGGATTTATTTTAAAGGGTCGGGGTGGGGTTTAGGGTGCCAGTTTTCCCGCCCTCCCCCGATTTATGATTTTTTACGATTTAAAAAAAACAAAAACCATGACGATCAGATTTCCCTCCCCCCACCCCAGCCAAAATTGATCGTTAAGACGATCGATCACCCGATTCACATCCCTAGTTTTTAGTCATTAAAATGGCAGTGGATTGTGAAGAACTGCCGAAGGACCTTGTGAGACCAGGAGAAAGGGATTCTAAATGGCAGATGCAATTTAATTTTATGTGCAAGATAATACACATAGGGAAAATAATCCCAACTACAAGTACACAATGCTGGGTTCTGTGTTAGGAGTTCCCACCCAGGAAAAGGACCTGGGAAACCTTGTGAACAATACCTTGAAATCTTCGAGTCAGTGTGCAGAAGTGGTCAAAAAGGCTTATTAAATGTTAGGAATTATGTGGAAAGGAACAGAGAACAAAACAAAGGATATCATAAGGCCTTTGTACAGATTCATGGTATACCGTACCTTAATAATTATACAGATCTGGTCGCCCCCATCTCAAAAAAACATAGCGAACATAGAAAAATTTCAGAGATGGGTGACAAAGGGAATGGAGCTTGGAAAAGAGGTGAATGAGATGGAATATGATTAAAATTTATATAATCATGAGTAGGGTGGAGTGGTCAAATAGGGAATGGTTCTTTATTCTTTCACACACTAGGACTATGGGACACTCCATGAAACTACCACCAGCAGATTTAAAACAAATTGTCATTCAGTACATAATCAAGCTATGGAATCTGTTGCCAGAGGACATGGTCAAAGCAACTAACATAGGGGGTCATTTACTAAGCATTTTTTCCATAGACACAAAATGGGAGAAAACCTTAGTAAATGACCCCCATAGTGGGGTTTAAAAGAGTAGTGGAGAAGTTCCTGCAGGAAAAGTCCATAGACAGTTATTAGCCAGGTAGATTTGGGAAAGCCAGCACTTTTTCCTGGGACTGAGATAGAAGAAATAGATCAACTATTAGGGACCTGCCGGGTATTTGTGACTGGGTGTCTAGGGGGGGGGGGGGGGATGGAAGCCTGCATGTGAGAGACAGCATGTGAGAGTGAGAGAATGTGGCAGCGTGCATATGAGAGTAAGAGCCTTCTGTGTACATATATATATGTGAGTGGGAACCTACTTGTGAGAGCCTATGTGTCTATGTCTGTGTTTGTGGGAATTGGAAAATACGTGTAAGCGCATGTAATTGCGAGAGCCTGTGTGTGTGTATGTGTGTCTGGAAGTGGGAGCCTATATGTGAATGAGAGCATGTAAGAGTGAGAGTGTGCATGTGTGTGTGGGAATGGGAACATGCATGTGAGATATAACATGTGAGAGCAAGAGCCTTCATGTGAGATAGAGCACATGAAAGATAAGGTCATTGCAGAAAGACTAAATTAATTCTTTGCTTCCGTGTTAACTAATGAGGCTGTTGGGGAGATACCAGTTCCGAAGATGGTTTTCAGGGGTGATGAGTCAGACGAACTGAATGAAATCACTGTGAACCTGGAAGATGTAGTAGGCCAGATTGACAAACTAAAAGTAGCAAATCACCTGGACCGGATGGCATGCATCCTAGGGTACTAAAGGAACTCAAAAATGAAATTTCTGATTTATTAGTTAAAATTTGTAACCTATCATTAAAATCATCCATTGTACCTGAAGACTGGATGATGGCCAATGTAACCCCAATATTTAAAAAAGGTTCCAGGGGCGATCCAGGTAACTATAGACCAGTGAGCATGACTTCAGTGCCGGGAAAAATAGTGGAAATTATTCTCAAGATCAAAATCATAGAGCATATAGAAAGACATGGTTTAATGGAACCCAGTCAACATGGATTTACCTAAGGGAAGTCTTGCCTAACAAATCTGCTTCATTTTTTGAAGGGGTTAATAAACATGTAGATAAAGGTGAACTGGTAGATGTAGTGTATTTGGATTTTCAGAAGGCTTTTGACAAAGTCCCTCATGAGAGGCTTCTAAGAAAATTAAAAAGTCAGGGTATAGGAGGCGATGTCCTTTCGTGGATTACAATCTGGTTAAAAGACAGGAAACAGAGAGTAGGATTAAATGGACAATTTTCTCAGTGGAAAAGGGTAAACAGTGGCGTGCCTCAGGGATCTGTACTTGGACCGGTGCTTTTCAATATATATATATATATATATATATATATATATATATATATATATATATATATATATATATATCTAAATGATCTGGAAAGGAATACGACGAGTGAGGTTATCAAATTTGCGGGTGATACAAAATTATTCAGGGTAGTTAAATCACAAGCGGACTGTGATACATTACAGGAGGACCTTGCAAGACTGGAAGATTGGGCATCTAAATGGCAGATGAAATTTAATGTGGACAAGTGCAAGGTGTTGCATATAGGGAAAAATAACCTTTGCTGTAGTTACAAGATGTTAGGTTCCATATTAGGAGCTACCACCCAGGAAAAAGATCTAGGCATCATAGCGGATAATACTTTAAAATCGTCGGCTCAGTGTGCTGCAGCAGTCAAAAAAGCAAACAGAATGTTAGGAATTATTAGGAAGGGAATGGTTAATAGAACGGAAAATGTCATAATGCCTCTATATCGCTCCATGGTGAGACCACACCTTGAATACTGTGTACAATTCTGGTCGCTGCATCTCAAAAAAGATATAGTTGCAATGGAGAAGGTACAGAGAAGGGCAACCAAAATGATAAAGGGGATGGAACAGCTCCCCTATGAGGAAAGGTTGAAAAGGTTAGGGTTGTTCAGCTTGGAGAAGAGACGGCTGAGGGGGGATATGATAGAGGTCTTTAAGATCATGAGATGTCTTGAACGAGTAGATGTGAATTGGTTATTTACACTTTCGAATAATAGAAGGACTAGGGGGCATTCCATGAAGTTAGCAAGTAGCACATTTAAGACTAATCGGAGAAAATTATTTTTCACTCAACATACAATAAAGCTCTGGAATTTGTTGCCAGAGGATGTGGTTAGTGCAGTTAGTGTAGCTGGGTTCAAAACGTTCTTGGAGGAGAAGTCCATTAACGGCTATTAATCATGTTTACTTAGGGAATAGCCACTGCTATTAATTGCATCAGTAGCATGGAATCTTCTAAGTGTTTGGGTAATTGCCAGGTTCTTGTAGCCTGGTTTGGCCTCAGTTGGAAACAGGATGCTGGGCTAGTTGGACCCTTGGACTGACCCAGCATGGCAATTTCTTATGTTCTTATGTGGATGTGAGAGAGAGCATGCAAAAGTGGGATCCTGTGTGAGAGAAAGCTTATATGTGAGAGCATGCATGTGTACGGAGGATGGAAAGTAGACAGGAGGAGAGAGAAAAACAGAAAGAATAAAAGATCATGAAAAAGGAATAAGAAAGACAGACTTGAGGAAAAAAATACTGGGACCAACTGATTAGAAAAATAAGATCAGACAACAAAGGTTAAAAAAAAAAAAGATTTTGTCTTTCAGCAATTGGAATATTCCATCTTTGGGAATGTGCATTTCTTATATATTTGATTTTGTTTTTTCTTCAGTATTCCAGAGTTCACAGAGTCTGGTTTTGCCTACATATTTCTGTTTCTAATTTATAGTCCCTTATTCTGTATTAGGTAAAAGTCTGTCTGTGATATGCATATGTGACCGAGGTACAGTATATTGACTAGCATGTAGTTTCTCTGTAGGGATTTGTAGCAGTGCTGTTATGAACTGCTGCCAGAGGGTCCCCCAGTGAGCAGACTCACTCACCGTTTCTGCCTTTGAGCTGACGTGGCAGGACGCCGCCGTCGGCCTTCCCATGCGGCTGGAGCCGCGGTCTGCGCATTCTCCTGCGGCCCGGAGGCTGCCCATCGGGCCTCCTTCCATCGGGGCCGGAACCGCAGACTTTCTGGCCCTCTTGGCGCGGCTGGGAACGCCGCTGACGTCATCTTCATCTTCGCGGCGCTAAGGCCGCATCCCCGGGCTGGATTGGTGGCAGGAGCCGCCCCCGGGGTCTCCTGCAGAGGCTGGAGCCGCTGCCGACGTTGGAGCCTGCGTCCAGGCTCAGCCCTGCTTCTCTTACGCTGTACGTCGGTGCAGGCCGCTGTCCGCAGTCCTGCACAGTTCTCCTGCTTCCTCTAGCATGCGGCCGCGCCTCTCTTCCACATTTAAAGGGCCAGGCACAGGAAGTGTGTTGGCCCCACCTTTGGACTAATTTTCTGTACCAGCCCTATAAAGGCTGCTTCGTCAGTCTGTTCCTTGCCTTGCATCAGCGTGACTTCCCTCTGGAGTCTACTGCCTGCCAGAGCTTGTAAGGTCTTCTGTTCTTCGTGGAGCTCCTCGTCTCGTCTGCCTTCTACCACGTTGTCATGTCTTGGTGTTCCGCCTGAGGTCCCAGTCCATGTTTTATGTTTCGTCATGATAGTCTTCCTCCACGTCCTGATGTGTCTTCCTGCCAGGATGTTCTTCCCTGCGTCTTCGTCTGGTGCTCCTGAGCCTTCTGTTCTGTAAGCCGGTGTTCTCGGAAGGTGTATGCCCAAGAATGAGGCGGCTTGCAGGTGGGAAGTGTCCCTGCGCTCCGGAGCCTCCGTTCCCGCCAGCCTTAGGGGGAGCTTCGGGTGACACTGGCTTCGTCATTGGAGTCCTTCTTTGCCTGGACCTTTCCTGCACTGTCCCGTTCTCCTCGTGGTCCGTGACCAGCCTGCAAGGGCTCTGTAGGGCGCACAGTGGGACAGGGTGGTCCGCGACTCAGTCCCGCGGATGGCCTGAGTAGGGCACCCTGAGAGACAGTTCCAATGTCCATGCCTTGTGTTTTGCCTGTTTGGATGTCAAGTTCCTCGTCATGCCCGTGATGCCGTCGCATCAGCCAAGTGTCTCCATCATGGATGCCGTCGCATCAACCCAGTGTCTTTGTCAAGGATATCGATGCATCAACCCAGTTGTTGTCAAGTGCCTCACTAGGATGCCGTCGCATCAACTAAGTGTTTTGTCAGCGATGCCGTCGCATCGACCATAGTCCTGTCTACGTGTTACACAAACACTCTGCCCTCAACCTCAGGCCAGGCCTGCAGCTCCATGCTGCTCGCAGCAGATCTGAAAGGGCTCAGAATGGTCGGAGGACCATTCAACTTCCAACATCCTTGGATGTTGGCCTTGGGAGCTTGCAGGCCTGGCAGAGGGTCAGCCCGTCAGCTTGCGGAGCCACCGTCAACCCTCGGCTCGGCCCTGAAGGTTTGGGCCCGGGCCCCAAGGGCACACTAAACCACCAGTAGTGAAACAGAGTGTAACAAGTTTGACTTGTTCTGTTTTCCCAATAGGTGGTGTATCAGTGTTCTACAGCCTGGTGTCTCATACACAGGCTTTCATAGGCAGCAGGGCAGGAGAGAGACCCTGTGTGTCTGAGAATGACAGGGAGTGTGTGTGAGAGCATTGGCATGTATATGAGAGGAAATATGTGAAAGAATGAATGTGTTAGTATGTGTCTGTGAATGAGAGAGAGAAGTGATAGTTTATGTGGCCCTATCTCCCCCTATCTATGACAATTTCAGGGTGATTGGAAATCAAAAGGTCCTAAGTATGGAGAGCATGAAATTTTTTAATCATTATTTTTAATTATTGGTTATAATTTGATGTTTCTATTGGTTTGAAATATTTTATTGGGGTTTTTTTTTAAATAGAAAATGTATTAATTATTGGATGTTTTATTCATTAGATGTTTTGAAATATTTTATTGATGTTTAGGAAATATTAGAACAAGTTTTTTAAAATTGTTGGATGTTTGTCGGCTGTGTTGACATTTATTCTTTTTATTAGCATGATTTTAATTTTATGAATGAAGTTTTAAATCTCTTGATTTTATTGCTTGATATTTTGCGAGAAATAGTAAGCTGTCAGGCTTCTAGTTTCCAGTACAGTTTTTAGTGGCACATTTCTATTTTGTATTTGGTGAGTGTCTGTATTTCAAAGGTCCAGTTCTTGTGTAACTTGAATTCTTGCTATGAAAATTATGGTCCTCTCTTCCTCATTTCTATTTTAAACAGAGGTTTGCTCTTTATCAATTTCTTTTGCATGCACAAAAATGTTTTTGAATATTCTTGAAGAAAATATTTTTTTCATTCACAGATTTTATTGTAACTGATGTTAGTAGATTAGGCAATTATTTTAAGGGATGTTCTAACTAATTTTCCCTCTAAGGATTGGGATGCTGAGAGCATAAAATTGATAGGCTTTTTGCATCAAAGAAAGTAGTGTTCACAAAGTAATGTAGGAGAGTGGACTGTGTTCTAGGGCAACTGACAGCAGCAAATTTTCTGGTGTATCACCAACTTCAGCAGTCACCCTACACCCCTGGTAAGGTTAGATAATGATTGTTCTCAATGGCAGTTACAATTTACTAGAGTCCCTCAAGTTCAGCCTTGTCAGCCACCCCTTTTAATCTATATATTGCACCAGTGTAAAATCCTGGCTGACATTTGTGCAGGTTATAGAATATTTACAGATGACATCCAATTTTATATTGAAATACAAACAAACTGTAGTAAGAACCATGAACCTTTGAACAACTGCATGTCTAGAATTTAAAATGGGCTATTTCTTAATAAGCTAGATTTCAATATAATTAAAATTGAGAATTTTGTTAATTCAGTGGTGTAGTCCCCTCAGTCACTAGGGCCATATTCATTAAGGCCCTTTTCACATTTTGTGTCTATAGAAAAATCCCTTCGTGAATCAGGTACTAAGAATGGAGATAATGAAATAGCAACTGCTTTCTTCCTGAAAACAGATTTTCAGGACCTAGCGTGTACAAATACCAGAAGTTATGTGTGTGGCCAGGATGTGCGCATTAGGCCCTGTCTCAGGGAAGCATGTTGCACGCAGGTATTGTATTTTATAACTTGCACGTGGCAACACGCATATATTATAAAATCAGCACGTCCCTGTTCACATGCCAGGAGCACATGGATGCATGTGCTAGTCTTTTAACATCTACTTCTAAGTATATGGATGGATAGTAATTTGTTTTTACGAACCATATTAAAATGAAGCCTAAAAACTACTAAGTATGATAATTTTAGATCAGTGGGTCAAGCAATTATTTTACCACTAATAGAGTACTGCAATGCTATATGGGGTAGATTTTCAAAGGGTTACGTGCGTAACCCTGAAAACCTTCTCCTGCGTGCACAGAGCCTATTTTGCATAGGCTCAGCGGCACGAGCAAGCCCCAGGATGCGTGTATGTTCAGGGGCTTTGAAAAAGGGGCGGGAAGGGGGTGTGGTCCCGGTCCGGGGGCGGTACCGAGGCCTCCGGCACAGCGGCTGTGCCAGGGGATGGTGTGCCGGCAGCTGGCCGGTGCTTGCAAGATACACCTGCCACAGACAGGTGTAAAAAGTGAAACAAGGTGGGGGGGGATTTAGGGCTGGGGAGTGGAAGAAAAGTTCCCTCCGAGACCGCTCCAATTTTGGAGCGGCCTTGGAGGGAACGGGGAAACCATCGGGGCTCCCCTAGGGCTTGGTGCGCGCAAGGTACACTAGTGTGCACCCCCTTGTGCGCTGACCCTGGATTTAATAACATGCGTGCGGCAGCGCGCGCATGTTATAAAATTGGGTGCACGCCGGGTAGCGCGCACAAATGTACCCTGCGCGCGCTTCTTTAAAAATCTACCCCTATATATATTGGTCTTCCAGAAATAACATTGAAGGCAATACAGCTAATGTTAAAGTCAATTGCATGGTTAATCTCTTGGAAATCACAACATGATCATATATCACCGAATTTATATAAGTTGCACTTGCTATCCTTTCAGTCGTGTGTGCAATATAAGGAAGCATTTTTGGTGCATTCTTTTCTAAAATTGAATTCCTTTCCATGAGTGAAGTCAATGTTGAAATCTTACATTCCATAGAGGTAAATGAGATCTTCCCAGCATTCTTTGCGTAACGTTCCATCATTGGCAAAAATGTTCCTTTTCTGTTGCTGCGTCAGTCATTTGGAACAAATTGCCTGACAGCTTGTGTTTGATGGATTGCAGTAAGATTTTCAAGATAGTGCTCAAGACCTATTTATCTAAGAAGGTTTTGTCCTTTAATCATATTTTGAGGTGAGCCAATTTCATTTTTATATTTTATTGTTCTATCAACTATGTTGATCTGTCTTAGGAAAGATGTTTGATTATTGCTGCTATTTAGGGATTTAATTTTATGTTACTTAATTTTAGTTTATATGATGAGTGTATATATGCCAACTGTGAGTCAGATTTAATAACGTATGTTTTAATATTGAAATCGCTCAAAGCCTTGGCAGTTAGCAATTAATAAATACAAAAAAATTAAATTAAATCCCTCCAGAAGTTCCTTAAAATTTACAAAATATAACAGATCTGAAGGAATCCAGACCCCGGGTATCCATCATAGGCCTGGATTTTCCATTCTCGCACATAATGGGGAATCCAGCGGTAACGGGGGGCGGGAGGTGAAGGGGGGGTGGGCCTGCGAAAGCCAGTAGCCATCGCACCACCGCGGTGTTATTGCTGCCAGCTTTCGCACCCAATAGTGCCACTGTGAAAGGTGGCGCTATTGGGCGCGCTACTGGCGGCGATAACGGTGCTTATCTTATTGCCGCCAGCAAAGATACCGCCATGTCCATCTCCTCACCGCCCTGATTCCTCCCCTCCCTCCCCGACTCTGCCCCCGGCAAGCTATCGCACACGTGTGATAGGCTTAGAAAATGACCCCCATAGAGAGACACAAAGTATAGCCTCAAAATGTATTTTTAGCCCCGCAAAGGATTCAAAATCAACAAAAACTTGCATGACTTGATCTAGGGCACTTTTCACATCTTCCAAAAAAAAGTAGGATATCATCTGCAAAGACTGAATTCCATCAAGCAGTTACCAATATCAATACCTCTTACACTCTCCATCTCCCTCAACTTTGTTGCAAAGGGCTCTAATGTCAAGGCAAATAGTAATGGAGACAAGGAACTTCCCTGTTATGTACCATCTCATAGCTCAGACTTCTCAAACAAGGCCCCATTGATCAACATACCACTTTAGGAAAAGTATATAATAGTTGAATTCACTCTACAAAAAAGAGATAGGACCATATCCCTTTATCAAAGGCCTTCTCTGCATCTAAACTTAACATCGTACCAGTGTCACTTCTCAGTGGAAGGTATCCCAATATCGACAATAATTTGTGCACCTTATTGACTCCATATCTACCTAACACAAAGCCAGTCTGCTCTGACTCCATCAGTTCGTTAATTATTCTGCTCAGCCTAACTTCCAAATGAAAGCCGAAATCTTCGCATCAACATTCAATAAAGAGATTGGCTGATACTCAGAATGATCCCCAATATCTTTGTCCTTCTTGGGTAACACAACGTGAAATCAGATGTGAAAAAAACCATGGTAAAGTGCACAACCATACATGCTCCCCAGGGGTTTAAGTGACTGAAATTTCGAAATTATATATAACTAAGGGCCCAACCTATGAGTTCCCTATCACGTCCCCCAACTTTAGCCTGCTAATAGTCCGAAAAACATCTGCGTCTGATATGGATACATTGAGCTTGGTCAAATGTTCCTCCCAAAATGTAGGCAGCCACAACTCCTCAAAGAAGCCATCCTGCTGCACCACATTCTCCTCCGTTTTTGCATACAACTCTTGATAATATGACCTAAAATTGTCCAAAATTTTCCCATTGTCAGAGACCAGAGTGCCCTGTTGATTTCTCAAACCCATTATAAATAATTTCTGTTTCACTCCTTTTACCTACTGGGCTAACAGTTTCACTGACTTATTCCCATATCTATAAAACTGAAATTTAAAATGATACAAAGACTATATAGTACTAAGATGAAGTAAATGGTTTACAGAAGCCCTAATCTTATCCAATTCCATTTTATTTTTAACAGACATAGACTGGACATGCATTTTTTGACACTAACTTATAAATAGGGCCGCAGCCATTTTATAACATACATGCATGTATGCATGCATGTTATAGAATAGCCTTAATGTGCACACATGTGCGTGCAATTTTAAAAGGATGCATGACTATGCATGCAAATGCTACTTCTACCGCGAAAGTAGGGGGATTTTAATAGACATGCGCCAACGCCATTACCAGTTTTCCCAGTTTGGCCAGGTAAAAGATAGGACTTTCAAATCCCTCTAGTTTAAAAGCCTCCCCTTTCCCCTATTAGCTCTAACCCTTAAAACCCCTATCTGTTTATCTTTATTTTATTACTTATACATCCTCCATAGCAGAAGTAAAGTTACGCAGCAGGGGACCCTAGTGTGCACATGTGCGTATAAGTATTTACTTGCTAATGAAGTTGAAAGCTAGGAATGCACATGCCCCACTCAGACCATGCCCATGCCTCACCCCTTTTTTGGAACTTTTCATTTGTGCGCTCAGCGAGAGATACGTGTGTACTCAGGCAACTTTTAAAATCCACTTGGCGCGCACTGGCCCAACATAGTCACATATCTTCCGGTTTTGGCATGCATTGGGATTTTAAAATTCACCTACTTTTGCACACCTGCAGAAGCTTGGACAATTGTCAAATCTCTGCATCCCTTTGTTTCATCTTTTTCAACATAAGCTATGACCCCACCCCTCATCAATGCCTTCCTAGTTTCCCACAGAAGAGTACTAGCAATGCCTGAAATATTATTAAATGACCATGTAATCAGACCATTTCTCCCATGAATATGTGCAGACCTCATTATCTAAAAAAACATTAGGCCTCATCGTCCAAGTAAAAGCCTTAGCCACTTTTCCCCCTATAGCTAAAGTAAGGAAAGCTAGAGCATGATCTGAAATAGATATAGTCCCTAAAGTAGCTGTTTGAGCCATCAAAAACATTCCTATGAAATTGAAAGGTAATCAAGTCTAGAGTAACACTTGTGAGGGTTTGAGGAGAAAGTATAGACCTTCTCTCCTGGATGCAGCAGTCACCATATATCAATGAATGTGACCTGCACCTCTTGTTTCAAAAAAATGTATCCCCTCACCCTGATCTTGTTGCCTAGGTGGTCTAGATGGCTGGTAGTCAACCTCACTGTCCACAACTAGATTGAAATTCCCTCCATGAATCAATTTATAATCAGAAAAGCACAAAATCTGGGCTACCAACTTATAAAAGAAGTTATGTGGCATTAGAGGCAAAAATATTTCCCAGCATGTACTGCCATCTATCATACCTAACAAAAAAATTATACTTTTCCTCCACGTCTTTTATTGGTTTCTCTAATACAAAAGAATACTCTCTGTGAAACAAGTTTGCTGCTTCTCTCTTCCTCCCGGAGTAGGTGGCAAAAGCACAAATGCTTAACCAATCTCGCTTCAATTTTGAATACTCAAGACCAGTTAAGTGAATTTCTTGTAAATATGCTATAGCTACCTTTGCTCATTTTAAAAGCATATTTGTTGTTTAAGTGGTGAGTGGCTACCACCCACATTGAGGGCTGCTATCTTTAAGCTATCTATTTTCAAATTTTGGGAAATAATCCCTCATTAATATCCCAACGAAAAGCAAATTAAGAAATAGATTCCCTGTGCCCCTCCCTGACTAAGGACCAGGAACCACCTGTTTTATCCCCTTACAGAGCAAAACAGAGTCCTAAACTCCCTCTCATACTCCCAACAACTCAACCTAAAGAGACTCCCCTCACCCCAACATCCCCTAATTCCTTCCTCTCATACACATTCATATCTTATTCATATACTCGTATAACCCCCATCAACCACCAAAGCACCAAAATAAATATCCCCAAAATCCCACACATACACACTCTACAAGGACCACAGCCACCCCACTGTGCGTCTTCCCTGCATATATCTATGAGCAGTGAAGGTGGTGTACTCTGGAAGAGCCCTTGATAAACAGCAGAGTAAAAAAGTCAATAGAGATGAGTTCCCTATAGTCTATCCTAAACTTCCTGGTAGAAAAAAAATTCAGGAATACAACCCAGCATCTGTATTAGAAAAGAACATTCCTGAAAGTTCCCATATGATAATTCAGTCTTGTCCACAACTTAAAGATCCACAGGTCATCACTTGGCTATCCAAATAAAAAACCAACAATAGAGTGGGTCAACAACATTTTTAGAAAGGAAACAAAATGCCTCTTATCCTCCCACAAATTGTACTCTAAACAATTTGAACAGTGTCTGTCCCATTCAGAGTCTAAAAGAAAACACTGCCAGTGATGCAGAACAAATAAAAGAAGTAAGAAGCATGAGGATAAATGGGACAGTTGGTAGTACAATGCGCTCGACAGTCCACACTTTATATACAACTCATTCCAAATTTTAATCGAGACTGGCAAGTAAAAATAAAAAATGCCTAGGGCCGTATGCAAAAGCATTTGGATGGCTAACTCAGAAGTTAACCCAATAAGGAAAAAAAACAGGAAATACTCTTGACCTCTTGTCATACAAATACTATACCCACCAAATTTGGAGCCAGTGTGGTGGAAAATATTGGTAGAATATGACTTGTGATGCTTAATCATTGAATGGATTTAGTGATACGCTCTTTTGTGGTTTGGCAAGAATTAATATTGGTGGTAAAATGGAGTTTTGAAGAAAGAAATATATATGTTTGATACTTTGAAGTGCAGAAGGAGTCCATTGGAACAGTTCCCTGAGGAATCCCAGAAGGGTGAAACAAGATTCCTTGTTGGTGTTTTGAAAGGCAGTATATCAAGACTAATTGTTCTTACATGGTGGTGTTTGGAAGGTGAACATCAAGTAAACCACATAGGGACTATCCACATGCACGGAGGTGTTTTGAAGATGGGGTATCAAGATAATCTGCACTTATATGGTTCATCACCATATACGTAATATGCTCATCTGGCCATGCTTTTTTAATTTTTTAGCAGATTACATTTTAGTTGTTTTTCAAAATTTTTTCATGTGAGTTATGAGTATGAATGATTGTGTAAGTATAAGTGATTTGCATTTGGGTATTTTACTATAAGGGGTTTGTTGGACAATGTTCTAAGCACTAGTATTTATATATACAAAAAAATATAAATGATATGATGTAATATTTACACTATGATATTGTCAATTATTTATTATATTGAAAAGTAGTTCTCAAAGTTTTGTATTGCTATAGATAATAAAGTGAATCTATATATTGTATATTTATGAATATGTGACAGAACATTTACCTCTTGTATTGGTGGGATATAACTCAGAAGCTAGCTGACTAGTTGAATAGGGCACATATCTGGCTACATTCTAGCTGGCTAATTCTAGCCACATACATTAGGGGCATTCTAGGGTGTAATTGGGAGGGGTTGACTTAGCTGGCTAAGGGGGTCATTTATCAAGTGCTATATGACGTTTTCGCATGCGAAAACACCATAATGCATGGTGTGATGCAAATGAGAAGACATTTTGGCTGGGCTCACAGTTTTGTGAAGCCATATTGCATGGCTTTAAAGCTGTGTGATAGAGCTTTATTGCAAATGCTGTTTTTAGCTCCTGGAGAGCATGAGAGAGAGAGAGAGAGAGAACCTAGCCATAATGCTCTCACACTGGATAGGTATTTATATCTTTATGGGAGGCCCACCTACTCACTCGAGGTGAGATTTAGGTATTAGTGTAGGGGTTAGGGGCCACTTTGACATTCAAAGTGAGACGTACGAACAGAACAGTGCTCTCTTGTGAAGATTTGATGACCTTCAGAGTGAGGAAACTCACCCAAAGATGAAATTTGTGCAATGTTCTCTCAACCTAGCTTGATGTTACCCAGGCAGAGAGTCCATCAAGCTAGAAGGACTAGGGGACACTCCATGAACTTAGGAAGTAGCTCATTTAAAACAAATCAAAGAAAATTCTTTTTCATTCAGGGCCGGATTTTAAAACCTACACGCTCGGCCTACATTTGTGCTCGCTACCCGGCACGCACAAATGTACGTGCAATTTTATAACATGCATGTGAAGCCACGCGCATGTTATAAAATCCGGGGTCAGCACACGCAAGGGGGTGCACACTAATGCACCTTGCACGCGCTGAGCCCTAGGGGAGCCCTGATGGCTTTCCCCATTCCCTCCAAGGCAGCTCCGAAATCAGAGCGGCCTCGCAGGGAACTTTCCTTCAGCTCCCCCCTCCCACCTTCCCCTCCTCTATCTAATCCAGCCCCCAGCCCTACCTAAATCCCCCCCTACCTTTATTTTGTAAGTTACCCCTGCCTCTGGCCGGCGCATGATCCCCCGGCACAGCAGCAAATGTCCGCTGTGCCGGAGGCCTCAGTCTCGCCCCGCCCCTTTTTTCAAGCCCCGGGACATAAGCACCACCGGGCCTTTTGAAAATAGGCCTGGCACGTGTAGGGCTTTTAAAATCTGCCTCTTTGTGCATAGTTAAGCTCTGGAATTCATTGCCAGAGGATGTGGTTATGGCAGTGAGTGTAACTGGGTTTAAAATAGATTTGGATAAGTTCCTAGAGGAAAAATCCATAAACTGCTATTAATTAATATGCAATAGTAGTTTGAGATTTATTTAATGTTTGGGTACTTGCCAGGTACTTGTGACTTGGATTTGCCACTGTTGGAAACAGGATACTGGACCTAATGGACCATTGGTCTGCCCAGGTATTGCATATCTTATGTTCTTATAAAAACAAAAAAATACAGTCCTTTGTGTTACGATGAATGTGTCCTCCTGCTTAGTATCATTTTGTTACACTTTTATTTATTGCTTGCAGTGGAGAAACATAAATGTATATTGGCTTGAGTTAAAAAAAAAAAAAAAGTTCTTATGACCACACAATTTAGATGCCCATAGTAAGGGATGCTAATATAAGGCACTCCAGCAACCTCAGCAAAATTACAAAAAAATTTGGTCTGAAGAAGTGGGATAAAATGGATGCTTATTGAGCGCGCACTGCAGTTGGGGGCACCCTATGCAATTCAGCACTATGGACACACAATTCTCCCCAGCGCGCCCTTTTTTTTACGAGCTCCTTATTTAAATACTGCATCAGGTGCCCAGGGAATGTGGCTACATGCGTGTTAGGAAAATGGGTGCTCAATACATGCTCCCGTTTCAGCAAGTGGCTTATTGCATCAGCCCCACTGTCTTTTACCTGCATATGGTGAAGGGAGGACAATTTTAAAACATTTTTATGCAGGTAAACATGGATTTATCCAATATAAAAACTTTTGAATATTGTCCACCAAATGCCTTCTGTTCGTAGATAGTTCTGAATGTCTGTTTTATTGTCCTATTCAGTGTGGGAATGCAATCTATGGTTTATTTATATTTGAGGCAACATTATCCTTTGCCGCTACCTGCTTATTTTGCTTTGAGATGAAGGGAGTGTAAATCTCAAAAGCCAGGCAAGAAATATATTAACTTAGTCCAATGAAAATGTTTTGCTTTATCTTTAATTATGAACTTTAATTCAACACAAATATTCTTAGAGTTTTTAAACTGTGTGGCTTGGAATGCATCTTTACAAACAGAAATGGTCTAAATAAATAAAGGTAGCATGTCCTGAAGATAATTTCACCAAGTACAAGCACCGCTAGATAATGCTGTCTGAAAAATCAGAGGGAAAGTAAAATGTCCTATGTCATTTTAAAGTAGCATTACATATTACTTGCCAAGCTGTTCCAGAGCCCAGAGCTGTATGTGTTCTGTGGTGACTGGAAGCAATCATGAATTCCTTTTTTTTATTTAAAAAAATAAAATAAGATTTTCAACTCAATAAAAATGGTCCATCTCCTGAAATTATATATCCTTAGCACCAAACAAGACTTCTTAAAGCATATTTTAGTACAAATGTAAGCTATTATAGCTTCACAGCAAACATGGCAAGAATTCTTAAGTATTTAAAATGATACCCTGCCATCACTGGCACCTATCTGGTGTGAGATCAGAAATGCAAATGGGAACTCAAGCTGGATTATATAAGTGTATTTTATACAAAAAGAGAGGGCAGAATGTCAATCAGGGACGAATGCTACAATTATTTTTAAAAATGGCATAAGGAAGTTTCCTAAAGAGAAAGGTATTCAATCTTTACTAAACCCCCTGCAGGGTTTTAGATTATACTAACCTTCTCAATATTATTATTACAATTATTATTATTACTGTAGTAATTATTATTATTGCTATTATTTTGGTTTCCTCTTATGCTGAAATTAACTTTGCATCCTCTTACTGCATTTTCAGCCTTGCTAAAGTTGTGTGTGTGAATGGTTCATGTTTCAGAGTACTCCTACTTGAGATTCCCTGCTCTTTTCTCTGTTGCTTGAGTGTTATTTGCATTTTTTATTTTTTTTTGTGGGATATGAGGTTAAGTGTTTTTTCTACTTCATTTTTTTCATTTATTCTGAACTATTCTGTATTTCTTAGGTTAGCCAAAATGTTATTTATGTTTAAATTACTGTTGATTGTTTTTAAGATGTTAATCAAATTGCTACAATTTATTTAAAAGCATTGCAATGGATACATTTAAAAAAAGTTATTCCTTCTACAAAAGCAACCTTGCTCTTAAAGCTCCAGCAGCTAACAGGGAAAAGCAATTCTGACATAGTTATACCCAATGCCAATGGTACCATTGCTATTTGAAATGGAAATTTAGATTTGATGTCTCTGTTTCTCTCCCTTTTTTGCCCTCCTCTTTCCCCACTGGTTCCTACCTCTGTCTCTCATTCCCTCCAGTTAATACCTGCTGCAGATATAATCTGATAGGCTGATCCAAATATCCCATCTTGCAATTAGAAAAAATAATTATCTGCAGACATGAACGCAACTAAAATTGTCAAAGAATACTGAAAGCCAATTAGATTAATTCGGCTTGTTAGCGATGTTCCAAATCTATTACAGGATGACAGCTCCAAGGTCAGATCAAAAAAGGGTATTATTGATATCTCTTAAAGTGCAGGTTACTTAAATGAGTAACAATTTAGAAGGTAGGTAAAACTACATCATACCATGGTAAAGAAAGAAGCAGCAGAAGTTTAAGAAAATAAGTTTCTTCTAGAGGTAATTGGGCATTATAGGTTCTGTGATTTACTTCTGAGTAACTATAGTATATTTTCCAGCAGGATTTAACATTTCTGATCGGTTCACTAATGGAAATTAATAATTGGTGAGTAGGAGTTTCAATTTCATCCTCTGAGGCTAGTGACCAGCATGACCTTTAAACTAACAATTATCAGTACAGGCAAGCTGAACCTTCCTCTCCTCCCGCAGCAGATGTCTAGCAGTGTGGCAGCTGTGAGATAGCTAGGCCCCTTTTCCTCCTCTATGGCACAGATTTACACTCTTAATGGGAAGCCCACACACTACATGCCACACTACTGCCATTCTTGCGCTGTTATAGGCTTTCTGCAGCAGCAGTGCATGCTGATTCACCGGGCCTGTAGAGGGATGAGTGTCTCGATGCCGGGTATCCCCAAACATGGCCCGTAGGCCAAATATTGAATATCAACTAAGTCCCAGGATGTTCCACCATATTTGTGACCCAGGAAAGCTTTCTGGTTCCTGCTTCTTGCTCTTCTGGCCATGAGCTAACAAATTGTTCTCCCCTCTCAGGCATCTCACCAGTGATATCATGAAGAGGCACAGGAGGGATGTACTTCAAGGAAGCTTCCTGTCCTGTCCAGTGATGTCAATTCTCTTCTCCTCCCCTACCCCCCAGGCCGGCTTACCAGTGATGTCATGAGTAGGCACTGGTGGGGAGAGCAGAGATAAATACATCTACGTTGATGGATACCTCTCTTTTCACCACAGGGCTGCTCATCTGCTTCCACTGTCACCGTGGAAGGCCAGGATTCTCTTCACCTTTTCCTGGGTCTTAGAAAGATAGGCTGAGCGAATGGAAGGAATATCCAAAATGCCTATTTGAGAAGATCGCAAGGCCTGGAGAAGATTGTAAATTCGCAACACTGAGTTGATCCAAGGGATATACTGTAATTATGCAGCTTCAGAATGGTCATAGCAATTCTATTTTTAATGCTGCACTCAATCAGAAGCCAATGCAGATGGTACAAAACAGGTGTGATATGTTCACAAGAACAAGACCCAGTTTGATAGAGATGTGAATAGTGTCCTCGATCGTCTTAACGATCGATTTCGGCTGGGAGGGGGAGGGAATCGTATTGTTGCCGTTTGGGTGTGTAAACTATCGTGAAAATCGTTAAAATCGTGAGCAGACACACTAAAACCCCCTAAAACCCACCCCCGACCCTTTAAATTAAATCCCCCACCCTCCCGAACCCCCCCCCAAATGCTTTAAATTACCTGGGGATCCAGCGGTGGTCCAGAACGGCGGCGGTCCGGAACGGCCCCCTCAATTGAATCCTGTTGTCTTCAGCCGGCGCCATTTTGCAAAATGGCGCCGGCTGAAGACAACAGGATTCAATTGAGGGGGCCGTTCCGGACCGCCGCCGTTCTGGACCACCGCTGGATCCCCCAGGTAATTTAAAGCATTTGGGAAGGGGGTTCGGGAGGGTGGGGGATTTAATTTAAAGGGTCGGGGGTGGGTTTTAGGGGGTTTTAGTATGCCGGTTTTCCTGCCCTCCCCCGATTTACGATTTTTTAATGATAAATTGGGGGAATTGGTATTGTATCGTGGCCCTAATGATTTTTGACGATTTAAAATATATCGGACGATATTTTAAATCGTCAAAAAACGATTCACATCCCTACAGTTTGAATATGGACTGTTGCACTGGTGCAGTTTGAAAAGATCTCATAGCATAGGATGGTACTCCAATACACAGAATTAAGCAATCAAGTTCTGAAAACAATGCCTGAAGGAATAACCAAAAATCACAACTATCTAATAGCTGTGTGAGTTTACAAATTATTCAGTGCTTATTAAACATTGCTTTGACAACTGCCTTAATATGAGCTTGCATTGTCAGACCGGTATCCAAGGTGACCCCGAGACTTTTAACTTTAGTGACAATGGGAATCTGACATTCTTCAAAATTAAAGAAGGAAAATCTGTCTCTAGAGAGAAATCTTTTAAAGATCATAACCTCAGTTTTGTTAACATAAAGGGCCAATCTGTTCAGATAGATACCATTTCAAATGTAGTAGCTCAGGAGGACATAAAATTATATATTGCCCACATACAGTCTCTATGCTAAACTTAACCTGGTAATCAGCTTATGTAATAGAGTCAGATAGATAATAAATAAATTAAAAAGTGTGGCAGACACTGCTGACCCTTATGGAACACTGATATTAATTGGGAACCAAGATGAAACAATAGACCCAATTCAAATATGTTGCTAACGAACCAAAAGTTAAGAGATAAGCCATTTTAACATTGCTCCAACAATACTATATTCTCTCAATTTATTAAAATTTGCTGATCCAACGTATCAAAGGCCATAGAGATGTCAAGTAAAATCAGCACATAGTTTTGGCCACAGTCATAGCCACATCTAAGTGTGTCTAGATAGGAAAGTTACAAGGTTTCAGTGCTGAGGGATTTACAAAATCGAATTATTTATCAAGAATAGAAACTTCATCAGTGAAATCTGTCAGCTGTTTTTTTTTATTATTTATTAATTTTTTAACATTCAAACAAATTATCCACTTTGTACAGAAATATGGTATATAGAATAGAAAGAAACATACTTATTGGAAAATGCATCTTATAAAAGAAGCACTAATATCCTTTAGATCACAATATATGTGGGGAGGAGATCAGAAAACATAAGGAGAAAAAATTGTGGAAAACAAGAAAATTAGCAATGGCATAGCTTGAAAGGCATACACATACTTCATTAAGGATGAACAACCTAGACATTACTTGCTTGGGTTATAATCTTCTTGGAATCAATAAAACTTTTAAACTGTTCTGGTGAAAAAAATACATAACTATCTCTATTGTATTTAACAATGCACTTGCATGGAAACCTTAGGAAGGTTGCTCCAAATAGCTAAGGTATCCTGACATAAAGCCAGAAATCCCTTCCTTCTTTCCTGAGTCGATTTAGTTAAGTCTGGAAATATCCTGACTTTTTGCCCCATGAAAAGTGCATTTGATTTCTTAAAATAACTCTTTATGACCATACTGAGATCTTTTTCAGTGAATAAAGATATTAGCAAAATGTTTCTTTCAGTTATCTCATAATTAAATGACTCTAAAAAATCAGTTAGATTGGATAAATCTGCAGGAAAAGTCTGAGTTTGAACACTAGAACGAGAAGGTAAAAAATACACTTTATGCAGGGGGGGGGACTGATTCAGTGGTAAATTCCAGAACAGCCAGGAAATATCTTCTCATGGTAATTCATGGAATCTCTCCCACAACCCTGGGAAAGTTCAGTACTCGCAAATTTAAATGCCTTAGAATATTTTCTATAAACTCCATTTTCCTGTTTAAGACGCTACAGACTTGAATAATCGCAGACTGAACACCTTTAACATGTTGAATTTCTTCTTCCATACTTTTAAACTTATCAGAGATTTCCTGCCATTGAGAATCATTATGCTTAACAATAATATCCACTTGCTGCAATAATAATGTTAATCTTTGAAAAGCAATCTGAGAAAACTTTTCCCATAGAAGACATTAAGTCCCACAATGAGTCTAGGGTAACCTCCGCAGGCTTTTCAGAAAAAGATGGTAAACAATTAGGTAGGAGAGTCCTGGAAGTTAACATCTCACCTCCATTATCCGCCCGGGTGATCATATCAGCTGACACCGAAGTGCTAGCGCTCTCACCATCAATCATTAGAGAACTAGACACAGACACTTTGCTAGCCGCAGCTCCTTCGGCCTCCGACAATTGAATTCCCACCATGGGGCTCAATGCGGGGTATGGTGACAAGGCTGTCCGTGTAGCCGGTGGTTGAGGTACATCCTGGGGGCTCAGCAACACCTCCTCCGAGGCTGGAGCAGGCTCTCCTTCACATGCCTCGGCAGCTGGAACTTGAGCCCCAAATTGCGATGCTGTCCCAAGTACTATGGGATTGTTTTCTGCCCGGATAAGGCAGAGGAGACTGAGGGATATGTTCTTGTTCTCCCCTTTCTCTTCATAGGCACTTTAATCAGAAAAAAAGAAACCAGAAGAATTCTACAAGGAAATAGCGAACAAGCAGCGCTGTGCACAGGTCAAGCCGCCATCTTGGCTCCTCCCTTCTACCGAAATCTGTCAGTTGTTTTAACACAAAATTTTCAATGACCTTAGTTAAAAAGGACAGGGAGGAGATCACCCGCTAATTGATCGATATAACAAATTTGTTATTAAGTTAGCGAAAGATTAACTATGTCCATTATCACTGGACTAATGTCCTCATAAAGTACTTTCAAAATAACCGTCAAACAGGAATTCAAGGGAGAAGAGAATAAATTCAGTGCCACAATGGTCTGAAAAATTTCTTGTTTCCTATCTTACATCAACATTCTCTAATGAATCTAAAAGTTATGACATTTTATCTATGTAGCCAAAAGAGTGTCTGCCTGTACATACATACCCCTAGTCTCAGCAGGAGTAAATCCATTTGTGTTAGAGGGTATCAGCAGGTGAATAAAACCCAAGTAAAGGTGTTGGTGAATAATCTGTAACTCTGTGGCAGCTGCTTTTCCATGTTAAATGCTTTCAAACAGACTTGTAGTAATACAGGCAAAAAATGGAGAGACCTATAATGAGGAAGACCTGCTGCAATGCAGGTAAAGTATCAAAGTAATGCTATTATGTGACTTATAGTCACTATACATACAGTAACTGGGCAAATAAAAATTATTATATGTGTACTTATTTGTACATTAGTAAAACCTGTGGTAGCTGGGCCTATCTTGAGCAACTCAGAGAGAAAGCCAGAAAAAGATGGAAATGGTAGCAGATGATATGGAAGAGAAAACCTGTGTATCCAGTAAATCTGTGGCTGAGCTATGACAATATGGAAATAAGCCAAGTGTGCAAAAGAAAATGTTCAAGAAATATATATTGTGCAATAAAGAATTTACAAGAAATATTTGGATTACTTTAAACTCTTATGGACTTTTGGACCGATGATTAGAACTAAGACCATCAGTGGAGTAGCCAGAAATTATTTTTTGGCTAGACCCAAGGTTAACATGGGTGGGCACTAAGGATCTAGATCTGTGCCATGGTAGTTATACAATTATTGATAAATACTTTAGCACTGATGTAGGAAACCAGTCACACAAAAACAGCATTAATTCCCAAAGCTCACACAGCAATAAATCTACCTATGAAAAAGCAGGGCTGCAAATACTGCAATATGCCCTAGAACAGTGTTTTTTCTTATTTTTGAATTTAATCTTTATTACTTTTAACATAACATACAAAGCATCCACTTTGTCATGAAATATGGTTAAGACAATCAGAAAAGAAAAAAATCCACATTAATACAATTACAAATAAAGTAATTTGTTCAACATAAATTATTGATCTTAACCCTTTAGAACCCTAAATAATGGGGGTAGAGTACATGCAAATTAAAGGGGAAAAAAGGTAATAGATAACTTTTTAGAAAATAGGCGACTTGTTGAAACCAGTTATTTTCTTGTATGGACGGTATTAACCACTACCTAACTGCAGCGATGTTTTCTTTGCCTCAATAAAGCTTCTGAGTTGCTCAGGTTGGAAAAAGATATAGCTGTTGCTTTCATACTTTACAACGCATTTGCAGGGGAACCTTAGATAGAATGAGGCTCCCACTGCAAGTACTTCTTGTTTTAGAGCAAGAAAGTTTTTCCTTTTAACTTGCGTTGATTTAGTTAAGTCCGGAAATATTCTCACGTTTGAACCCAGAAACACAGCTTTAATTTTCTTGAAGTAGGCACGCATGATTGTTCCCAAATCATTTTCATTAAAGCAGGAAATTAATAAAGTAGATCTTTCTGCAACTTCACATGTAGATGTTTCAAGAAAAGCTGTTAGATTTTCTAACACATTAGGAGGCACTTGTGTTTGCTGGTTACCCAGAATAGGTAGAAAAAATACTTTTTCCAGGGGTGGAGTCTGCTCAGAGGGAATTTCCAATACTTCAGAGAAATATCTTTTAATTGTCAACCTGGGAATTTCTCCAACCACCCTGGGAAAATTGAGTAACCTCAAATTCAAATGTCTCAATTTATTCTCTATATTTTCAATTTTCCTGTTGATAGCATTACAATCTTGTATAATCGTTGCCTGCACTTATTTGGCTTGATTAATCTCAGTCTCTATATTTTGAATTTTTTCACCTATTTCTGATTTATGTCCTCGAAAATTCTTGTTCAGTGTTTCCATTTGTAGTGAAATGGTGTTTATTTTCCCTGAGCACATCTCAAAAGCCTTTACCATGACAAGCGATAGATTCCATAGTGAATCTAAGGTCCCTACTTCCGGCCTCTGCATGGCCAAAGCTACTTTGGGGGAAGAGGGCATAACACAGGACCGCTCACTTTCTCCATTGGTCTGGTCTCCTCCTCTATCCTGATCCAAATCTCCACAGTAGCTCTCTCCATTGTTCATGGAGGATTGCGCCGGTTCTTTCATTCCCACAGCTCCCTCATGTTGGTAAATCCGCACTCCCACTTCGGGGCTCGGTCCCAATCATGGGGTTGAGGTTCCGCGTGCTGCCGGAGGCAGTCTATCGTCCAAGGGGCTTAGGGAAACTGCTTCCAAGGTCGGGCCACATTCCCCTTCCTGCGACCCAACAGCCGGACCTCCTAGCTCTGATAATGCCGGTTTCCCCAATGCATTGCAAGATAGTCCTCTGTCCAGAGGGAAGTGCAGGTATCGAGGGGTAACTCCTGGTTTTCCCCTTACGTTTTGGCGGCATAATTTCCTTAGAATCTTTCTAGGGGTAAGAACGCCGGTACAGGTCTGAGCAACACGTCTGTTCACCCCAGAACAGTGTTTTTTCTAATTGGAGGAGAAGGAAGAGAAAACACATGTGGGGACAAGATGTGCAGAGTTTTCAATGATCCCCATGGTACCTGCTGCCCCTCCTGAGTCCTGCTACTTGTGGTGGTTGTTTTGCTACTGCTACTACTCAGTTGCAATGGGAGGGAGAAAGAACTGGAAAAAATGGAAGGCACCAAGACATGTTTTATAAATGAACAGATGCCAATGAAATAATGGGGCCTGCTCTAAATAGTGAGCATTTTGATGTGTTAACATTTAGCATACCTTTTAGAAAGGGACTATAATATGTGCTGTGGATTTTAACTTTTTGTGACCCTAAGGGTACACAAAACATCTAAAACTCTTGAAAGGGATACAGTAGTCATGAAAGGTTGAGAATCACTGTCCTAAAACACAATACACCCTCCTATTGGGAAGGGCAGATTGGAAAACAGAACAAACTAGATCGCTACAGATCCCTACACAGAAACATGCTAGCAGATTACCTAATCTTGGTAGTCATGCAAATACAGATAGATCCTGCCAAATCATGATACATGATCATAAATTAGAAACAGAAATATGCAGATAAAAGCTGAATTGAAAACCCCAAAAGTCAGAATCTGTCAGCAGTGCAATACCAGAGAAAGAGAAATGCATTTCTTCCTGTACTGTGTAAAATACAAAGATATCAGAGATGCACATTTTCCAAAACTGACAGAGAAAATGAAACACTTCTCACAGATGAATGAGCAGGAAAAACTCCTGGGAGGACATAACATTTACTTTTGTATACTGCCTTTCTCACCCAAAGGAGGCCCAAGGCAGTTCAAATGAAAATATAAGTACAATAATGAGCATAAAATACATCAGCAAAAAATAAACAAAATATCATCTTTATTCCATAAGTGCATCCATCCCCCTTCTACAAAACAAGAAGAAACAGCAGTTATAACAAAATATTCAGTATACTGCCTTTAGGCCATAAAAGCAAGTTTGCGTAACGTAAACAGTGTTTTCTGTAGATAGCAGGATGAATTAGCCGTGCTGTCTGGAAGCACCCCCTAGTGGCTCAATGTGGGAACTTCTTTTAGAACGTTGAAAGACGTGCTACTGCACGGTACCTTCCCGTGCGACTGCTTGCATCACCTCAGTTTGTCAGAAAGCATAGAGCAGCGGTAACTGCCAGAAAGTGAGAGCAGGCAGATAGTAGGAATGTCCAGGGAGGAGGGGGGAATGCATGGCTAATTCATCTTGCTATCTATGGAAAACACCATTTATGGTAAGCAAACTTGTTTTTCCCCACAGATAAGCAGGATTAGCCATGCTGTCTGGGAGTCTCTAGCCAAGGAACGAATCACAGCCCTCTTTTCAAGAAGGTAGTCCGTGGATGCTTGCATCTGAGTGGGATCACCTGTGCAGCGTATTCCTGTAATCGGTGGACAGTCTTAAGAGTTGGTAGCATAATGCAGTATTTCCTGCCCTATGGATGCATTGGCAGTGGCGTGTTGATGGAGGCAGCAATGGGATGTGAAGGTATGCAAGGAAAACCATGTAGCTGCCTTGCAAGTGTCTTGAATTGGTACTTGATGTAAGTGTGTGACTGAAGTAGCTGCAGCACGCGGTTGATGTGCCTTTACCCTTGAAGGTAGTGTCTCTGATCTGGTAGAATAACAGAAATGGATGCATTGTGTTAATCAGCTCACTAGCGTGCGTTTGGTTACTGGCAATTCTGGAGCATTCGGGTAGAAGAAAAGAGAATTGAGAATGCCTGTTGGGCGTACTAGTCCTTTTCTTGTAGTAGGCCATTGCTCTCTTGCAATCCAATGTGTGAAGCAGAGCTTCCCAGCTGGAAGCATGCGGTCGAGGAATGAAGGTTGGTAATGTTATAGTCTGATTCAGATGAAATGCCGAGAACACTCTCGGGAGGAAGGACAGATGCATCTGAAGAGTAACCTTGTCATGGTAGAACTGAAGATAGGGAGCGTAGTGCACCATTACCTGAAACTTGCTCACCCTCCGTGCCGATCTCATACCAGATAAGTGCTAGTGATGGCAGGGTATCATTTTATATACTTAAGAGTACTTTTCACGTGAGGAGCTTCAGCGAGGATGATTGCATCGGCTCAAGCGGGTGCATCAATGTCTCCAGGACCACGTTCAAGTCTCATGGAACTGCTGGCCGTGAAACCGGAGGACATAGTCTCAAAGCCCCCTTCATGAAATAAGAAATGAGAGGGTGTGTGAAAGTGGAGGCTTCCTGAACAGAAGGGTGATAAGCTGCAATGGCACTGAGGTGTACTGTGATGGACAAAATTGCTAGTCCAGACACATACAGCAAGTGTAGATACTGAGCAAGTATTCTGGAGAGGAGTGAACGGGGTCCAGAGACGCTGATATACGTCAATGGTGGAATTGAGACCACTTGGGACCTTGGGCAAGTCACTTTACACTCCATTGCCTCAGGTACAAAACTTAAATTGTAAGCCCTCTGGGGATAGAGAACTACCTACAGTACCTGAATGTAAAACCAATGTGATATCTCAGATCGAATGTCGGTATATAAAAATAATAAATTAAATAATTTATTAAATAAGACATAATTAAATATGACTGCAGAGACACTTCAAACTTTTCAAGAGAAGCCTAAAAACCAGGCGAGAGTCGGGACAACCCTACCACCTCTGTTTGAGGGTCACGAAATGCCTGCGAGGAGTTTGGTCAGTGCAGGAATCAAATCTCTGGAGACAGCGAGAGAAAGACCACAGGAGGAGGTAGGAGAAAATATGCTTGATCCCCTGGAGTTTGAGAAACCCACGGAAATCACACTAGAAGCCATATGGAATCTAATGGCGGTTATGTCCTGTACCTTGAAGATTCAGTTTCAACAGCTGGGTAGATATGAGAAAAAATTGGATACCATGGAAAAAGAACATTCTCAGAAAATTCAAGACCATTCTAATAGTATACAGAATTTAACTGTGAAATTAAACCAGACCCAGTCACTCAATTCATCTATTATGAAGGATTGTATTATATCACAGAGAAGACTTGAGTCTGTAGAAAATCATCTTCGTTATTTAAATGTTAGACTGGTCAATTTTCCAAAAAGTATTAGGAGAACCAGTTCTATTGACTTTCAAATGTTTTGCGACTGAATCCCTAAAGATTGCATTAGAAAGTGTGCCTTCTGTAAAGAAATTATTCTTTCTAACACCTCAAAGGAATAGTTTACAGATTACCTCTGGAGCAAATAGGGATGAATTCATAAATTTGACACAATATTTGGAAAACTCTAACATGGAAGTCACAGAAAGGGCAACTCTTTTTGTCCAATTTTTCACGGAAGTGGAAAAAGGACAGTTGATGAAGGCATATTTCAAGAATATAAATAATGCATTTATGGGTGGAGTGGTGAGGGTCTACCCAGACCTCTCATGGCCCACTCAACAATGTAGGAAAATGTTTATAGCTATGCATCCCGAGGTTTTGGCCAAGGGAGCGAGTTTCCTTCTTCGATTCCCTTGCAAATGTTTTGTAAAATCAGCTGGAAATACATATATTTTCTTTTTGCCCAATCGGGGGGGGGGGGGGGGCATAATTTTATGTTAATCGGGGGCAAAATGATAGAGAGTAACAAGCCTGTACTTAGTAATTTGTTATTTCCTTGGAGTCTTCTTTGATTTTCTTATCTCCTCCCTCCTTAAATTTCCAATGAAAAACAGCAGAAATTAATATGTACTTGGTATTATATGCATAAGGAAATGTATGTAAATTTCCTAGATAATTTTCTTTTTTCTGTATTTCCTTGCAAGGTTGTTCCTTGTAATATAACTTGAAAAATTTACAAATAAAGAATTAAAACAAAAAAAGTTAGCCAGCTAACCAGGTCATTTATCATTTCATGATAGAGCCTTAACGTGTGCGATAAACAGCCTAACGTGTGCGATAAAGCCCTAATGTATGTGAAAAATACCACTATGCAATTGTGTATGCAAGTATACATTTGAATATGCAAGTGGGAGGAGAATGGGAGGAGTAAATGCAAAAGAGGGTTTTCTACTGTTTCCTGTATCCGATTAATGCACAGTAATGCAGTAATTAATGACAGAAATAACTACACTTATTTTTTTGGGTGGTACGGGGAAAAAACTTTTTATCACATGCATCTGGCCATTATCACGGTTCGTGGCTATTACTACACGTGATCATTTTTGGCCTTATTGCAAACACACCTACCAGGCCCTCCTGGGCCAATATAAACAACTGTTCCCACCTGGCCTACCTTCCTACATCCATTATGTTTGTGGCAAGTGTACTTGTGAAAGGATACTGGCATTGCTACCAAGAACAGGTCTATACTTCATCGGCAGCACTGCTGCGCCACGGCTGTGGCTAAGTGTAACTTTCTGCTCATTCAGCCACACCAATCATGGTATAGCCCACTAATTACAACTACAATCATCCTTAGTGGTAAAACAGTTGAACCCCTCCAGTCCATGCGTTGGCTGACTTGACCATAGTTTGGGGAGCACTGGTATTAAGAGCAATCCCACTCATCAGGTTGCTGGTTGAGTCACTGACTGCTAACACCCAACCCTCCTCTGAGCACAATGGCAGGCTGATGTCTCCTACCTGAGACAAGGAAAAGGTCAGACACCTTGGTCCACATGCTCAAAGTTGGTCAGTGCTCTAACTCAGATTGGAGTTGGGAAGTGCCATGGATCATCTTCACCTAGTGAGTCGGTTGGGAGTGGGGTGAGCAGTGGTGCCCGTAGCCAGAGACAGGAGCAGGCCACAGTATCAATTGGAGTCCCAGAACCCCATTCAAGTCCCATGGCTGACAGAGAGATGGGTTTTGACTTATCTGTCATTCTGATATCTCATCTTTTGGAGTGGCCAGAAGTCATAGAGGAAATCGAAGAAGCGGTCCCAGTAGATAAGAGTGAATCTGTCAACTCCTCTTGGGCCAAGCATGTAGATCCATGGAGCAGGCAGCTTGGGAGTAGAAGAAAAATAATGTGAGGGCAACCTGCCCTGCGAAAGCCACTGACTACCGCTAGGCTGCAAGCTGGACCCAAAGGTCAACCCACAACTTCTATTTGTGGGAGTGCTGATAGGAGACATTCCTCAGATGAGTGACCATCCAGTTCCTGAATTTCACAAAGAAGTTGCTGGACCATAGTCAGTAATATCTTTGATTCCCATGAATGGAATATTTCCATGAGTGCGGCCAATGCCCAAAGACACTTTGCAATAGTGACCCTGAGGAGTAATATACTAGTTATCAGACCGAAGACTATGCTTGAGTTCTGTCAGTAGTGCCTAGATCATTCAACTCCATATTTGAGCATGCGGGTGTCCTCTGAAGGGTCATATGGTGCCTTGTCCTCCCCAGAATCTTCCTATAGAGGGCAGGGTGAAGATCTGTTCCTCCTACATAGTGAACTATTCTCAAGTAGTAGGCCTGGAGGGTTAATCAATACTGAAATTATAGACTACCCTAATGTTAAGGAAGTTTGAGGCCAATTGTAGGTGGTGCTCAGCATTGTAGAGCATGGACAGACCATTCAGCAGGCAGAGCATTTAGTGTAGAGGAAAGTCAGGGCCCTGCTTTGATTTCATTACCCATACAGCCCAGTCCATGTGATAAGAACATAAGATATGCCATACTGGGTCAGCCCAAGGGTCCATCAAGCCCAGCATCCTATGTCCAGTGGCCAATCCAAGTCACAAGTACTTGGCAAGTACCCAAATATTACTCTGCAACAAAGTGTCACAGAGAAGAATAGATGTGGGAGTATGTGGATAAATGTGTCATAGAGGACAAGACTGACTAAGATTTTGTGAGGAACTACCCTGATTATGCAAAAAAAATGGCTAACAGGATAAAGGAGATGAAAATTAGAATACATGCTGCCATGTATTTCAGGTGGAATGGTTTCGTGGACAAATTCCAAATGGAAAGTATTTTACCCAATGGGACATCTGTAAAGAAACCACACCCTGAGCACTCACACCTGTGAGTGATTAAAAAGAGGAAAAGCATGAGTGAACCTGTTCTTAGTCATTTCCCATTCCTAATGGAGGGTGGATAGAATAGTCATTAAGCAAGACAAAAACACTGGATGGTGAATTAGTTCTGCACACGATCTAAAGGTATAATACAGAAAAAAAAAGAAACATCAGTAATTTCCAACAATAACAAACCCCCACAAACCTCCCCCATACCCCCTCCTATCCCCCTCAGCCCTAACTTAAGCATTTGGTGGCAGGAAGATAATATTTAAGCATCAAATCTGCTGCTACGATATATCATTTAAGAGAAAACTATGTGCCCTATGTGGCAATGAATCTAAGCTCAATTGTGCAAAAGCATTTTTATTCACAATTTTATAGACAATAACATACATAAAATCACACACCCATACTCACATTCATTCTGTTAAAAACCAACACATCACCACTGACACATAAAAGTTTATACAATATTTCAAAAAGTGCAAAAAACGCATCAAGAAAGCTTATTATTAATATGATAGAACACTTAGAAATGACGGCAGAAAAGACCAATGGCCCATCTAGTCTGCCCAGCAAGCTTCACACATTTTTTTCTCTCATACTTATCTTTTTCTCTTAACTCTTGGTTCTATTCCCTTCCACCCCCACCATTAATGTAGAGAGCAAGTGATGGAGCTGCATCCAAGTGAAATACCTAGCTTGATTATGTTAGGGGGTAGTAGGGGTAGTAACCGCTGCAATAAGCAAGCTACACCCATGTTATTCCCTTTACCCAGACTATGTCATACAGCCCCTATTGTTGTTTTTTCCTCTCTCCTGCCGTTTGAAGCGGAGAGCCATGCTGGTTATGCATTGAAAGTGAAGTATCAGGCCCTTTGGTTTTAGGGTAGTAACCGCCGTAACAAGCCAGCTACTCCCTGCTTTGTGAGTGCGAATCCTTTTTTTTTTTTTTTTTCTTCTCCCCTGCAGTTGAAGCTATTCTGGATATGCGTGGAGCCTCAGCTTTTCTTATTCCCTGCTGTTGAAGCAGAGAGCTATGCTGGAAATGCTTGATGTATCAGCCTTTCTCCATGCCATGAAGCAGAGAGCCATGCTGGATATGCATCGAAAGCGAAGTATCAGGCACATTTGGTTTGGGGTAGTAACCGCCGTAATAAGCCAGCTACTTCCCCGCTTGTGAGTGCGAACCCTCTTTTTCTTCTCCCCTGCCGTTGAAGCAGAGAACTATGCTGTATATGCTTGGAAAGTGAAGTATTAGGCTTATTTGGTTTGGGGTAGTAACCGCCGTAACAAGCCAGCTACTCCCCTCTTTGTGATTGCAAATCCTTTTGTTCCACATTTCCTCTTGCCGTTGAAGCTTAGAAGCGATGTTGGAGTCACAGTAAGCATCTGTATGTTTATTTAATAAGGGTATTGTCTCCGGGCAGTAGCCATCGTTCTGGTGAGCCAACCCACTCTACATTGGCGGTCTCTTGACTTTATGGATCCACAGTGTTTATAATCCCATGCCCCTTTGAAGTCCCTCACAGTTCTGGTCTTCACCACTTCCTCCGGAAGGGCATTCCAGGCATCCCCAACCTCTCCGTGAAGAAATACTTCCTGACATTGGTTCTGAATCTTCCTCCCTGGAGCTTCAAATCGTGACCCCTGGTTCTGCTGATTTTCTTCCTACGGAAAAGGTTTGTCATTGTCTTTGGATCATTAAAACCTTTCAAGTATCTGAAAGTCTGTATCATATCACCTCTGCTTCCTCCTCTCCTCCAGGGGTGTACATATTTAGATTCTTCAATCTCTCCTCGTACGTCATCCGATGAAGATCCTCCACCTTCCTGGTCGCCCTTCTCTGTACCGCTTCCATCTTGTCTTTGTCTTTTTGAAGATATGGTCTCCAGAACTGAACACAGTACTCCAGGTGAGGCCTCACCAAGGACCTGTACAGGGGAATAATCACTTCCCTTTTCTTACTCGATATTCCTCTCTCTATGCAGCCCAGCATTCTTCTGGCTTTTGCTATCGCCTTGTCGCATTGTTTCGCAGACTTCATATCATTAGATACTATCACCACCCCAAGGTCCCTCTCCTGCTCCGTGCACATCAGCCTTCCCCCCCCCATCGAATACATTTTCATTTGGATTTCCACTCCCCATATGCATGACTTTGCATTTCTTTGCATTGAATCTCAGCTGCCATGTCTTCGACCACTCTTCCAGTTTCCTTAGATCCCGTCTCATTCTCTCCACTCCTTCCGGCGTGTCCACTCTGTTTGCAGATCTTAGTGTCATCCGCAAAGAGACAAACCTTACCTTCAATCCCGTCCGCAATGTCGCTCACAAAGATATTGAACAGGACCGGTCCCAACACCGATCCTTGCGGTACACCACTTATAACCGCTCTCTCCTCAGAGAAGGTTCCATTTACCATCACACATTGTCTTCTGTCCGTCAACCAATTTGCAATCCAGGTCACCACATCGGCACTCACTCCCAAGCTTCTCGTTTTATTCACCCAGTCTCCTGTGCGGAACCGTATCAAAAGCTTTGCTGAAATCCAAGTATATGATATCGAGTGCTCTTCCTTGATCCAATTCCTTGGTTACCCAGTCAAAAAAGTCAATCAGATTTGTCTGACAGGATCTTCCCCTGGTGAATCCATGTTGCCTCTGGTCCATCGATTCTCCGGACTGTAGATTGTTCACTATTCTCTCTTTCAGCAGTGACTCCATTACTTTTCCCACCACCGAAGTGAGGCTAACTGGTCTGTAGTTTCCAGCCTCCTCTCTGTTGCCACTCTTGTGAAGTGGGACCACCACCGCTCTTCTCCAATCACTCGGCACCACTCCCGTTTCTAGGGATCTATTGAACAGGTCACACAGCGGAGCCGCCAGAACATCTCTGAGCTCCCTCAATATCCTTGGATGAATACCATCAGGCCCCATGGCTTTGTCCACTTTCAGGTTCTTTAGCTCTTCCCACACATTTTCTACTGTGAAAGGATTTTCATCTATTCCACTTCCCTCCATTTTCTTGATGTGTAGAGATGGTCCTTCTCCAGGGTCTTCTTTAGTGAACACAGAGCTGAAGTATTCGTTTAATATTTCTGCCATTTCTTCGTCACTCTCCACACATTGATCATTACCACCTTTCAATTTTGCTATACCACTTTGGACCTTTCTCTTTTCGCTGATGTATCTGAAAAATGTTTTGTCACCATTTTTTATCTCCTTGGCAATCTTCTCCTCCGCTTGACTTTATGCCAACTTGATTAATTTCTTGTCTCCCTCAGTTTGATTCAATATGCTTCTTTGTGCTCCTCCCTTTGGGATCTTTTATATATCTTGAATGCTGTTCTTTTAGCTTTAATTTTGTCAGCCACCTCCTTTGAGAACCAGATAGGTTTCAGTTTCCTTTTGCTTTTCTTTACATTTCTAACATATAGAGTAGTTGCCTTGGTGGATTGCTCCTTTTAGATTGGTCCACTGCTGATCCACATCTCTCTCGTTCTCCCATCCTTTTAGTTCTTCCTCTAGGTACTTACCCATTTCCTCAAAGTCTGTGTTTTGAACTGTAAAACTCGGGTCTTTGTGGTTCTTTTCCCTATTCTTTTATTGATATTAAACCATACCGTTTGATGGTCACTGCTGCTGAGGTGGGCGCCCACCTGGACATCTGAGACATTATCTGCAATTAGTGAGCACTAAGTCGAGTATAGCTCCTTCTCTCGTGGGTTCCAACACCATTTGTTTTGAACAAAGATACTTGCATGGCATCCACTATCGCTCTACTATTTTTAGTTTCTGCAGATGGGATTTTCCAGTCTACATCTGGCATATTAAAGTCACCACGATCACCCACTTCTCCCTTCTTACCTATCTTATGGATGTCTTCAACCAGCTCTCTGTCCAGCTCTTCCTTTTCTTCATATAGTTTCCAATCCGTATAATGAAGTACATTAACCATGTACTCCCTATAAATTGTTCCCAGCGTCCTTCAGAATTCAATTTAGAATAGAAATTTGTTTGTTTCCTTCATCATATCCAGTCCAACAACGGATCCTTGTTTCACCCTTTTCCAACAGGGCTTCCTCAGGGACAACCTATAACTTGACAATGTACGTCCTCTCAACACACTTTCATGATTTCAATCCATATAAATCCGTTCTAAACCTGAACCGCTTACAAATTATTATTGTCACAAAAGTGTCACAAAAAACGTTTTTGTGACACTTCAAGGCTGGTTCATTGTTGGAGAGCGTTCTCCTCTCATTTGGAAGGTTTTCAATAATAATTTGTAAGCGGTTCAGGTTTAGAACGGATTTATATGGATTGAAATCATGAAAGTGTGTTGAGAGGACGTACATTGTCAAGTTATAGGTTGTCCCTGAGGAAGCCCTGTTGGAAAAGGGTGAAACAAGGATCCGTTGTTGGACTGGATATGATGAAGGAAACAAACAAATTTCTATTCTAAATTGAATTCTGAAGGACGCTGGGAACAATTTATAGGGAGTACATGGTTAATGTACTTCATTATACGGATTGGAAACTATATGAAGAAAAGTGTTTCTATCATATTAATAATAAGCTTTCTTGATGCGTTTTTTGCACTTTTTGAAATATTGAATAAACTTTTATGTGTCAGTGGTGTGTTGGTTTTTAACAGAATGAATGTGAGTATGGGTGTGGGATTTTATGTATGTTATTGTCTATAAAATTGTGAATAAAAATGCTTTTGCACAATTAATTAAATTTAGATTTCTCTATGTGAATATTGAGTAAGAATTGTTAGAGAATATCTGTTCTTATATTATCCCTAAGTGTTAGTTTACCAATGAATCTAAGCAACATTTCCAGATTTTTAAGAAAGGTTTATGCTTTTTAGGCACATCTACACAGTTTTTCATGCAGCAAACATGATATAGTGAATTTCTGAGTTGTGTTAAGGTTGGCGGATCTTTGATCAACCAATTTTGAAAAATAACTTTTTTTCCTAACAACATCTTCTGGACCCATAATTTGGTATATTTATCAGAGAACGAGATATTCTGGAAATCTTTGAAAAGAAAAGGAGAGGCATCCAATGGCAACACAATTTCTGTGACCTGTGTCAAATACTGTTGCACTCATTTCCAAAAATGTTGCAACAACAGGCATGCCCAAAACTGGTGACCAAGCATACCTGTCTCCTCTTCATATTTCATATAGGTATTGGTTGTAACAATATCGAATATACCGTACTCTCATCTGGGAATAATAATATTGCATAAAACATTTATACTGGGTCTCCCGGAGAGAAATATTAGTGGTCTTGAAGTGCAAGATTTTCTATAATGAAGTTTATTGAAACTGTAATTATTTGGCTTGTTGTGGGAGGGTTTGTTTTACTTTTTGTCTTCCAGAAACTACCTCAAGATTGAGCTAAAAGCAACTAGCATCTGGCCATGAAGAAACCTAGAAGACTGCTAGATTGTCTGATTCTACCATCAACTCTAGTCAACTGAAATCCCATGTAGAGGGATGTTACAACAATAATAATGGTACATTTTAAAATCTCATCTATGGCTTCAGATATGGCTCTGAAGACTGAACCCTGAATCAATCACACAGAGGATATGGGAAATTCATGGGAGACTTTCATGTGAAGTGATTACATTGATCTTGCTCGAAACTGTTTGTTATTAACTTTCATTTCCATATCAATCTTGCTCAAAACTTGCATGCTGATTTTATCAGAGAGAACTAGCGAGTCCTGTCTTGAGCCATTGAGACTTATGCTAGCCCACTGAAGACTTCTCTTTGGGTTGTCTTTGAAGTGCTCGTACAAACAGCCCTGTTTTCTTCTGCCTGCTTCAGCTCCCCATACAAGATCTGCTTTGGGATGCAGAGGTCATCCATTCTGAGGACATGTCCAATATACCTAAGTTGTGTTTTTCCTTTTCATACCAACTAGTGATTGAATGTTTTCTATTATAGCAACAGATATTCAGAAACCCCCAACCCAGATGTTATGCTGCTATTCGCGAAGAGGATGCTCAGATCTCTAGGAGTGAATTGGCCACACTGTGTTTTAGGGAGCAATTTTCAAAAGTTTCTATGTGGGTAAATGTACATTCTGTTGTGTGTCCCGGCCACATGGGTGCCACGACCGGGCCTGCTCACCTCACGTTGCCCTTCACTAGCTCCGGTCTTGCTACTGCTGCCAGCTCCCAGCATCCCCAACGCTCACCATGGCCCTCTCCGGCTTCCTCCATGTCGCAGGCCTCACAGCGGAGCTTCCGTCAGGGCTCCGCGTCTTCGGCCGCCTTGGCCCCACCCCTAGGAACGCACGTGGCCAACATTGCTCCTTTTAAAGGGACCAGCGCGGGAAGCTCAGCTCGGCCACCGCCCGGTGACGTCACATGAACTTCCTATTTAAGGCGAGGCCCTGGGGACAGGGCCTCGCCTTAAAACAAGTTATAGGTTAACAAGGCAATCGGGTCGACACCATGGTGTACTAGTTAGCCTATTCTGTGTTCCAGAGTTTCCTTGTTCCACTGTCTCCTTGTTCCAGCATCTCCGTGTGTTCCAGTGTTCCTGCGCCCTGTGTTCTTTCCTGTGTCCTTACTCAGGAGGTACCTTCTCGGACTGATCTCTGGTACTGACCTCGGCCTGCCTGACTATTCTCTTTGTCTGCTGCCTGGAACTGACCACTGCCTGCCTGACTACTCTCTTCATCTGCTGCCTGGAACTGACCCTCGCTTGCCTTGACTATGCTCAGACTGACCCTCGTATTGACCCCTGCTTTGGCTGACCACTTCTGGACGGATACTCTGGCTTTGACCCTTGCGCTTCACTCGGACACTCTCTTCTGGCCTTCCATGACTACCAGACCAACCTGCTTGGATTCCATCCATGGCCTTCACCCGACCATATCTGCAGGTGCGGCCTGTCTCGCCCGGAGAGCCTTCCTGAACTGTTACCTCCCTGAGGTCTTCGGAGCTTCCAGTTCGGGTCTGGCCCATCCTCTCTGCATCAGCCGTGCACCCTTGCTCGTGATGGGCACACCCTTCTGCTACCTCTCCAGGAGACCACCTGAGGCCCACCTAAGTTCAAGCGGTCCGGGTACCCAAGGGCTCATCCTGCGGGAACCCCGGACTGTTATTGGCGAAGCTCAGCTAGCCTCTGTCTCCTTGTGTGCTCCGCCTCCTAGTGGCAGGCGCTCTCTGGATCCGACCAGAGGGCCGTACCAATCCTGTACCAGGCCAAGGGTCCAACTCAAGCGCAACAGGCTGCCAAGGCCAAGGACTCGGCAGAGTTTCCTGGCCAAGAACAACAATGGATCATGGAAGCATTGGCCTCCTCCGTGGAAAAGATGCGTTCTCAATTGGAGGAATCTGCCATGGCCAACCCAGGGGCTCTTGCCCTCATGGGCACCGCTGGCCCTCCCAGCTCCACCCCGTTTCAATGGGGATCCTCGCCTCTGTCAAGGCTTCATAAATCTATGTTATATGCAGTTCTCACTGCAACCCTCGTTTTTTCCCGACGAGGCGACACAGATCACCTTCATCCTTTCACGCCTTGAGGGGAAGGCCCTGGCATGGGCTTCCCTGCTCTGGGAGCGTTCTGACGCAATTCTTCACCAGCTCCCTCAGTTCATCTCTGTCTTCCGATGCACCTTTGAGGACCCAGATCAACAGGCAGTCGCTGGAAACCACCTACTCCACCTCCGTCAAGGTTCGCACTTGCTCGCTGAATATACAGTGGAGTTCAGAACTCTAGCAACTGAGTTGGGTTGGCAAGAGGACTGCCTGCGGGCAATCTACTTCGAGGGATTGTCTCCTGCCCTTAAAGATGAGCCAGTCGTCCGTGAGATCCCCGTATCTCTGGAGGATCTGATTTCCCTGGTTGGTAGAATCGACTACTGTCTTTGGCAACGGCATCAGGAGGTAAGAACTCTTCGACCTTCTGCTCTACTGCCACCCCCTTCGATGAGTCCCCGGTTGAAGGCCTTACGAGCTGCCCCTCAACCTGCTAAGGAACCAATGCAGATCAACAGTGGCCGTCTAACTCCAGAGGATCGTCTCCAACAAAGAAAATCTGGTCTCTGCTTGTATTGCGGTGGTTCCAGACATTTCCTCCAGACTTGTCCTGTGCGTCCGGGAAATTCCAAAGCTTTAGCCCGGCGGGGGTCCCGAGCTTGGGCGCTACAGTTTCTGGCCCTCAACGGTAGCTGCCTGTCTCCCTCCTTATGGAGTCATGTTCATTTGCCACCACCGCCCTTGTGGACACTGGGGCGAGTGGAAATTTCATTTTAGAAGAGATTGTCACACTCCTTCAGATACCAGTCCAACCATTGGAGGTCCCACTACGCATCGCCTCAATTCAAGGAGAACCTCCCTCTTTGATTGTATCACTCATTGTACTTTGGCCTGTTGGGACCCTCCATGATGAGGAAATCTCCCTCCCTCCCTCGTTGCCCTTGGACTTCCTTGGCTCCAGTTACATGCACCCCACTTCGATTGGCAATCTCTGCAACTCACCCAGTGGTGTCCTTAATGTCAAACCCACTGTTTACGGCAAGCATCTCCATCTGTGACAGTCCTAAGCTCTACAACCCTTCCGGGGTTACCTGCTCCATAATTGGAATTTAAAGACATGTTCTCCAAACAAAACGCCAATATCCTGCCTCCACTCCAAAAGTTCAAGTGCTCCATAGAACTCCTACCTGGAACCACGCCTCCCAAGGGCAGAACCTATCCTCTTTCACTCAAAGAAACCCAAGCAATGTCAGCATACATCAAGGAAAATTTGGCCAAAGGGTTCATAAGACCCTCTACTTCCCCGCAGGTGCCGGGTTCTTCTTTGTATAGAAAAAGGATGGCAGTCTAAGACCATGTAAAGACTACAGAGGTTTGAACGCAGTAACCCTTAAGGACCGGTATCCACTGCTACTTATCAGTGAACTGTTTGACCGCCTGCAAGGCACACAAGTCTTTACTAAACTAGATCTACGAGGGGCATGTAATCTAGTACGGATTCAACCAGAAGACATCTGGAAAACCGCCTTCAACACAAGAGATGGACACTATGAGTATGTAGTAATGCCTCTGCAGTCTTCCAGCAGCTAATGAACAAGATTTTCCGGGACCTTTTGTACTCATTCGTCATAGTGTATCTAGACAATATATTAATCTTCTCCAAAGATCTGAAGTCTCATTGTTCCCATGTTCAAACAGTCCTCCAGTGTTTCAGAGACCACCATCTCTATGCTAAATTGGAGAAGTGTATTTTTTAGCAACCCAGCCTCCCATTTCTGGGCTATATCATCTCCAACCACAGGTTCACCATGGACCCAGACAAACTCCAGGGTATTCGAGATTGGCCTCAACCAGTGGGCTCCGAGCCCTACAAAGATTACTTGGATTTACAAATTACTATCGAAACTTCACCAATTACTTCACACTGACCACCCCACTCACTCCTATGACCAGGAAAGGATGTGATCCTTGAGTGTGGAGCCCCAAGGCCCAATCTGCTTTCCATGCCTTGAAAGAGGTCTTCTGTACTGGCCCGTGTTTACGTCACCCGGATCCTAACTGCCCCTTCATAGTCGAAGTCGATGCATCTGCTATTGGAGCAGGAGTGGTCCTGATTCAATACTCCACCAAGGGAACCCTAGTTCCATGTTGCTTTTATTCAAATAAATTCTCCTCCACAGAACAAAACTATACCATAGGAGACCGCGAACTCCTAGCAGTGAAACTTGCCCTCCAGGAATGGCATCCCTGGCTTGAAGGGGCACAACACAGATTCATGATATTCACCAACCATAAAAATCTGGAACACCTAAAGGAGGCCCAGCTCCTTAACCCATGACAAGCCCGCTGGGTTCTATTCTTCGCACGCTTCAACTTCAAGCTTGGCTATCGCCCAGCAATGAAAAATCTCCATGCAGACATGCTCTCTCGCTCCGTCGAACCAGAAGATACACCCGAGACTCCCAGTAACATTATTGACCCAGCCTGCATATCTATTGCCGCCACTAGCACGGTACCAGCTGGGAAGACGGTGGTTCCCCTCCTTCTCCATGAAAGTGTACTTCGTTGGGCTCACGACTACAAGCTGGCTGGTCACCCCAGCCGAGCCCGAACTCTCGAGATGCTCCAAAGGCACTATTGGTGGCCTGGAATGACAAAGGACTCCCGAGAATACGTGGACTCCTGTCCGGTTTGCGCAGAGCAAAAACCCCCGACTGGCTGCCCATGGGGGCTTCTTCAACAACTTCCTGCGCCCACTGAGCTCTGGTCTAGTCTTTCCAGACTTCATCGTGGATCTGCCTCCTTCAAAAGGAAATACTGTAATCTGGGTATAATAGACCATTTCTCAAAATTGGCCCACTTTGACCCCATACGTGGACTCCCAATGGCTCCAGAGTTAGCTCGACTCTTCCTAACCCACATATTTCATGTACATGGATTACTATAAGAAATTGTCTCCAATGTGGTCCTCAATTTGCCGCTAAATATTGGAGATCTCTCTGTAAAAAGTTCAGTATCTCGTTAAACTTAACATCAGCATATCATCCGCAAGCAAATGACCAGGCTGAGAGGACTAATTGGTCTTTAAAAACCTTCCTGCAATCGTATGTCAATGACCAGCAAGATGACTGGGTTGACCTCCTACCATGGGCAGAACTATCCCATAACACCTATATCGCCTCTGCCACAGAAGTTTCCCCTTTCGCTGTAGTCTTCGGTCGTCAACCTCATATACCCCTACCGATTCCACTCAGTGTATCCTCAGCTGCAGCCCAATCTACAGCACAAACCATAAGCCGGCTCTGGAACCAAGTGAAGGAATGGCTCTGCCAAGCAGTTGACTGGGCCAAACGCATCACAGACGCCCATCATCGGACCGCACCTCTGTTCCTGCCTGGGCAAAAAGTCTGGCTTAGTACTAAGCACATCCAACTATGGTTGCCTTCCTAACGGCTAGCTCCCAAATTCATTGGTCCATTCCCCGTCCTTCGATGCATAGGAGCAGTCACCTACCAACTGAAACTTCCAGCTTCCATGTGGATTCACAACACGTTCCATGTGTCGCTACTCAAACCCTTGATACTGTCCTGGCATTCCCGAAGGCCTCCTCCACCAACGCAACACTCAATGGAACCTGAAAACACTTTACAAGTCAGAGAGGTCTTAGATGTCTGACACCGTCAGAGCCACTGGGAATACCTCCTGGAGCGGGAGGGCTTCGGCCCAAGAGAACTCATGGGAGCCCTCTCACCACATTCTTGATAAAAATCTCCTTCAAGAGTTCCATCAGCGACACCCAGAAAAACCCAAACCGGTAAGGGGGAGGCCTAGAAGGGGGGGTACTATTGCGCATTCCGGCTGCCTGGGTGATGCGACCGGGCCTGCTCACCTCGCGCTGCCCTCCACTAACTCCAGTCTTGCCACTGCTGCCAACTCCCAGCAGCCCCAACGCTCACTGCGGCCCTCTCCGGCTTCCTCCATGCTGCAGGCCTCACAGAGAAGCTCCCGTTGGGGCTCTGCGTCTTCAGCCGCCTCAGCCCCACCCCTAGGCACACGCGTGGCCGATGTCGCTCCTTTTAAAAGGACCAGCGTGGGAAACTCAGCTCGGCCACTGCCCAGTGACGTCACATAAACTTCCTATTTAAGGTGAGGCCCTGTCCCCAGGACCTCACCTTGACAATCGGGTCGACACCATGGTGTACTAGTTTGCCTATTCTGTGTTCCAGCATCTCCGTGTGTTCCAGTGTTCCTGCGCCCTGTGTTCCTTCCTAAGGTAGTACTGTCACAGACTGATCTCTGGTACTGACCTCGGCCTATCTGACTACTCTCTTCATCTGCTGCCTGGATCTGACCACTGCCTGCCTCTCTTCGTCTGCTGCCTGGAACTGACTACTCCCTTCCTGACTACTCTCTTCGTCTACTGCCTGGAACTGACCACTGCCTGCCTGACTACTCTCTACGTCTGCTGCCTGGAACTGACCACTGCCTGCCTGACTACTCTCTTCGTCTGCTGCCTGGAACTGACCCTCGCTTGCCTTGACTACGCTCAAACTGACTCTGGTATTGACCCCTGCTTTGGCTGACCACTTCTGGATGGATAATCTGGCTTTGACCCTTGTGCTTCACTCGGACACTCTCTTCTGGCCTTCCATGACTACCAGACCAACCTGCTTGGATTCCATCCGCGGCCTTCACCCGACCAGACCCACAGGCGCTACCTGCCTCGCCTGGAGAGCCTTCCTGAACTGTTACCTCCCTGAGGTCTCCGGAACTTCCAGTTTGGTTCTGGCCCATCCTCTTTGCATCAGCTGCGCACCCTTGCTCGTAGTGGGCACACCCCTCCGCTACCTGTCCGGGAGACCACCTGAGACCCACCTAAGTCCAGGCGGTCCGGAAACCCAAGGGCTCAACCTGCGGAAACCCCGGACTGTTATTGGTGAAGCTCCAGCTATCCTCTGTCTCCTCGTGTGTTCCGCCTCCTGGTGGCAGCGCTCTCTGGGTCCGACCAGAGGGCCATACCAAACCTGCACCAGGCCAAGGGTCCACCTCCAGCGCAACACATTCATTACCATGAAAACTTTTTTTGAATATGCCATTCTTCCCAATACATGGTAAAAGAACACATATTGTATGACAGTGAATGTAGTTTTAGTTATACCAAAAAGGGACAGGTCTGGGTAGGGATATTAAAGTACACATGGGGAATTCATTTTGAAATCTCTGAAAGTACATCACCTGCAAGCCTGCCAACTCCCGCACAGACTGAAAATTACTCCCTCAATGACTTCCAGCCTCCTGCTTAGCATTACATTTTGTTTTTAATTTCCCAAAATGCTGAACTAGTAAAAATTCATCTCCAAAGTCATTTTCAGTTTCTACGAGACAAAAAAAAAAAAAAGATGCATATGTCAAGCCTGGAAAGACTGTAGTTTGGAAGTCCCCCCTTCTATCCTCATCTTTCTGAATTGCAATGCAGACAAACTTACCCAGACAAAAACTGGGGCTCTGCAGAAGGATGCCTAGGGTGGGGCAACAAATTGAACTGGATAGTCCCATAGTGAGCACTATCCATCTAAATATATGCAGACAAGCACATCAGCACAAAAGTAGGAATAAATCCGAGCAGACAAGTTTTTTCTGTTCAGCTTTATCTGGCTATTCAGCCACATTTATAATCTGTTATGCCTGTCGGTCGCAGACAGCTGCAACTGCATTTACTTACTTCCTGCACAGCTCTCCTGGCATAGGCCAGCTTCCACCGCCGCGTTCCCTGGGACTCCTCATGGCGGCCTGGACGCTGCCGCTACCCACGTCATCTTCAGGCCTTCCTAGGCCCGCACGTGCCACCAGGCCCTCCTTTGAAGCCTCTTCGGCGAGAACCTCGGGGGCGTCCCTGTTTGATGATGTCATTGGACCTCTGCATATAAGCTCCACCTTCACCCTCAGCTAGCCGACTTGGCAACAAGTTCCGTACATCTCTACAACTCCTGCTCTCGTGTTCCTATGGCTACGCTATCGGGCTCGTTGACTTATACTCTGTCTGGTACCCGCTCCTCGGGAGGCTGTTTGCATTGTGCAACGCACCCACGGTATTTCAAAACCTGATGAATGAGGATTTCAGAGATATGCTATACCAGTGTGTAGTCGTATATCTTGATGATATTATAGTCTTCTCACAAGACCTCCAAAGCCATCACCGGGACGTCTCTCAAGTTCTTCAGCGGCTGCAAGATTATCAACTTTTCGCCAAGCTTGAGAAGTGCTCCTTCGAACAAGAGACCTCCCTTTCCTGGGCTATGTGTTATCTACCCAGGGGTTTAGAATAGACTCTCAGAAATTGAAGAGCATCCGTAATTGGCTTCAACCTATGGGCTTCAAGGCTCTCCAGAGATTCCTTGGCTTCGCCATTTACTATCGCTCTTTTATTCACCACTATTCTACTCTGACTGCACCACTCACGGCTATGACTCGCAAGGGGGCCAACCCCTCTCAGTGGTTGCCCGAAGCTATGACTGCATTTCAGGATCTCAAGGCTGCCTTCCTTAAGGAACCATGTCTCTGCCATCTGGACCCTATGCGCCCATTTGTGGTTGATGTCATCGCCTCCGATATCGGAGTAGGAGCTGTATTCAGTCAATACTCCACTACTCATACGCTTCACCCCTGTTCTTTTTTTTCTCAACGCTTCTCACCAGCAGAACACAATTTCATCATCAGGGATAAAGAACTGTTGGCCATCAAGTTGGCCTTTGAGGAATGGCGACCCTGGCTCGAAGGGGCACAACACCAGATTACCATATATATGGATCATAAAAATCTCGAGTATCTCCATCATGCCTAACGTCTGAACTACCGCCAGGCCCGCTGGTCTCTCTTCTTTACAAGGTTCAATTTCATACTGCGTTACCACCCTGACAATAAGAATGGTCTCGCTGATGCCCTCTCCACCTTTCCAGTACCACCAGGAAAGACAGTGGTCCCTCATCTACTATGACAGAAGGTGCTGCAATGGGCTCACGACTCTTTGACCTCCGGAGACCCAGGCCAATCCAGGACTCTTTCCACTCTTCAAGGATACTACTGGTGGCCTATGATTCAAAAGGATACCCAAGCCTATATTGAAGCTTGTCCTACATGCGCCCATCATAAGCCTCCAGCAGGAAAGCCCTGGCGACTCTTGCAGCACTTTCCATTCCAAAAGAGCCCTGGACCCATATTGCCACGGACTTTATAGTGGATCTGCCTGTCTCCAATGGGAATAACATCATTTGGGTCACTGTTGACCGCTTCTCTAAGATGGTGCACTTTGTGGCTCTACCTGGTCTTCCAACGGTGCCCCAGCTGGCCAAACTGTTTTTTTGGCATGTGTTCTGGCTCCATGGCCTTCCCAAACATTTTCTCTCAGACCGTGGGGTTCAATTCACTGCACGTTTCTGGAAATCTCTTTGCAAGAAGTTTATTATTTCTTTAGATTTCACCTCGGCTTACCACCCTCAAGCCAATGGCCAAACTGAGAGGACCAATAGAACTCTAAAACAATTATTGCGAGCCTATGTGAGTCTGCGGCAAGATGACTGGGCCAACCTCCTTCCTTGGGCGGAGTTCACATTAAATTCTCATGTGTCTACTTCCACCGGTTCGTCTCCTTTTCAGCTGGTTTTTGGACGCCAACCTTTGCCTCCACTTCCGCTCCTGCTGTCCGTTGCATCTCCGGCAACACGGCGACTGCCAAAGAATTACACCAACTGTGGCAAAATACCCAACAGCTGCTCAAACAGGCTGCCCAGAGATCAAAAGAGGCATTTGATGCCTATCATCGCAAAGCATCCCAGTTTCAACCTGGGGATAAGGTATGGCTCAGCACCAAATTTATTCTCCTTAAGTTGCCCTCAGCACGCCACGCTTTGCTCCTAGGTATATTGGCCCCTTTCCAGTGCCAGGCCATCTGGGTCCCGTTACCTACCAAATCCAGTTGCCTTCCTCACTCAAGATTCACAATGCCATTCATGTTTCCCTACTAAAGCCTCTGAATCTCTGGATTTTTGAAGAAACCACCGGATCCCTTACTGTTATCCTCTGACGCTGACGTCACCTACCAAGTCCGAAATGTCCTGGAAATCAGGAAACATGGAAGAAGATGGGAATACCTCCTATCTTGGGAGGGCTTTGGGCCTGAAGAGAACAGCTGGAAACCCATGGCCAATATCCTGGACAAGGATCTCATTCGGCAGTTCCATGCCAAGCATCCTCACACACCCAAACACCTGGGGAGGGGCCTTAAGAGGGGGGCACTGTTATGTCCATTTGCGACCACATTTACTTACTTCCTGCACCGCTCTCCTGCCCTCCCCAGGCCTGCTCATGGCACAGGCCAGCTTCCTCTACCACGTTCCCTGGGACTCCTCATAGCAGCCTGGATGCCGCCACTACCCATGTTGTCTTTGACTCTTCCTAGGCACGCGCTTGCTCATGCCACCAGGCTCTCCTTTGAAGCCTCTGGCTTGAACCTCAAGGGCATCCCTGTTTGATATTGTCATCGGACCTGTGTATATAAGCTCCACCTTCGCCCTCAGCTAGCCGACTTGGCAACAAGTTCTGTACATCTCTACAACTCCTGCTCTCGTGTTCCTGTGGCTACGCTATCAGGCTCGTGGACTTGGACTCTGTCTGGTACCCGCTCCTCGCGGGCCAGTGTACGCGCCTACAGGGACTTGCTCTCCTGGCCTACCCTGCTCCTCAGACTGGCTCTGAGCCTCCTGAGTCCTTTCCTGCAAGCTCCCCCGCTCCTTGGGATTCTCCCTGGAACACATCTGCCATCCGTGAGTTCTACAACAGGGCTTCCCCGCTCCTCGGGGTTGCACTTGTCTCCTGCTCAAGACTGTCTGCACCTTCCCGCTCCACAGGGCCACGTCTACATGTTACTCAAGAGACTTCCAGAGCTTCTCTGCTCCTCTGGGCAGCTTTCCCGTGCTTCATTGTGACTGTCAACGCCTCTCCGCTCCTCGGGGTCGTGTCTATGTGCTACATTGAGACTGCCTGCACTCCTCCAGTCCTCGGGGCTGTGCTTACGTCACCAGTAGAGGCCTGGCTTGGACTTCCCAACACTGCAGGTTGGCCTACGTCATTTAATTGACATCCTCTACTCTGTGCAGCTCCGCTCCCTCGGGGTTTGCCTCTCCGGAGTTCCCCCTGCACAGCCAGTCTCGTGCCTCCCGCTCTGCGACCTGTCTGGTGCCTTCCCCTTCAGGGTCTCTACCCATGTATTGTCTCCAGCAGGGGTGGATTCCAGTAAAGATCGGCCTGGGGATTTTCCCCAAAACCGGCCCAGAATATACCCTGTGGTCTGCCGAGCGAGGCTCTGTCGTGGCCGTGCTCGGCAGACCACATGACCAGAGCGACCAGCCCACCGGGGGATGCCCGATCCCCTGATAGGCCAATCTGCCCCAGGTCTCCAGTCTGCCTTCCTACTGGGGTACTCTCCTGGCTCCTCGGGATCTCTCCACAGCTTCACCCAGAGCTCCCTGCCTGACCTCACCTCCTGACAGTGCGGACCTGTGGGGCTCCGCCCCACAGGTGGCAACAACTTGCATCTGGGCCAAGGGCCCACATACCCACAAATCATAACTTAACCAAAGAAATATAACTGAATATTTAAACAAAGCTAGTCAAACAAGTATGGAAAGATAAGCATTAAAAGATGTTTTGGAAGCTGGAAACGTAGCTTCAGGTTACAAAATTTAGCCTGTTTTGCAGACATGAGCAGGTACAGTAAAAAAAAATATATTTTCTAAAGCATTCCTCCAGGCCCCATTTCTTACAGTGTATATTTTAAATACACTAGCTATCCGTAATAAAGCCATAAAAGTCCCTTTATACTTGCCTTCTATTATCACCATTAAGCTCTCTCGCAGCTGCACCATTTGAATATTTAGTAGTGATTACCAGCTATTTAAATATGGAATGTGAACAGCATTGTCTGCATTAACACACCAACATGGCCATTTAGGAGGTTACTATTGGTTATAGCAATTGAACATAATTTCTTATCTTCTTTTGCTTAAGTGGAGAACACTGTATCCATAAAGATTTCTCATTCCTTGTTTGTTTTATTTTAGTTTCTTTTGTCTCATCGTTATTCTTGCCTAGTTCTGTCCAAAAGATAGCAATTTGCCTTGCTTCACATAATAAAAAATTGAAACTGTAAACATTTAAAATAAAAACCCTAGTGCGTTCCATTTCCATCATAACAATGTATTTTAATATTAGACTAATTTATAACCTGAAAATGGTAATTATTATTTTTGCAATTCCAACTACAGGAAATAAAATATCTTGTATCACAGACATCTGCACCTCTCCCTTATAATTGTTCAATCAATTGGAAAACCTTCCAATAATCAGGGCAACTCAAGGCAATCATCAGCCTACTATGTGGGAACCCCAGTGGCAACCTTGAAACTGCTAGTGCTACCACTGTTGGCTACCATCTACCAAATATTACAAGAAGTCCAACAGCTTCCAAAGGAATATATTTCACCACTTTGAATTATTTCTGGTGAACATGAAGAAAAGAAAGGCATTGTGGTGCTTAATGCTAGGTAGATGCTGACTCACCATTCATCCCATTGGAGTATTTATTTTTCACATTTGTTAAAAGTAACTGAGATAATAGTACTGTAAAAATCTACTGCTGAGTGTAAAAATACTGACTAGGAGAGCACACTTATCTATGCAGCTTATGTTAGTGAGTTTTAAATTCAGCAGCCAGCATTCCCTATGTGCAATATCTGTTGGATTCGTGGACCCTTGGGCCGATCGGAGCCTGAAGAGGAGCTGCTGTAGGTGTTTGCAGCAGCGACCCCGACCGGGAGGCGGAGAGGACAGACTAGTGGCTGGCCGAAGGTGGAACTCTGGGAGCCCTATGCGACCAAGAGCTCTGGCGAGGGCGGAGGTGATGAAGGCGCTGGCACTGTGTCGAGGGAACCTTCGCCCTGGAAGCCGATCCTCCCCCGAGAGGAGCTCATAGGAGTTCGGCCGCTGGGACTTAGGAGATTCACCCTGGAAGCCGGAGTCCCCCCAGGAGGAGCCCGTAGGGACCCGGCCGCTGGGACTTAGGAGGGCCCGCGGGGGCCTGGTCAGCTGTGGTCCAAGGTTGAGTGCCGAAGGGTCGTTGCTCGCCAGTCCAGAGTCAGGAACCAATGGATCGCCGTCAGCCAGTCCGAGGTCAGGAGCCAGAGAATCAACGTAAGCCGGTCCGGGGTCAGAAGCCAGGGGGTCAACGTAAGCCGGTCCGGGGTCAGAAGCCAGAGGATACCAAATACCAGTCCGGGGTCAGGAGCCAAGAAGATACGTAAGCCAATCCGAGTCGGGAGCCAAATAGGAGACAAGACAGCACGAACGCAGCAACTGAAGACAGGAGCAAGCCTGGGAACCTCGTTGCAAGGCGACGTTCTGGTCCAGCTGCAGGGCTTAAGTACCCTGGAGGCGTCTGAGGTCATCAGGGGGCGTCCCCAAAGTTTCCCGCGCTGGCCCCTTTAAATTAAGGACTGAGACGCGTGCGCGCGTCTAGGGGCGGGGCTTAGCGCCGCGAGGCGCCGGCTGCTCCGGCGAGGCAGGGAAGCGGGAGCAGAAGGAGCTGTAGGCCCGGGCGAGCTGGGGAGGCGCCGGGCTTGCGGCCGCCGGCGTCCCTGGAGGCCCGGGGAGCGCGGGACCCGCGGCAACCCGCGAGCAGGTGGGTGACGATTCCGGGGGTGACCCGGAATCGCAACAATATCAGCTTAGAGATACCTAAACACACACACACACCAGATTATCCTGTAAGTATAGAAAAGCCACAATACATTTTATTCCACAGCATAATTGTCAAACATGCTGCACAGATAAATATACTGTATTTTATTTATATATTATTTGTTCCATACCAGGAGTCTTATGTCTATCTATCTCTTTCTTCATTCTGAGAATGCTTGTGGGATTCCCCAAAATGTAATGCTCTCACAAATTAAAATCATTGGAGGACCTACAGTAGTTTAATTTCTTTTCTTATGTTTTATTAATTTTCAAATAGCAGAACCAACAAACAACTCAACAGTGGATTCTATGACATTTTCAAGGATAAAGAGAGAAATAAGATGAAAGATATAAACAGATAGACAAAAGTATGCTTTACATGCCAGAAGCGTTGAATCACAAGTGACACAGGAAGCTGGGCTGATGCTGAGGCATGGATACCAGACAAAGAAAGGTAGGTTGTAAGAAGGCATACTATTATTTGGGCAAGCTTCCTACCTCAGAAACTCACATAACCTGGATTGCCAAGCAAAATCAGGAACTGTTAAGGCCAGGGGAAGTATTTTGGACCAAACCTGGATTTATGACAAAGCCATCCTGATGCATTATTATATACAGTGTTGATTTCAAATAGTAGAAGCAGGAATACAAATACCACAATGCACTGGGATACAAGTTAAAAACAGAACTGGGCAAAAGTCTGTCCTCTTGAACTACATCACAACTCTGCTTTAGACTAGAATCTTTCAGGCAAGGTGCAAACTCATTTCATCCTCCATTGCCTCAGGTACAATTTAGTTTGTAATTCTTCTGGGGATAACGAAATTCTTACAGTAACCTGAATGTAATCTGCTTTGATGTGGCATGAAAGGCAGAATATAAGTTTTAAAAAAGCCACAGTCTAGCCTAGATATTAAAGGTCTCATTTAATTGTTCTAAAGAGGTATGACCATGGAATCTTTACTCTGCTAAATGTCTATATACTATACTGCTGGTGTTCTTTCTGCGCTGGTGTAGCTAAGTCTCACCTTCTTGGATTCTAGGGGGACGCTGCACATTCAACCATTCTAAAAGTATTTAGTTGAAAATGAAAACACAGCGTAACCCCCTCTTCAGTGGTCATCTGCAATGCAGGGGCACACTGTTGTCCCTGGGGCCACTTTCACCCATCTCTGTCTTTATCTCTCAGTTCAGACAGTCCAGTGGGAAGAGGATTCAACCTCTGGAGCCCTGGACTCACGGGGTGGGAATCACACACAGTTTTTCAGTCTCTGTCTTCCCAAGATATGCTCGCTGTTTGGATGTCCTTGCTTTAGGGCATCTTTATCTCTTAAAGACGACACTGGACACTGTTGTAATATTCAAAAAGTAAATTTACTGTAACCAAAATGTTTCCAGTTCAGTAAGCAAACAAATATCTCCAGCTGATTGGCTCACAAAAATAACCAAATCCAAGATGTACTTATCTCAGTTCTATTGGCTGAGTCAGGGTCCGGTCTCTCATATGGCAGGCACTAGGGAACCCCCCCCCCCCCCCCAAAAAAAAAAGCAATACTGTAAGTGGCACAAGGTGGCCCCTAGTGAGGACCTGGATCTCCTTATCTCTCTCTTTTCCTTTTGGATATCAGACTGGGACCTCTGGTGTGAGACATCCCAAAAATGTCCAAAAAATAAAAAGCTTTCTTCCTTCTCCTGGGCAGGAACAGGTGGCACAAGAAAAAGTTCCTTCCATGCACAAGCAAGAGCTCACTTTACAAAAATAGTACTTCCCTCTTTTTCTCTGCCAGGCTCTGGTTTCCCTCCTTGTGTGGATGGCAGGGAATCGCAGCTCCTTTTCCTAACCTCCATAGGCAAGGATGGAAATCCTCCTGTGGCAGGACCCAGCGCCCAAAAAAAGCAAAACAGAAGGTTCTCAATCTCTTCCACTCTCACCTAGACACTCCCTTCCAGACCAAGGGGGTACTAGACAGGGACATGTCTCTACCTATGGAACAGGCTGTGGGGCCAGAAAATGGGGACAAATGCACAACTGTTCTACTTCTCAAAATTCAAACAAGAAGTGCCATACGCTCCACATGAACCAAACTATTTTTAAAGTGCTGGCTGACTAATCCTGGCAATCCTTTATGGAGGTGCCTGCAAGGGATGGTCTGCAAACTACCTATCCTAGCTAAATTCCTAGCTTAGAGCTTATGCTTGGGACAATTTGACTAGTGGGAACCTAGAGTGTCCCTATATAAGGAAAAAAACATTTTTTTCACGTATGTGTTAACATTGTTTTCTACTAAATATAAACAGACCTGGCAAGGTCTAGGTTGGGCATTGCCATAATAATGCTTTGATATCTATTAGTAGCCAATGTTAGTTTCTTACATGCAGATTTTTTCATATCTTCTAGGGGTGTGCATTAATTTGCAACGTATTGGCAATCCGCAACGCATATGCCATATTCGTTGTATTCGTGGGGGTCACGAAACGTATGGCGAAACCCCACGAATACAACGATTCACTAATGAATAACCCCCCACCCTCCTGACCCCCCCCCCCCAGACTTGCCAAAAGTCCCTGGTGGTCCAGCGGGGGTCCTGGAGCCATATCCTGTACTCGGGCCGTCGGCTGCCAGTATTCAAAATGGCACCGATAGCCTTTGCCCTTACTATGTCTACCGGAGCCATTGGTCGGCCCCTGTCACATGGTAGGCGCACAAGATGGCACCGGCCGTCCATTGCTCCTACCATGTGACAGGGGCCGACCAATGGCACTGGTAGCCCCTGTGACATAGTAAGAGCAAAGGGTATCGGCGTCATTTTGAATACCGACAGCCCAAGTGCAGGAGATCGCTCCAGGACCCCCGCTGTACCACCAGGGACTTTTGGCAAGTCTTGAGGGGAGTCAGGAGGGTGGGGGGGTTGTAGTTAATTAAATGTAAAGGGTTGGGATGGGGGTTTTTTTTGGGAAATGAAGACATATGTAACTAATGAATGGATCGGGGTCCCCCGAGAACGGATGCAACGGATTTGGGCCCCGACAAATACGAATACCAAATGGGATGAATCCGTCCCTGCTGCACATCTCTATTATCTTCTATAGCAACTTTCTTTTAGTTCACAGGAAGCAACCCTCATATTGGTAGCGATGATGCAAGCTGTCCCAGTCCTCTCCATTTGTATACCTCAGCCTCACTCTCTAAAGTTTCTAACTTCTGTGCTCAGACTGCTCACAAAGATTAATGTTGTCATTGCTGGTTTCAAAAATGTGGACACCTGCCCACAGTAATTCCAACTGCTTACTAGGATGTCAGTTATCATTGATGATGTGAACAGCTGTCTACCAGTATGCAGACAGAGATCACAACTCATTTTATAAAAGTCACCAAAGGACTGATAAATGGTGATGACTTTCAGTCAATATTAACTTGATTGACCTTAGCTAGAACAGAACCAATAATCTAGAATGAATTATGCTCTGCATCCATCAAGCCAGCAGGTTTTCAATATCTCAACATTTTTACGCTACTTATAATTTTTCTTTTCTTGTATATATCTCTTCTCTAACTTAAGATAGTGTATGAATATCCAAAAATAAATGAAGTTGCCAACTTGGGAACATTTGAGCCAGCCTCACTAGGTCATCAAGGGCCAGAAGTACTGAACATTTTTACTTATAGACACAAAACACAAGAAACCATCTTCATACATTTGGCATTGATTTATTTTTTTAAATGACAACTTTTCTAAACTACAGCTCAGCTTACTTTTAGGAAAGAAAGAGGAAGACATATTGCAAATACGAATGTCACCTTTCTGAATGATAGCAACATGATTTTGGGGAGGCTTTAGGCCACTGGATTAGCCCATGGCTTCCCAATCTTTAGCCAATGCAACCCCATTTTAGCACTTAAATACTCACATGACCCCAGAGGTCGACCTAGGTAAATTAGCAGGGGTGTGGTCCCTCTCCAGAATTACTCCACTCTATCCTTTCCAACACTACAGTTGATTCTCTCGTAACCTCCTCACAGCCACTCACCTTCCAGCCTATCCCCTCTCTTTTACCTCCTCCAAGTCTTTTTGGAACCTCCACAGCTAGTCCTCTCTCATCTCCAAGTCTTTTTTCTTACTCCCAACTGATGCTCTGTCATCCCCTCCCTCTCATCAAACTCCCAGCTACTCTTACATCCCCCAGTCAATCTTCTGTGATTCCCCTTTTCACACCATCCATAGCCAATACCTCTCCACCTGATCCAACGCACAAACTACTCTCGCATCTGATCCCCCTCCACTTCAAATAGCCTCTCCTCCAAAACCCCCCCTGGCCATGATCAGTGAAAATATTTTCCTTTGTTCTCTGGGCCAAAGGTGAATGACAATGCTCTCTCCCAACTGCTTGGGCAGCAGCTGCATAACATACTCGTCCTCTCCACAGCTCTTTTAAAGGCTCTCTGTAGTCGTCTTTTTGTCCCCTTTACTAGGGCTAAAACACAGACATTCAACTCAGATGAAACTCACTCCTGATTGAGAATCCTTGCAAGGCTGTGTTTCCTTCTTTTTGGGATTGGTTAAAAATCCTCAGACATTGAAATATGTAAAACTGATCACACCAAGCATCAGTCCAACTGGAGATTACTTGTATGTGTGCTGGATGAAACCCCTGTCCACCCCATTTAGCTTTATAGTTCAAGGAAGGCTTAACAGGTTCACAACACAGGTTACCACACAGCACATGAGGTGGAGGCCCACAATGAAAGTCAGTGTGGAGTCTCTGAGCAAGTACAAGTACTATATTTTAAAAAGTCCCAAGAACATCATGAGCTCTCCTGAATCTTGCTTCAATTTGCTGCTGCTCAGTTGTAGTTATGCCCTCAGTACCAATGATAGAGAAGTCATTAGGCCTCAGAGCTATCCAGCAAGATGGCTTACAGACCATCGAACAATCTAAAGTGTTAACAGCTGATGTGTCAAAGAACAGCCGAAGGTGCACATTGTGAACAAAATGAATTAGGGCCATATGAATATAAAAAAAGATAATACAAGTAAAAGGGGCAAAAGATAAATCCCGCAACTCTATATGTTGAGCATCCGTCAAAGTATGATTAGAATTCTTCATGAAAGACAATTGCAGGAGCTCCAGGAATTTTTCTCTTTTAAATTTTTTGTAAAATTCTACATTTTAAAATATTTTTTAAAAAGTGATAAGCAATTGCTTCCATAAGACTTAGCAGAATGCTGTTTAATGTCTTAAATGTAGTTAAAAGTGGTATTTTTCAAAATTGGTTGTTGGGTAGAGCTTTTTTAATTGACATACTTTTTAACCTGCTTTGTTTGATGATCTATGTGGTGAAGTTTTTGCCCCTTAGTGTTTAATTATAGTCATTATTTACTAAACATTTTTGTGATGCAGATCTTAAAGAATGATTAGGGATATAGCAGTGCAATCTACCAGCTAACTAATGAGATGCAAAGAACAATGCTTTATAAGTTAACTTAGCACCTTACACAATACTCTTTGTGTTATAGACAGCCAATGAAGTTGTTTTAAACTTTAGGTAACACTCGTTCCTCAAGGTAATCCATAAATAATACACACTGCAGCATTTTTCACCAATTGCAAAACATGGATTAAATATTTTGGCATCCCCAAATATACAGTCTTGCAGTAGTCCAAATTGCTAAATACCAACACTTGCACCACTGATCTAAATTCCTGTATGGCCAAGATTCTCTTTAAAGGTCTAACAAATCACAGCTTAAAAACAGCAAAATGAACTACATTCTATCACTTGTGACTTTAGTAATAAGCATAAATCTAGTAAAACACCCAAATTCTATGCTTCAGCTGCAGATCTGAATTCCCAACATTTAAATTCAAATATTGTCCACATGTAGAAAAGGGCAGGTGGAGGTAATTCAAAGAAGGGTCATTAATATGGCTCATGGCCTGCCCTGTACTTTAATCCATAGCTAAAGTTACTGAAGGAACTAAAGATGTATTATATATCTCTTTCCCTATCCTTCCTACTCCTGTCCTCTCTCCTCTTTCATTGCTGCTCCCCTTTCCCCATCCCTGTTTATTGTATTTCACTCTCTTGTTATTTTTGTTACAATGTAAACCGGCATGATGTTCCGTCGAATCTCGGTATATAAAAATCAATCAATCAATAAATAAATAAATATAGAAGAAATAATGAGTGATATCATGCAAATATTCAAATATCTAGTAGGCTTCGGTAAGGAACTAGACAGTAACATTTTCCACAGAATGAAAAGCTCAAGGACAAAGAGTCATGGTAACTCAGGAGAAGATGACTTTCCTAGTTATAAAACAGTAGAGATGTGATTCGGCCGAACCTTTCGGTTTGGCCTTCGTTATCGGCCCACCGCAGGAAATTTTGTTTTTCCGCGGTTCTGGCCAATTTTTTTCGGCTACCCCAAAAGTTTAATTAACTACAACCCCCCCCCCCCCAACTCCCCCAAGACTTGTCAAAGTCCCTGGTGGTCCAGCGGGGGACCTGGGAGCAATCTCCCGCTCTCGGGCTGTCAGCTGCCAGTAATCAAAATGACGCCGGTGGCCCTTTGCCCTTACCATGTGACAGGGGCTATCGGTGCCATTGGCTGGCCTCTGTCACATGGTAAGAGCAATGGACGGCTGGCGCCATCTTAAAAAATGACACGGGCCACAACAAGCCAAATTTTATATGCACTGCAATAATGGAAAACATTACTTACCATTCCTCATAAAACAATAAAATTAGTAAAACCATAACAATAAAAAGAATATTTCAAAACTAATGAATAGAATAATACTCATATTCAATAATTTAAAACTCACAAAAAAATTTCAAAATGCCAATAAAATATTTCAAACAGCACATCAAATAACATCCAATAATTAAAACTAAAAGATTTTTTTAATATCCACCATTATCCACACCTGGGAACTTTTGATTCCTTAAAATTGTCATGGATTAGCAAGCAGAGAGGAAGTGGAGTTAGTCTCCCACACATATGCTCTCTCTCTCTCTCTCTCCCACACATACACACATGCTCTCTGTCTCCCACATGCATACTCACATGCTCTCTCTCTCATTCTCCCACACACATGCTCTCTCTTTCACCCATACACATGCTCACTCTCTCCAACACACATACACACATGCTCTCTCTGTCTTCTACACACATGCTCTTTCTCACACTCTCCCACACATATGGTCTTTCTCTCACTCTCCCCTTCCCCATTGAAGCAGCAGGCAACAGCAGTTTCCTTCTTCAGCTCCCATGGCCAAGGGAACAACTTCCAGCCATGGGAGCTGACCTAGCTCTATCTTGGATCCTTCTGGCAGAGAAAGGCAGGGAGTGCAACTCATCCTCCTTCGAAACAGCATGGCTCCACCAAAATAGATAGTGTGGTCGGCAGGGTCTTAGTAACTGGAAATTCCACAGCCCTTTTCTCACACAAAGACTCTCATTCATACCCACTCTCTCTCACATACATACACACATAGGCTCTGTCTCACACACATAATCTCTCTCTTCCTCACTCACAAGTTTCTGGCTCTCATACACATACACATGTACAGATTCTCTGGCTCTCATACACCCATCCCCAGCAGCTACCAGCAGACTTGTTCCACAGCCCCCCTCTCCCCTCTCAGACCCCCACTCCCCAGAAGTCTTGCTCCCCAGCCTCCCATTCCCCAGGATTCTTGCTCCCATCTGGTTTCTCAGACCCCCAACTCCCCAGCAGTCTTGATCCCCTCTCTTCTCCCCTCCCAGACACCCAACTCCCCAGGAGTCTTACTCCCCAGCCCCTTATCCCCTTCCAGATCTCACACTCCTCAGCAGTCTTGCTTTCCAGATGCCTCTCCCAGCCCAAAAGACCCACTCCCCAGCAGACTTGCTCAACAGCCCCTCCCCTCCCAGATCTCTACTTCCCAGCAATTTTGCTCCCCAGCCGGCTTTCCCCTACTAGTCCCCTATACTCCCCAGAAATCTTGTTCCCTAGTCCCTCTACCCTCCCAGTCCCCAGCATTCTCGTTCACCTTCACACACCTTCTCACCCACAATCCCCTCACTCACCCTGTTAGGAAAACAGAACAAACCAAGCTGCTATAGATCCCTACATACAAACTACACATTATTGGAATACCTCACATTAGTCACACATAAAAACACAGATAGACCCTCAAGTATATAATAAAAAGTCAGATTTTTACACTCCAGACTACAATGCAAATCATGCAGTAGTGAGAGTAATAATGTCTCAGTTCCTCTGTCTTTTCTGAACCCAAATTGTTCTTCATCCAAAATGTCTATCTTCCAAAAACTCATTTAGATCAATAAGCACCCATTTCTCTAAGATCTTACTGATGAAACACAAATTGGAAATAGGGTGATAATTAGTCAAGGTAGCGCTGGAAACAGAAGAATCTTTCATAATAGGTCTAACCACAGCAGCTTTCAAGGCACTGGGCACCACACCTTCTCACACTGAAAAGTTAATAATTTCAACCAAAACTTCTCCCAGCACATTAAACATGTTTTTTATAATCCCAAATGGGCATGGCCTAAACTACTTTTAGTCACTCTAAGCTGAAGAAGCAGATCCTTTACTGCTCTGTTGGTTACATAGAAAAATCATCCCATAAAATCAGAGAAACAATCCTGTACACTGATTCTGAAAAGTTTGATCAACTTGGAAGTTTTCTCCTGAAAATATTTTACCAATTCATTGCAACTAGGTGTGTCATCTGTCATGTGCCCTTTATGGCTTGACACTGATTTAACTATGGAAAATAGTTCTAATAGTTTCTTCAAAGATCTAATTGATCCACATAAAATACCCTTTTGGCTTCATTTAATAATACTCGATAACGTAATAAAACGTTATTATAAACACCCTCATGCTCCTCACATTAAAATGTATGCCATTTTTGTCTGCTCTGCGGAGTGACTTCCTCAAATCTGAAAGATCATTATATTACCAGGGCACATAACAGCACCACTTTTACCTACGAATGGTTTATTCAAGAATAGCAATATCATAAATCAATTTCAGTTTGGTATTCCACTAGGCGTGTGCATTCGTTTTCGCGGTATTGGCGATCCGCAACGTATATTACACTATTCGTAGTATTCGTGGGCAAGCGAAACATATCGCGATTCCCCATGAATACACGAATCTTCCCCGAATTATACGGCCACCTAAATAAAAATTTAAACAAACCCCCCACCCTCCTCAACCCCCCCAAGACTTACCAAAACTCCCTGGTGGTCCAGCGGGGGTCCGGGAGCCATCCCCTGCACTCACTCCCTCGGTGCCGGTTTCATCATGGCGCCGATAGCCTTTGTCACAGGGGTACCGGTGCCATTGGTCAGCCCCTGTCACATGGCCATCGGCGCCATCTTGTGCTCCTACCATGTGACAGGGGCTGACCAATGGCACCGGTAGCCCCTGTGACATAATATGGGCAAAGGCTATCGGCGCCATTTTGAGTACTGGCATCGGATGGCCGGAGTGCAGGAGGTCGCTCCGGGACCCCCGTTGGACCCCCAGGGACTTTTGGCCAGCTTGAGGGGCCTCCTGACCCCCACAAGACTTGCCAAAAGTCCAGAGGGGGTCTGGGAGCGATCACCTGCACGCCGGCCGTCCGATGCCAGTACTCAAAATGGCGCCAATCGCCTTTGCCCTCACTATGTCACAGGGGCCATGAATTCAAGAAAGCATGAGATAAATACAGGGGGATCTCTGAGGAAGTGATGGGAATTTTAAGAGCTAGAAAAATTGAATGGATGGGCAGGCTAAATGGGCTGTATGATTTTTTTTTTCTGATGTCATGTTTGCTTCTCTGTTTCTAAATATCCAAAAATATAAATTTGAAAAGGTAAGCATGGTGATTGCATTCACTCTTTTGACCATCTTGTACTAATCCGCTTTAAAGTGCCTGAAAAAGCATAATATAAATCAAATCAAATCAATAAAATAAAAATATACTTTAGAACAGACTGAAAGCAGACAACTTTCTTAAGGTATGTAACTTCACCATCAGCTCTCTACTACCAGATCAAACCCTCAGCAACAACCTCCTGAGTGACCCTGAATCTGTCAAATCTTGGAAACTGTCCTGGCTAATACCTAAATGCAACAGCAAATCACTGCAGTATTCCCCAAAGAATATCATGATCACATGGGAGTGCCATGATCACTAAGTCTGTGAAAACCAGGGAAGGCTCTTACCATCACTACCACCAGAAAAAAAAAATCACCAGAGTTCATATGTGAAAGAATTAGTGTAATTTTCTTTCATCGCTGCTTACAAAACTGAGCTACCTTATCTGAGCACTCTACAAATAATCTTCCTCAAGCCTTCCGCTCCCTTCAGTAAGGCAGCTGGCTTTGCCCCGTTCAAACAATAGAGTCAAATCTTTCTCTTGCAGTTCCCCTCTGCACTGGCCATCCTGCTTTCTAAACAGATGAGTTCAATTTCAGGATCTCTACTGATGAGAGATTTGATATTTCAGCCTCAGAAAGTTTAATTAAATATTATCTGAGTACACCTCTATCTTTGGCAGGAGATTCTATTTGCAAGGAAAGTTGTACAATTTCTGAGCTGACCTGCAGACTTTCCACTAAATTCATTTCACGTGACCACAGCCATTTACTTTAACAACAAGGAAAATGGTGCAGGTCTACACAGAACCAAATTCACAAATGTAACGCTTCTCCTCCTGAAGGAACACATTGGGCCAGATTTTCAAAAGCATTTACTCGAGCAAAACTGGTTTTTGCTCGAGTAAATACACTTTACTCAAGTAAGTGGGCTTTTCAAAATTGCTACAATATATGCCATTGAATTGTCCATAGGATTTACTCAAGTAAGTGCACTTTACTCGAGTAAATAGCTTTTGAAAATTGCTACGATAGTATGTCACATTTACATGCGTAACTCCTTTGAAAATTACCCCCATTATATTTAAGAAAACAGCCATGATACAGAGAGAACTTCATTTTCAGTTTTTATTTTATTTTTAATACAACAAAAAAAAACAACAAAAATTATACTCACCCAGAAAATGAAGTAATTTTATCCACCGATTTCTCCCATTTTTGTCTTTGCTTGATATTACCAGGCAAAATAAAATAAAAGCTGAAAATGAAGATTCAGGAGAACCCTACACTAGTGTTCACCCTGACTACTTTTATGATTTTTAAGTATTTTAAGTTTAATTTTTGTATATTGGTTTGTCTGTTAATTATTGTTATGATTTGCCTAGAGCTTTTTGCATTTAGGTGATCAACAAATGCAAACAAAATAAAGAAATAAATGAATAAATAAATATCTTTTGTTCCTATGCTTGAAACCTTTTGCTAAAAGAAAAAGGCAGATAGCCCATGCTAATACAACCCTTTCGATTTTTTGAAATAATGGCTCTGTTTGTAAAGTGCTCATATTTATGGTTCTAGTGTGCTTGTCTTCTGTTTAAGGTTTCTGCAATGTATTTTAGACTTACTTTGTCCATATGGTTTTCCATAATTGGGGGGGGGGGGGGGGGTGGATGCACTGCATTGGCTTCTTATGCTTTGTGCACATTTTCAGGTTTATCATGATGCCTCAACAGCTTATTATCATTACAATAATGTTTCCTAAGACTAATTATGCCTATTACATGCATGGAGCCCTTGCAACTTCAGAGCACATAAAAGCCTCAGCCTTTAAAAGATAAAGTAGCTTGCCATTCCCTTCTTCAGAAATTCTATGCATTTTATATTCTGACTTACAAATCTATACAGAGAACCCCCCCCCCCCCCACAACCAAATCCTAAACACCTGTCATAAAAATAAAAATCACTTTTAACAGTTACAAAATAAAAAGATAGCTAGGTAGCAATAACAAAGATGATAAAGAACTACAATGAGTGATCACAGCCTTAAGGAATGAGTGAAGGTGTGAGATGTTATGAGAAGAGACAGCACTAGTCATTGAGGCTAAAGGACACTGATAAATTATTACAAAAGAAAAAGGGCGGGTGCATGTTGTGAATGAGCTGTTTAGTGGAATCTTGGGCCGACCTGTGAGAGACTGGGGAGAGGTGTACTATAGTCTTTAGTGAATAACAGGTCGGGAGGCGGATACCAGGCAGGAGCTGGGCGCGAGCTTCACCTTGGAAGCCGGTACTCCCCCGGGAGGAGCCCGTAGGAGCCCAGCCGCTGGGACTTAGGTGATCACGGAAGCTGGAGCTGGAGCAGGCAGGCAGGGATCAGGAGTCAGGCAGGAACTGAAGCAGGACTGGCTACTGGAACCAGACAGGAGCTGAAGCTGAAGACAGATACTGGAACCTGGCTGGAGCTGGAGCTGAAGACGAGTACTGGAACCAGGCTGGAGCTGAAGCTGAAGACGAGTACTGGAACCAGGCTGGAGCTGAAGCTGGCCGGAGTCAAGCAGGAACCAGGCTGGGAGGCCAAGGAAGACAAGCAGGAATCGGACAGGAGACGAAGCAAGCACAGGGGCTGGCGAGATGCGTCGGGGCCCGGTGCAACGTGGGAGCGCTAGGGAACCCTGTTGCAAGGCCCCGACTGAGAGTAGGCACTGGGGTTACATACCCCCCGGCGTCTGACGTCAGCGGAGGGGGCGGAGCATCTCATGGTGGGAACAGGGCTATGTTTGAGCCCTTCTTGTGCGCGTGCGCCTAAGGCCTGGGCGTCCCCCGGAGAGCCTCCGACGGCGTTGCCCCTGTGATGTTGCCGACACACAGACCTGCTCCCTCCTGTGCACCGGAGGGAGCAGGAGGAAGTAGGTAAGGTCCCGGTTGCAGACCCGGGTTCGCCTGGATGAACTTGGTGGGGCTGCGGTAGTGGCTCTTCGTGCGGGACGATAGAAGCAGGGACTGGCCCGTGACTGGGACAGGGCTCTGAAGCTGGATCCTTGGGTGCCCTCAGGCAGTTGGAGAGGCAGAACGAACTCCACTGGGTAATTCACAGGGTATCCCACTAAATCGTGGGCGAATGCTTCTGGAGCAATGGCAACCCTAGCACCACGGGGTGGACGGCCTTTTCCAGGACCAAAAAGGCGATCTCCTCCAAATGGTTTGCCCCGGTGCGAACGGTAATGCGAGTCGTGGACATCACTATACGACCGGAAAGGAGCGTACCCTGGATGGAGGTAATTCGAAGTGGAACCTCTTGTCTCTCCATGGGGATCCGGAACTGGGAGACCAAGTCTTGCTGGATAAAATTACCCTCTGCTCCTGAGTCCAGGAAGGCGAGGGTCTCCAGAGAACCTCCAGGAAATTCCAGGGTAATGGGCACAGAGCATTTCGGAGCTGCAGTGCAGGCTAGAAGAAGCTCCTCACGGCTTCTCGAGTCCGAACGTCCTTCCAAACGCTCCTGGCAACTTGCCAAAAAATGACCTTGCTGGCCGCAATAGAGACACAGGCTCTGCGTACGGCGGCGTTGTCTCTCCTCTAGGGAGAACGGGGCACGTCCCAGTTGCATAGGTTCAAGGGCAGGGAAATCAGGACAAGAAGTTCTCAGAGGAGCCGGTCGTGAAGGAACATAAGCAGGGCAGGGCTTGGTTGAGTGAAACTCTCGCGCCCCCTGTTGTAGATGACGATCAATCCGGGCAGCCATCTCAATCAGGGCATTGAGGTCCTCTGGGAGATCATGGGCAGTGATCTCATCCTTTATGCGGCGGGAGTGGGAGGAAGGAGGTAAGGTCCCGGTCGCGACCGGGACCGCAACAGGCGCATACAGATTAGTGTGATGCACATAAAAATAACTGCTGAAATCAACAGATGGGATGTCCAAGAAGAAGGATGGAGATGTGAGATATGAAGGATCAACAGGCGAAGGATAGCTCCTTGAGGATACAGTGCAAGAACAGTACATACACCATTAGCTGAAAAGAAAGGCTGATTAATTGTATGAGGAGCAGCCTCAGTAAAATGTCTGTGTTTGACTTTTTTTTTTTTTTTTGGTGGGGGAGAGGTTGGAGGGCTGGCTGTGGAAGGAAGGGGAGGTTTGTAGTGTTTGCTTCATACAGACAGAACAGTTGACCAGCTGGCTCTGCTTTTCAGGATAGACTGACCTAGTTCTTCTTTTACAGCATTGCATGCAGTATCAATAAGTCGATTGGATTTTATTTCCATTCCTTTTTTTAATGAAGTACAGAAGAATTTAGCATCTTGACTAATGGCACCACATTGAGCCAAATGCAGCTTTAATACCAAAGTTTTGTACAGTATTTTGGGGGGGTGGGAACACAGTTCCCTCTAAGCTATGTGCGTGTGCATTAATCCTCTGCACACGGCAAAGTATAGTGTGCACCAGAAATCCTGATACTATTTGCAGCACTCTGGCTTGTGCACAAATTTGAACTCAGCTTATAAAAAGCTGCACAAAAGAACGTTTTTGTGCATATAGCCTTTCAAAAATTAGAAAGAACATTGGGTGGTAGGAAACAGAATGGGTTATGGAGGGGAGAAGAATAATAATTCTGGAGTCATCTGTGGAGGGAGGAAGACTAGCGGTGGTGTGGAAGAGAGATTGGAAGTATAGATTAGAGAGGAAGGAGAGGTAGTGGAAAAGAGAAAGCTAATATGCATTATTCTTCCACCTGCCCCTTCTCCTCCGCAGGGTGACAACAACTTAAATGTTTCCAAGCATGAAATTCACATACAGCACACACAGGAGGAGGCAAAGGAAGCTGACCCTGCCAAAGTCTGCATAACAGGAGGAAGAGGAGGCAGCCAGCCCTACCTTGGTCCCACATAGAAGAAAAGGTGGTAGCTTTCCTGCTCAGTTCATGAAGGAGAAAATAGCTTACTGCTGCTACTCACCTGGAGTCTCAGCAGGAGGGAAAGAAAGACAGAGGACTGAGAACAGAGGAAGAGTACAAAAGAGTGAAGACTTGCAAGAGAGGCAGGAAACCAGAGGCAATATTGAGAGTTGTGGTGAAAAGTTTTGGTTAGTCATGGAAGATCATTTGTATAGCTACTTTCCCTTTTGAATAATGTATAAATATTTATTTCCTTCAGCACTGCAGTCACATCTGAAGAAAAAAGTCTTCAACGCTCATGTACTATGCCATCGTTTGATTATTGTTATATTCATAACCTATTAAGAGTCTATGCATTTTCAAAAACTTTAAACACTAACATCCTTCAAGGAAGGAAATATAAATCAGAATGTAAAAGGGAAGACTAATGATTTCATACAATTGAGTTGTCTATAACAATTTTCTACTAAATGAATTCAATGCTGGTAGCACTGCATTAAATATATTGCCATTTAGTTTAGCCTGCTGTGAGTGATTTCTTTTTTTGTCCTGGTAATTTCCTCCTGCTCCTCTTTTAAGCCTTCCAGCTCAACTGGACCTGGAGCTAGCAAATGTGCACCTTTGTTCACAACTGCATGGAGATTATTGCCCTATTTTATATCCCCCCCCCCCCCAATTCACTTGGCCTGGAGAACAGAAGACCTGATATGGGAATCAAATCCAGGTTCTCTGCATGGAAGTGCACACAGTGATGCCACTGAGTCATCAGACCATCATGACTGAGTCTTTTTCAGTCAGCAGTACAAAGTCATTAACATTTCCATCTTTCTTCTTTACTTGCCCTTCATTCATAAGAATAAATAAGTACTGAAGTTCTTGAAAGCTCTTCTGCTTACAGTATCCAGACCCACCCATAAGAGGCTATGAACACTGGGGTGCCATTGTGATGACTGCTGATTGTCATCGAAATCCTTGTTGATATGAAAAATAGCAATGCAATAGGAAAAGCTGAAGAATAATTTCGGGAAAAAAATGTATAAAAATGCAGCATCAATGGACAAAAAATAAGACATTGTTATTAGAGGCGGAATATAAATAGTGTTAAATAAATAAGATGACTTCTGAATAAAAGTTAAAGAAATATGAAAGGGAGAAAGTCAAGAAATAGCCAACCATATATTCTGGGAGATGCAAGTAACATTTGAATTTATGAGAGGAAGGAGACAAGAAGAACAAGCACTCAACAAATGGCACACTTAAACTGAATGAGAGTTCAGACAGCATCATGAATGTTAGGGATACAATTATCTGTTTACTTCTTTCCCTGCCACAGCTGATTGCCACTTATAAACTTTTTTTTTTTGTTCCAGCAGTCTTCTCCTACTCTTTAAGCTTTCAGCTCTGCTGGAACTGGTTTTTACCAGGCTAATGCGCTATGAATCTTCTTCACAACTAATAGCCTCTTGGAGAAAGCAGGGCAAACAGGCTCAGATTGTCTTCCCAAACCTCATTGTGGAGCTAAACTGCAATCAGAACATTCTGTACACTCCAGCTAGCCAGCAACCCACCTTGCCAGGAATCAAACAAACTATTTTATAATAATTAAGAACACAAACATGCTAAAGTTTTGAAATAATTCTTCAAATGTTAAAGTACATTGAAAAAGTACATGCAGCATATGGTGTGTTTGATGATGCTCATGCTGTGCACCGCAGTGAGCAGGCTTCTTCCTGGTATAGCGATATATAAGTAATAAATCAAATGACTGCATTGTTTAGAGAAAGCAATGGAAAATAAGCATAACATGCTAAGCATTACCAATTGTCTCAAATGTATTCGTTGTACAAGTTTGATGCTCAGGCAGCCGTTCATCTTGTCATTTTCTTTTTAATTTCAAAAAAATGTATCATTGTCCACAATGCCAAAAACTATTTTGTCTTCCAACATGAAAATACTCCAAATTATGGATATTCTGGACTTCAACCAAATTCCTGCACTACCCAGACCCATTTCTCAGATAGACAAGCCAGTTTTATCAGTCAGAATTATGCAAAAACTAATTTGGTTGATATTCAAAGGGGTTTGCCCATGTAACTTTCAAGCTACCCAGAGAAACCACCTCTAGACACATTTTACCTAGTTATCACTCGGTTAAAATTTATTCAGAAAAAGGAGAAGGGGTTATTGCGGAGATGTTTCTGGGCAGGCCAAAGTTATTCAGTTAATGTACAGGATCATTTATCAAAATGCGTTAGGGCATTATTGCAGGCATTAGGGCCCTAACGCCCGCAAAAATGCCGAAACGCCCATGATAAATACCGCATCACGAAATGCATATGCAAATTTAAAATTAGTATTCAAGTAGGAGGAGTTTGCGCAGAGTTAATTGGAATGAGGGCTGGGTAACGTGGCGTACGGTAAAGTAACGTGCACTATCGCAGGATTTAACTACACTTTTTTTCTGTGCATTATGCCTGCACTAGTGGCCAGAATGGTATTTATCATAAATCCCGGTTCGGGGAGAGAGAGAGAGAGAGAGAGAAAGAGAGAGAGCAAGAGAGCCTCTGTGGAGGCTCACTTATATTTAAACTTTTTTTAAATTTATGTTTATCGTTAGAATGTCATAATAAATGACAAAGACAAAGCAAATCAAAGAAGAATATTTCTGCAATAGAAATAATTGTAAAAAGAAAAATACAAAGCAGAAAAATGCATTGCCTTAGTCCACAATAACAGGGGGAGGAGGTACAGACATTATGGAAGCTTTTAACAAAAGAAAATCTATATAAGGAACAAAGCTTAACTTGCTATGAGATCAAGGTTTATAATATTAAACGCCAACCAATGGCACTGAAGTTAGAGATTTCTTCTGATCCAGGAAAAAACATAATTGTTTAGGAAAAAGGAAATTATATTGATTATCGACATGTCATAATACATTTACACGGGTATCTAAGCAAAATAATGCTCCCAGTGACAAATGTTCCTGGCGCATAGCAAGAAATAATTTCCTTCTCTCTTGAGTAGATTTAACTACATCCGGATAAATCCAGATTTATTTATTTTTTATTTTTTTATTTTATTTAGATTTATATTCTGCTTTTTGCACTTTTTTCAGCACTTCAAAGTGGATTACATTCAGGTACTGTAGGTATTTCCCTATTCCCAAAGGGCTTACAATCTAATAGGGTCATTTATCAAAGGCGTATCGCGTGTGATAAGCCTCTACCGCATGCGAAAAGGCCCTTTTCACGTTTGATAGCATGCAAATTAGGGGAAGGGGAGGAGTCGGGGCGGGGAGAGGGCGGAGTCGGCGGTGTCTTCGCTGCTGGCGATAATGTTACCAATGTTATCGTCGGCAGTAGCACACCGAATAGCACCACCTTTCACGGTGGCGCTATTTGGTGCAAAAGCCGGCAGCCGGCACACAGCAGTGGTGCGAAGGCTGCAGGCTTTCGCCTGCCCGCTCCCCGTTTTCACTGGATTCATCATTCAGCGATGAATGTTGAATCCAGGCCTAAGTTTCTACCTGAGGCAATGGAGGGTAAAGTGACTTGCCCAGGGTCACAAGGAGCGACAGTGGGACTCGAACCCCAGTTCATCGCCTACTACTCTAACCACTAGGCTACTCCACGTTTCCCATAAAAGAGAGCATGGGCTTTACAAAAGTAAAATTTCAAAATCATGTTTAAATCTTGCTCGAAAACAAAAGAAACCAAAGGAGTCTCTCTTTCTTCAACCTCTTCGATGGAGCTTTCTAAAATAGAAGACATCCGGTGGTAAGTCCAAACCTAAAGGGTGGCCATTCTCTTCTCTTCTATGGGAAGGCAGAAAATAGAGTTTAGCAATAGGTGGAAAAGTTTCATCAGACAGTCCTAGGACTTCAATGAAGCATTTCTTCAAGGTTTCTTTGACTGGAACCCCTGGTAATTCAAGAAAGCTGAGAAAACTCTAGTTCAAACGCCTAAAGAAATTTTCCAGCTGTTCAATTTTCTTGTGAATAGCGTTACTGTTGGGAATCCCAGCCACGGGAACCCGAGGCCAGTCCCCCTTACCCACATTGGCAGGCACTCAACCCGGTCGCCCTCCTTTATGGCTCGGGACAGCCGGGCCCCAAATCCAACGGCGGTGTCTCTCCCATGCGGTACAGGACACCGCCGACTTCTTCTCTCTGTGCGCTTTCCTAGGCGTGCGCATGGCACTCATCCCTACTTAAAGGGGCCGCGGCAGGAAACCTTGGCCCGGCCCCCAAAGATGACATGACAGATCTGAGCTATTTAAGGTCGCATCAGCTTACTGTACCTTCCCTTGGCAACAAGTCCTGCTCGTGAGAGTGCGTTGTTGCTGCCTTCCTATGTTCCTGATCCTGAGTTCCTGCTTGTTCGAGATCCTGAGTTACTGCTTGTTCCTGATCCTGTGGCCCTAGAAGATGACATCATCCTGTATGGGTATTTAAACCCCACAGCTCTTCCTGAGCCTTGCCTTCACAACAGGTCCTATTTGCTGAGTGCTAGTTGCAACTTCCTTCCTCTGTCCGTTCCTTGTTCCAGCTCCAGATCCGTTCCTGCCTTGCCCTAGTTCCAACTCTGTTCCTGCCTCATCCCTGCTCCTGCCTCCATTCCTTGGCTTGATCTTCGGGAATTGACCTCAGTCCGTCTTCTAATCTCTGCCTTTTCTGCTGCCCGTCTTGACCCTAGGCCTGTTTCACTGGTTCCGCCTCTTCACTGCCAGCCTCGGATCTTCTGCCTGGACTCTGATTCTGCTCTTCGCTGCCTGCCCCGACCCGGACTGATAAACTTGTCTCTGCCTCATTCTTCACCAGCTCCACCTCCTGGAGACAAGTTCCAATGGGACAATCCCTCGGTGGATATCTACCACTCGCTCCAGCTCAAGGGTTCCATAACAGTTTGTGAAGTCCATGGACTTGTCTGGCCTCCAGGCTATTCCAGGTCTGGCCCTACAACTGCAGCAGCAGCAACGGTGTCTGGATGTTTTGTCTGCCACAGTTGAATGCCTGGCCAATCGCCTAGAGCCTGTGTCTGGGTCCAGGGCCGCTGCCCCTCCTCCTGTGGTTCCAGTTGCTCCACCACCTTTAACTCACATGCCTGTTCCACCTCGGTTTGCCAAGGACCCTAAGCAGTGCTGAGGATTTCTGAATCACTGCTTCATCAGATTTTCGCTCCAGGCTCAGCAATTCCCAACAGATCAAATCAAGACGTCATTCATCTTATCTTTACTGGATGGCAGAGCCCTGGCATGGGCATCCCCGCTGTGGGAACGCGGGATCCCATTCTCGGGGACCTGTCCCATTTCATCCAAACCTTCCACCATGTATTTGATGAGCTGGGTCATCTGTCCACTGCTGCTTCAGAACTGTTTCAACTCTGCCAAGGTTCACTCCCACTGGCCGAATTTGCTGTAGAATTCCGCACCTTGGCATCTGAACTAGGATGGCGTGAGGACAGCCTACGTGGTATCTTCCTCAAGGGGTTGTCTACTCATATCAAGGATGAGCTGGCCGCTCAAGACTTCCCGGACGACTTTGAGGCCCTCATTGATCTGGTTGGTCAGATCGATTGGCATTTGCAGCAGCGTGCAAAGGAACTTAAGCCAGCTCGCCACATGGTTCCCTTGGCTCCTTCCTTCTCTCACCCATTGGTCTCCCCAGCAACATCTGGGGCTTCACCAGAAACCGGGGAAGAGCCCATGCAACTGGGCCATAGCCGCCTGACTTCAGAGGAAAAACAGCGCCACAGAACCTTGGATTGTGTCTCTATTGTGGCAGTAAAGGTCATTTGTTGGCCCAATACTCTGAACGTCCGGGAAACTCCCAGGTCTAGGTGTCACTGGGGAACTGACCTTAGACTGCATCAATCCCGCTCCTCAGTGTACCATTCCTGTCATGCTCCAGTTCTCTGAAGGGTCATTCACGACTGGCTTTCATCGATTCCTGGAGGAAACTTCATCCTAGCTGAATTGGTACACCAATTCCAACTTCTGATACTTCTCTGCAACCCACTGCTGCTCATCTCATTCATCCAAAGGGAGCCACTCCCCAGCTGAGTCACCTCCTGCACAGCCCTGGTAACCTTCTACACCGGAGTTCTCCACAAGGAAGAGATATCCTTCCTCATCCTGGAAAAAGCTGTCCTTCCAGTGGGCCTTCCTTGGTTGCAGAAACACTCACCTACCATTGACTGGAGGACTCTCCAAATTGCGGCTTGAAGCCCTGAATGTTTTACTACTTGTCTGCATCTAAAGCTGCAGCCGCCAGTCCAAATTGCTACTACAATCATTCCTCTGCCTCTGCAGTACACCGACTTTTCTTATGTATTTACCAAGGAGGAAGCAGAGACCCTTCCAGCACATCGTCCCTTTGATTGTGCCATCAATCTATTGCCTGATGCCGTTCTGCCCCAGGGATGAGTATATCCGCTGTCCTTACCAGAGACTCCAGCCATGTCTAAATACATAAAAGAAAATCTGGACCAGGGATTCATTCATCCTTCATCTTCTCCAGCTGGCGCAGGTTTTTTTTTTTTGTATCTAAGAAGTACAGCTCATTAAGACCCTGCATAGATTACAGGGGGCTCAACGCTATCACCTGCAAGGATCGCTATCCTCTCCCCCTGATTCCAGAGCTCTTGGACCGCCTCCGTGGAGCCAGAATATTTACCAAGCTAGACTTGCGAGGTGCCTATAACCTGGTCCAAATAAAACCTGGAGATGAATGGAAGACCGCGTTTAACACACTCGACGGTCATTATGAATATCTCGTGATGCCATTTGGACTGTGCAACGTGCCCGCAGTCTTTCAGAATTTAATGAATGGTTTTGGGACGTGCTTCATAAGGGAGTAATTGTCTACCTTGATGATGTCTTAATCTACTCCAAAGACCTAACCACCCATGGCTCGGACATCCGTCAGGTTCTCCAGCACCTAAGAGAGAATCTTTTGTTTGCTAAACCCGAAAAGTGCCTTTTTGAGCAGCTACATTGAAACCCTTCTTGGGTTTCATTGTCTCCACCACCGGCTTCCGAATGGACCCGAATAAGCTAGTCAGCATCCGGGAGTGGCCGCAGCTGATGGGGCTCCACTCATTAGAACACTTTCTTGGCTTCACCAACTTTTACAGGAACTTCATTCCACACTACTCACATGTCATGGCACCGATTACGGCCCTCACCAAGAAAGGTGCTGACCCTAGGCACTGGTCCAGTGAGGCTGTTCAAGCTTTCAAAAAACTCAAGGCAGCATTTCTGCAAGAACCATGTCTCCACCACCCAGATCCTACTCGACCATTCATTGTAGAGGTGGATGCCTCTGACATCGCTATAGGGGCAGTTGTTAGTCAGCACTCCAACCAAGGGACTCTACTCCCCTGCTCCTATTTCTCTCGCAAGTTTTCTCCAGCAGAAAAAAACCATGGAATTGGCAACAAGGATTTGCTGGCAATAAAGATGGCTTTTGAAGAATGGAGGCAATGGCTGGAGGAGGCTCAACACCCCATCACGGTCTATACTGACCACAAAAATGTAGAATATCTCAGCAAAGAACAGCTTCTGAACCCACGCCAAGCCCGCTGGTCCTTGTTCTTCAGCCATTTTGATTTTATATTACGCTATCGTCCTGCAACAAAAAATGCTCAAGCAGATGCTCTCTCTAGAGCATCTGCAGGACATGCAAGATCCACCCAGCTACATTCTGGACCCAGCCAAAGTTTTATTGGCCATCACAGATACTGTGCCATCAGGGAAGGCAGTGGTCCCCCTCCATCTTCGTTCCAAGGTGTTATCCTGGGCACAAGACTCCCTCACTGCAGGGCATCCAGGGAGGGAACGAACCCTAGAACTGTGATCCCACTACTACTGGTGGCCTCAAATGACTCAATATGGTCGTGCCTACGTCAGCTCCTGCCCGGCTTGTGCTCAGCAGAAACCGCTACCTGGCCGACCTTGGGGGCTCCTTCAACCCCTGCCACCACATCGAGAACCTTGGACCCATTTAGCCACGGATTTTGTGGTAGACTTATCCATTTCTTCGGGGAACCAAGAAATATTAGGTCATGGTCGATGGGTTCTCCAAGATGGCGCACATCATCCCATTGCCCAAGCTGCCATCAGCTCCTGAGCTAGTGCGACTGTTCACTCTGCATGTGTTTTGGCTGCATGGCCTCCCGCTGCACATAACATCAGACCGAGGCCCTCAATTCACAGCAAAATATTGGGGGGCGCTATGTAAAAAAATTGGAGTGTAGTTGGATTTCACCACAGCCTTCCATCCCCAGGGGAATGGTCAAGCAGAATGTGTCAACAGGGACTTAGAGACATTCATCCGCTCATTTGTGAACTGTTGCCAGGACGATTGGGCTGCACTCTTGCCATGGGCAGAATTTTCACACAATTCCTACGTGCACTCCGCCACCGGGAACTCTCCCTTCCAAATTGTGTATGGCAAGCTTCCAAGGCCTCCACTTCCATTGCCGCTCTCTGTAACCTCCCCGGCAGCTCAGCTTACAGCCGAACAGCTACATAACTTATGGGAATCTACCAATTCCAACTTACTGCAGGCTGCCAACGCTGCCAAATGAAAGGCAGATAGATACTATCGACCCGCTCCGTTGCTCAACACAGGAGACCAAGTTTGGCTTAGTACCCACCATATCCGCCTGAGGGTTCCTTCTATGAGACTTGCCACCAGGTACATCGGACCTTTTTCTATCAGCGATCGCTTGGGACCAGTAACCTACCACCTATGGCTCCCCGCAAACTTCCAGATACATAACTCCTTTCATGTATCACTATTGAAGCCGTTGATATTTTCCCAATTCCATACTGCGCCTCCTAAACCACCTGAAGTAGAGTCAGATGATGATCCAATCTACCAGGTTCAAGAGATCCTGGACGTCCATAGGCATCATAGACGCTGAGAATATCTGATTGCCTGAGAGGACTTCGGTGCGGAAGAGACTTCTTGGGAGTCATCGTCCAACATCCTGGATAAGTGTCTACTCCAGCACTTTCATCAAGCTCAACCCTGCAAGCCTGGCCCTTCTCGGGTACTGTTCCAGCTCCCACTCGCGGCAACTCCCAACCGGCCCCCCCACCTGCTTTCCTGCTTTTCCTCGCCGCGGCTCAGTGTGGCACGCTCTGCTTCATGGCCGGCCTTCCACGGCCCGCCACATGGCCGCCAATGCCATCCTCCTCTCTTTGGTGGAGTTCTCCCTAGGCGCGCATGCGCGGAAGGCCCCGCCTCTTAAAGAAACAGGAGCGGGAGAATTAGTCCAGCCCCAGAAGATGACATCATCCTGTAGGGGTATTTAAACCCCACAGCTCTTCCTGAACCTTGCCTTCACAACAGGTCCTCTTTGCTGAGTGCTAGTTGCAACTAGCTTCCTCCGTCCCTTCCTTGTTCCAGTTCCAGATCTATTCCTGCCTTGCGCCAACTCCAGCTCCTTTCCTGCCTTGCCCCAGTTCCAGCTCCGTTCCTGCCTTGTTCCAGTTCCTGCCTCCATTCCTCGGTTTGATCTTCAGCAATTGACCTTGGTCCGTCTTCTCGTCTCTGCCTTGTCTGCTACCCGTCTTTATCCTACTCTCTCCTCCATCCCCTCAGTCACTCCCCCTCTCAGCTCATCCACAACCGGCAGACGGAAGATCTCCGGGGTGCCCTGCCTTGCGCGTGCCGCCACCGCTACTGCTCCTCGCTGCCGCTCCTGCTCCTCCCAGCGCCATTTTTTTTCGGGCACGCTCCGCTCTGACCGACGTGCCCGCGCATGCGAGGTAGAGCTGCTCTCTACTGCGCATTTGCGGTCCGTTGGTCAGAGCCCATTTATAAGGTAGATTTCACATGCTGTAGATTTCGGTATTCTGAAAACCTGCATTGGTTTGTGTGGTGTAATGAGAACCTGTCATGGATTTAAAACATTAGTAAACCAAGAATGCGTTATCTTTTCTTTATAATCACATTTTTGGATTAATAAATTGAAGATTTTATTTTTATTTTTTTTTGGTGGCTAGTGGTGTATGCTAATATATTTTGTTTACTGGAGTATTGTAGTCTTTATTTAAATTATAGTACTTTATTGAGTAAGGGGGGAACATATTAGATTTTGGAAGGCCAGCAGTGAAGAGGTTCCACCTCTTCACTGCTGGCCTCAGATCTTCTGCCTGCACTCTGATTCTGCTCTTCACTGTCTGCCCCGACCCGGACTGATAAACTAGTAGAGATGTGAATCGTGTCCTCGATCGTCTTAACGATTGATTTCGGCTGGGAGGGGGAGGGAATCGTATTGTTGCCGTTTGGGTTTTAAAAATATCGTGAAAAATCGTTAAAATCGTGAGCCAACCCCCTAAAACCCACCCCCGACCCTTTAAATTAAATTCCCCACCCTCCCGAACCCCCCCCCCAAATGCTTTAAATTACCTGGGGATCCAGCGGTGGTCCAAAACGGTGGCGGTCCGGAACGGCCCCCTCAATTGAATCCTTTTGTCTTCAGCCGGCGCCATTTTGCAAAATGGCCGCCGCAAAATGGCGGCGGCCATAGACAAAAACGATTCGATGCAGGAGGTCGTTCCGGACCCCCGCTGGACTTTTGGCAAGTCTTGTGGGGGTCAGGAGGCCCCCCCAAGCTGGCCAAAAGTTTCTGGTAGTCCAGCGGGGTTCAGGAAGCGATTTCTTGCCGCGAATCATTTTCCGTATGGAAAATGGCGCCGGCCATATGCGTATGGCCGACGCCATACGCGTATGGTCCGGAACCCCCGCTGAACGACCTCCTGCAGTCGATCTCCTGCCCGGCGCCATTTTCCGTACGGAAAACGATTCGCGGCAAGAAATCGCTTCCTGAACCCCGCTGGACTCCCAGAAACTTTTGGCCAGCTTGGGGGGGCCTCCTGACCCCCACAAGACTTGCCAAAAGTCCAGCGGGGGTCCGGAACGACCTCCTGCGTCGAATCGTTTTTGTCTATGGCCGCCGCCATTTTGCGGCGGCCATTTTGCAAAATGGCGCCGGCTGAAGACAAAAGGATTCAATTGAGGGGGCCGTTCCGGACCGCCGCCGTTCTGGACCACCGCTGGATCCCCAGGTAATTTAAAGCATTTGGGGGGGGTTCGGGAGGGTGGGGGATTTAATTTAAAGGGTCGGGGGTGGGTTTTAGGGGGTTTTAGTGTGCCGGTTTTCCTGCCCTCCCCCTTCCCCCGATTTATGATTTTTTAACGATAAATCGGGGGAATTGGTATTGTATCGTGGCCCTAACGATTTTTGACGATTTAAAATATATCGGACGATATTTTAAATCGTCAAAAAACGATTCACATCCCTATAAACTAGTCTTTGCCTCATTCTTCACCAGCACCACCTCCTGGAGACGAGTTCCATTGAGGCAATCTCTCAGAGGATATCTACCACTCGCTCCAGCTCAAGGGTCCACAACTGTAACAGCTGCAGTGCCCCATACAGGAGGTATCCAATTGCAATATTTCTCCAGATCCTGAAAAGCAGCTGTTAACTGGAACAGCTGGGTCTCTTCCGCCAATGTCCCTTCGCACTATAGCAACAGTTGCATCATTCTCCTGCAACGTCCTCAGCACCACACTATTGTAGGAGCCTGGCTGAGGTGGAGGAAAGTGTCCAGTCCCTTATCGCAAATGATACCAAGATGGGGGCAGAGTCGGGGAGGCGTCAGCCCTGGAAGAGGAGGAGTTGGGGCGGCACTGGGGCTGACGCCGCGAAGACTTCGCCGACAGCGAAAGGTACGCTTGTTTATCGCTGTCAGTTTCGTGCCGAATAACTACACCTTTTATGGTGTAGTTATTTGGTGCGACGCCAGCAGCAATCGCACCGCGGAGGTATGATTGCTGCCGGCTATCGCAGGACCTCCCCCCATTTTGTCCCCCCCCCCGTTACCGTGGGATTCACTATGTCTTGCGGCATTAGTAAATCCAGCCCTAAGTTAGCCGGGTCACTTTTCCCTGCCCCGGAATACCCCCAGAATGCCTCTTTTTTATCCAGCTAGAATCTAGTCGGATACATGCCCCAATATTCAAAATGTTGCCATTTAGCCAGATAACTTGTGAGTTATCTAACTAAATATTGACCCCATAATTTTTCCCACTTTTGTACTACTTTGCCCTTATCATTATAGCTACTACTTTTTTGTCCATACACTCAGTTTTAAGAGTATCTGAAATGATTTTGTGTTATTTTCAGACTTTGCCTCTTATTTACATCCCTTTCCAGATCATTTAGGAATGGGGACGGGATAATTTTCAAATCAATCTAGCTGCGTTAAAACAGATTAATGCTTCTATATTGCTCTGTCTGAAAAATTCCCTCCTCTGTACAGCTAAAAGTACACATGGACTTCCACAACCCAGGTAGTTTATTTTTGAAAAATTAGCAAAAAGTACATGTGCTAAAATTGCGCACATACTTTGCAACTACACAAGTTACTTGAAAGTTTCCTTATAATGAACAGCCCCAGCACAATTATTTGGGGATCCCTTCAGTTTGCCTTCCTATATTGCAAAAATGGCCAGTAGTCTTGTTCTTTTTTTCCTTATTTTTCTGCTAGTTTTCAGTCCCTAAGCAAACAATTTAATTTATGGGCTTTTAGTGAGGGATTTTTGATAATCCAATTATATATCATATCAATTGGCTCATCCTTATCCATCTACTTGTTGATATGCTCAAAGAACAGCATCACGTTATTTAGACTTAATTTTCCTTTAAAGAAACCACATTGATTATTCCACAGCATATTATATTTACAATGGGGGTAATTATTCTAGGGGGAGGGGGGAGGGAGGTTTATACAGTATAATTTTCCAGGACATAACTCAGTAGTATATAATTCCTTGGGTCATTTTTGGATATCTTTTTAAACAATGGTAGTGCATTGCCAATCCTCCAATCCATTAAGGCTGTTTTAATGACAGATTACATATTATTGCTGTTGGTTCTGTAATTGAATTAAGTTTCTTCAGAAGTCTTGAGTGAATACCATCTGGTCCTGGTGACTTGCTTTTGTTCAATGTATCTGTTTACTTTAAAACCCCTGTGTTGTCACTTCACATGAGACATTCTTTCAGGTTTATCCTCTGAAAAGGATGACTGTGGAATAGGACCCTGTAGTAAACACTGATGCAAAAAATAAATTTTACTTCTTTACTATGCCTTTATATTCTCTGGAGAATATTTATGACACCCTGCTAATCTAATTGTCCTAGCATCTCTGGCAGGCTTAGTGCTTCTGATATATTTATGAATCATTATTTCTCCGCTTCTTTTCATAGAGCTCCTTCCCACAAATTGGGAACTACTTCTAAAGCACCCAATTGTTTATTAGAGGCATGGCAAAGTAAAGATAAAGGGTTTGATAGAATTAAGTGTGCCTAGCCTAGCTCACAGGTTTACCTTTGGTTGGATGTGCATTTTGGATGCGCTAGAGTAACACCCAATGCAATAAGGGGATTAGTGTGTCCAAAACATGTGCCCAATCCAAACATATAGCTAATAGTGCTCAACACATGTAGATTCCATGTAGATGAGGCTATTAGCTATTACCCTGCAATGCAGAAAATTGCTGGTCACCCAAATCACCTTTTTAACCCGGCAAATTTAATGCCAGCCCTGGGGCTGGTGTTATGTCATATGGCGAGTCAAGGGCACGTGTAAAAAGAAAAAATACTGCTCTCTGGTGTTCCTCTTAATTAGTATCCTTGCAATACTAAGATCTACTGCTTGTAGTGATTAAAATTTAAGTAAAAATATAAGGGCTCAATTTAAAAAAAGAAATTCTGGTGGCACAATATACACACACAATCTATACACTCCAGGCCGATTTCACCGCATGTATATTGTGGGGCGGATTTTAAAAGGAGCGCGAATAGCCTACTTTTGTTTGCGCTCCAGGCGCAAACAAAAGTACGCTGGATTTTAGTAGATACGCGCGGAGCCGCGCGTATCTGCTAAAAACCTGGATCGGCGCGCGCAAGGCTATGGATTTTGTATAGCCGGCGCGCGCCGAGCCGCGCAGCCTACCCCCGTTCCCTCCAAGGCCGCTCCGAAATCGGAGCGGCCTCGGAGGGAACTTTCCTTTGCCCTCCCCTCACCTTCCCCTCCCTTCCCCTACCTAACCCACCCGCCCGGCCCTGTCTAAACCCCCCCCTTACCTTTGTCGGGGGATTTACGCCTCCCTCCGGGAGGCGTAAATCCCCGCGCGTCAGCGGGCCTCCTGCACGCCGGGACGCGACCTGGGGGCGGGTCCGGAGGGCGCGGCCACGCCCCCGGGCCGCCCCGGGCCATAGCCACGCCCCCGGGCCCGCCCCCGGAACGCTCCCGACACGCCCCGAAAACGCAGCGCGGTTCTGGCCCGCCCCCGACACGCCCCCCCGACACGCCCCCTCCGAAAACCCCGGGACTTACGCGAGTCCCGGGGCTCTGCGCGCACTGGTAGGCCTATGTAAAATAGGCTTACCAGCGCGCGGATTTTAAGAGCCCTGCTCGCGTAAATCCGCCCGGATTTACGCGAGCAGGGCTCTTAAAATCCGCCCCGTGTGTATAAATTATCTGTGGCGGGAGAAAATGGATGCTCATATTGAGTACCCGTTTTCCTTACAGGCACACAGCCACATCTCCAGGCACCCAATGCACTTGAGTGCAAGGGACACATACATTTTCCTAGCACATCTTTTTTAACGCAGCAGCTCATTTACATATAGCATCAGGTGGCCCAGGAGAGGTGGATGTGCATGCATTAGGAGAATGGGCGCGAAATATGAGCACCCATTTTACCACGCATGATATTGCTTCAGCCTCAAAGAGGGGAGACTGCAGGTCTGTAGGTTGTCTCATCACTCACAATTAATTGCACTAAAATATTTCAGATTGAACAATCCCAGCAGTTCTGCTCCCCTACTACAGTCGATTTTGTCCTAATTATAGCAACATGTCATTTAGATGCACTTTAACTAGGACACACTACTACCTAGTCTTGACAGGCACAAAGATGTCTTTGTTGTTCTCCTACCCCAGCAAAAAATTTAAAGATTGCAATTGCTATATAAAGAATGCAAATCACTGCCAGCAGGTACAACACAATAACAGTTATGCCTTTACCTTTAGTTTATGGACTGCAAGTACCTAAATGTAATCAAGAATTATACTGCCATTTTGATAGGAGGTTTAAGAGTGCCCAGGCCTAACAGGATCTTGTTTTTGTCCTGTTGGTGTTTGACATTGCCCCTTTAACCAGCTGGTCCCATCATCATCAGAAAACACTAAAGAATGCTGGAGTTAGAACCAAAGGCAACAGCTGTCAACTGCATTTATAAGAGAAGAGGTCATCAACAACAATACACTCCTTGCTGTGCATGCATCATAAAACCATGACTGGCTCAGCCTATCCCTATTTATATTGAGCTTTATTGTCACACTGTACTAGTAATGTCTCTTCCTTGGGCAAAGTTCTAGACCTTAACAGTCTCAAAACCTTGCATCATTAAAGCATTCTTTACATTTCAGAAGGCATCATAGCTATCAAACCATTGAATTTCTTTGAACTAATTTTGGTGTAATCCCTGGGTTGATAATCCCAGATAAAGGCCCAGGAACCACACCTCAAACAGAGTCTCTGATATCCAAACTTCCCACGCTTATACTTTTAAGTTCATTTCCAGGATTCCCTGAAGCATTCTCTTCTAGGCTCTTTGTATTACATTTAGTAAATCCCAATGTTGAAATCAATTATAAATAGCACTAATAATCACAGCAGCAATAATCATGCTGAAAGTATTAAATGGTCTCCAGCATATTGTTACTGATGAATGGTGAAACAGATGAGAGTTCTTTACAGCTGTAGTTGTTTCAATATGTGATGGTACAAGGTAAAGTCTTTAAATAGATTTGTGACCTTCCTTCTGTTTAGTAAATTTATTGGAATGGTTCAAGTGAATTCCAATTGATAAATCCAATTTCTCTTCCTCTCCAATCAATGGTAAAGCAGTTTTTAAACTCTTTCCAAATTGATATGAGACAGATCCTTTTTATTCAATTTAGTCAAAGTCCATACAGAAAAATCCTAATCACTCCTACCTTTCCCAAAGTTTGTCTTCCTTCTCGTTACTCATTGTATTTGATGAGCAACTTTATAGTCCTCTTCTCTTTGAATCTCCTTAAGATGTTAGTGAATCTACTACTAGGTCCAGTCACTCTGTCTCTCTCTTTCACTCACTCATCTTTGAATGGATGAGAACCCACTCCTCTTCAGAACTCTTCACAATTCACCCAGGTTGTCAGGCTGAGAAACATCACTCTTTTGCTTTACATACATTGGATGAGTACTAAGGCATGATAAAAAAAAATAAATGTTTCAAAAGGGAAACCAAAATATGAGATGAGGAAAGTGAAAAAAGCTCCTATCTCTGAATTACAAAACATTAGCAGCTGTCCAGACATGGTCTGTACTATTTCAGACATAGTCTTTCAAAAGGGTGAAAGCTCTGTCTCTGAACCCAGGTTTCAATCCAAAGACCCCCAGAGTCCTTCCTCCTAAAAATGAAACAAAACCAAGGAATAGCCATGGACATGCTGTCCCTGGAAGAGTAAATGTAAGATTCCACTCCTTAAAATGGAGGCAGGGATTTACAGTACATACTCTAAGAGCACACCGTTCTAGGTTCCCACATGGGGAACTACAATCCCACTCTAGCTATTCTGTTTCTCCAGTTTAGTAAATGGATCATTCCTTCTGAAAGAAATCTGGTTCTAGTAGAGATCTGGGAGGATCTCTTCATTGGTTATTGTATTGTAGCCTTTCTGCTTATTGAAAACAAGTAATTGCGTGCCCTTACACCATCTCTTCATGAGAGAAATGTGGCTATTAGTGGGACCATGCTGATGGTTATTCTTGACAGTTGTGGAGGGGAAGAGGAAGCCCTGCCCACCATCTCCTGACTCAGAAAACAATAATACTGCAGTCAACAACAGGCAAAGACAGATGAAATCAATTCTAACTGGTTCCCAATAAGGCAAATTTTAAAAGCCCTGGGCCAGATTTTCAAAGGGGTAGGCATGTAAGATAAGAGCGTACCCCCCGAAAACCTGGCCAAAGTACTTACTGTGAGTGCCGAGCCTATGTTGAGTAGACTCGGTGGTGCGTGCAAGCCCCGGGACGTGCATAAGTCCCGGGGCTTTCCTGGGGGGGCGTGTTGCGGCGGCGTGTCATTTGGGGGCGGGGCTGCGGGCGTGGTTCCACCCCAGGGGCATTTCGGGGGTGTGGCCGAGGCCTCCGAAACGGCTCCCAAGCCTGGGAATCGCACGCTGGTGGCCGGCCTGGCGTGGGCAGGCGTAACTTGTACAACAAGAGGTAGGGGGGTTTAGATAGGGCTGGGGGGGTGGGTTAGGTAGGGGAAGGGAGGAGAAGGTGGAGGGAGGCAGAAGGAAAGTTCCCTCCGAGGCCGCTACGATTTCGGAGTGGCTTCGGAGGGAACGGAGGCAGGCTGCACGGCTCGGTGCATGCAGTCTGCCGATTTTGGGCAGCCTTGCGCCCACCGACCCCGGATTTTAATGGATACGCGCGGCTACGCGCGTATCTATTAAAGTTCCGCGTACTCTTGTTTGCGCCTGGTGCGCGAACAAAAGTACGCGCGGGCGCAGATTTATAAAATCTACCCCCTATGCGTGCCAAAGCCGGGAGAAATGCAAGTATCTTGGGCCAGCGCGCACCATGTGGATTTTAAGAATGCCCGAGTACACGCCTATCTCCTGGGATGCGCACAAATGAGAAAGGCAAAAAGGAGCAGGTCGAGGGGAGAGTTTGAGCAGTCCAGGTATATAACAAGAAATGTGTGCGTAACTTTATTTCTGCTATGGATGGCATGTAAGTAATGAAACAAAAAAAAATGAGGCTAGTTAGCGGGACTGGAGCTAAAAAGGTATAAAGGAGGCATTATAACTATGGGGGTTAGGAAGTCCTATCCTTTTTCCGGGTGACCTGGGAATTGGTAATTGTATCGCCATGCATGTCTAATAAAATTCCCCCACTCACGCAGTAGAGTCGGCATTTGCACGCACATGTGCGTCCATATAAAATTGTGCACACATGTAGGTGAATACAGCCAATTTCATAACATACGCATGTATGTCATTAAATTGTTGCAGCTCTGGGTGCAAGCCAGTATACATACGTATATATGCGCCCGTGCAGCTGTTTCAAAACTACTGTCCCTGCATACGGGCGTCCTGCAGGGATCAGTGCTGTCAGTACTGTTATTCAGTATTTATTTGGCTCCTTTCTGCCAGTTGTTGGCCATTCTTTGTGAAGGATATCGAATCTATACAGATGATATACAATTCTACATTCCACTGGCTGCTTCGTGGTCTGATACTTCTACGATAATTTCACTATGTCTGGCCACTGTTAAGCAATGACTTTTACATAATAAACTTGCCTTAAATCTAGCAAAAACAGAACTCCGTATTATTTCCACCAAGCTTTTGAACTGAAAGCACTGATATACTGATTACTTAGAAACATAGAAATGACGGCAGAAGAAGACCAATCGGTCCATCCAGTCTGCCCAGCAAGCTTCACACTTCTTTTTTCTCATACTTATCTGATTACTTTGCAGGCCCAAAGCTTAAGAATAATAATCAATTCTAGGCTATTCTGTATTTCTCAGATAAAATCAACTGTGAGATCTGGCTTTTATAATTTAAGTCTTCTGAGGGGCCTTAAGCAGCTTCTATAATCTGGAAATTTTTGGTTAGTGGTTCAGGCTTTTCTAATATCATCATTAGATTATTGTAATTCTCTTTGTTTAGGCCTCCTAGCTTCCACAACAAAACCATTACAGTTATTGCAAAATGCCACGGCATGTCTTGTCACTGGCCATAAAAAACTGTTCACATTTCTCCGCTATTATTGGACCTCCAATGGCTGCTGGTCGAGTGGAGGGTCAAGTATAAGATTGCCATGTTAATACACAAATTATTGGCCATTACCTCCTTCCCTTGGGTAAATGCAATGTTTATAACCCAGCCAGGTCACTTCGTTCTTCTCAGAGGGCTCTTTTAGATGTTCCCTCTGTCCGGCAGGCAAGGTTTTGCGAAACAAGGGAGAGTATTTTCAAATGCAGTACCTATGCTCTGGAACTCAGGATGATGGAAAGTTCAAAGGGATTTAAGAATACGCTGAAAACATTCCTATTCAGGCAAGCATTTTACTAATTTAGATTGGACAAAGCTGTGCAGTATGATCACTCTGTTTTTATTTGTCTATGTTCAATGTATTGTTAGTCAGGGAATATTGGGTACATTTTTAATTGTAAGCCACTGTGGGCTTCAATATTAGCAGCATATAAATAGAAATAAATAAATAAATGAATGAATGAATGAATTCTGGGAAATGTTCCAGTCAGCTTAGAAAGCAGACCAGCTAATGCCATAAATAAAATATGAAGAAAGAAAACACTGATAGAAAAAGCTTTAGGTTTATTTACTGACAAATACTTGTTATTGTTTCCCTATTTGGAGAAGAGAATGCTATATTACTCATTAAAAAAACAGAAAGAAAAGGAATACCTCCTCTCTCCCTAAATGGCATTATAAGGTCTTTTTTGCAGCTGGAAAGCAGTGCTGCAATTAAAGGCACGCTGTTAGGGCCTTCAAGGGATTTTCTGAATGCCAGAGTCAAGAAACCCAATCCCCCCATGCCCATGTACTCTCTCATAGCATCTATATGCTGAACCATAGCTTGGAACTGAGAACAGCAGTAAGTCCTCCCTTCCCGCCAAATCCCACTACTCAGAGACAGGGTTCCTGTATATGAACAATGGGGTTGATGTAATAAAATCTGCACTAAAATTGGAGTTTAATCTTAGCTCGGGTTTTATTTAACGTGCACATTAAAAGCAGGGATCCCCATGGGATGCAGTAAGCTAACAGGATGCAATTCAAACAGGAGTTAAAAAAACAGCCAGGTAAATGAAAAAGGCATTCTAAAATTGGAGTTAGACTGAAAAATCTGCACTAATGCAGAAAAGTGCTTTAAAATTGAGCTTTAAAACAGGAGTAAGGATGTAAGTGTTTGAAGTTGGAAGGAATGTGACCAAAATGACCTTGCATGCAAGACTGGCACTGGACATCCTGATTTGGGTAAAATCTCACATGCAAGACAGTGGGGTAAGGCATGCTGTTGCGCTGGAGGTGGATTCTTGGGCTAAGGTGGGGTTGACGCTACCCGTAGGCAAGGGCCTACAGGTCCCCACCTTCAGCAGGTGGAGTGGGCTGAAGCTAGAGGCCACTGGAGCTTCACCTATAACAGCCACGTTCCCCTCGGATTGAGCCTTTGGGTGCCGGGGCCAGCAGGACTTAGGTGGGCCTCGAGTTCGAGAGGTAATGACAGATAGTTCAGCCCAGAGACAGCAGCCAGCAGATGGCGTAGTTCTACCCTGGACGGGTTATGGAACTGAAACTCACGCACCAAGGAACAATGAATGGCTGAGGGTGCCTGAGCAAGGAAAGACCGAAGCCTTAAGAGTCCACGTCCAGAGGATAGAGACAGAGACGTCACTGTCAAGCATGAAAGGAGGCTGGCGATCACTGGAATGTGTAGCAAGCAGTGTAGAACTCTGGATGGAAGAAAGTCTATGACAATGTCGTCCGTAGCAATGATCAGGGCACGAAGAAGGCAGAGGTGGTCAGGCATAGCAATGGTCAAGGCTCGGAGAAGGCAAGCCTGGTCAGGCATAGCAATGGTCAAGACTCTAGTCAGGCGTAGCAGAGGTCAGGCTTGGAGAAGGCAGGTGAGGTCGTACGTAGCAGAGGTCAGGCTTGGAGAAGGCAGGCGAAGTCAAAAGTAGCAGGAGTCAATACCAGAGACTATAAATTAAGAATAAATGTGTTCCCTGAAATAGAGGGGGTAAGAAGAGAGGAGTGGTGAGAAAGAGAGAAATTCTACACTCACAGTCCCCTCTGCCCATCTACTAATCTCAGAGGGGCCAATGTAATAAGCTGCACTAAATCTGCTGGGGGAGTTTGCACATACTTGCACAGGGTTTTGTGTGCATTTTTCCCATGCTAGTCTTCCGCATATATGTAATAACATGTTCAGCACAGGAAAAACATGCACATAAACCTGCTTGAAAACCCATGGCTGGTTTTGTGAGACTGCATGCAAAGGGCATGCAAAGGAGGCAATTAACTATTCATGGGCTATGCAGGAAACAATGCATCGGTTAGTGCGGGGTTTTGTACGCAGATTTTATAGCACCTGGGTCAGGGCAGGAGTTCAATTAAAGCACATGTCTGGAGGCCGGTTTACTCCACTGCTGGTATTAGTATGGTTGAGTGTCTGTGCAGCTCTGGGGCAATCATGGTTTACCTTCACTTTTTCCGGATGCTCTTGTACATTTTGCAGATTGGCTAAAGAAATCTCTGCTGCATTTCCCGTGCTTACCGGAATCCGTTAGTACAGCTGCCAAGTGATTACAGACAGAACATGAAGGGGATAGACATTGCTCAACCTACCTTCAGTCCCATTCCTAGACCACTAACTTCTTCACTGTTTTATGAAAGGAGAACACTTTCGCTCTGAGAATTACTTGCAGGTCACCACATTAATGAGGGTTTCAGCGTGGGTGCCTATTACATAGGGCCTTGATCACGTGTATTTGTGTGCATTTTTGTATGTGTTTTACGCCTGCATGGATTTTCTGTGCACAGCTCATTTGCATAAGCATCCTTTATTAACACCCGTGGAGGTGCATGCTTTTGACAAACGCGCTAAAAAAAAAATACACGCAGACAACCAGCACCGATTTCACTACAGGTCTTATTACATTGGCCCCAGAGTGAACAGAAATAAAAAATTCCTGAGTATTGGAAGTGCACACAGGAAGAGGAGGAGACAGGATGTCATGGGGACTGGCAGTTACAGGTCTTTTATCAACCTTATGCTGCCACTGGTGCTCTATTTTGTTCTGTTGAAATATGTGACTGGGTGTAAAAAGAGGATAAGAGAGATCAAGGGAGTGGTAATGGGGGAAGAGAGATAAAACATAAGAAGGAATGATTGGGAGGGGAAGGAGCCACAAAGGAGTAGGGGTGTGCATTCGGTCCCTACGTATTGGCAATCCGCAATGGATGTGGCCATATTCGTTGTATTTGTGGGGAAGCGAAACGTATCGCGATTCCCCACGAATACATGAATCTTTGCCAAATTATTCGGCCGCCTAAAGAAGCCAATTTAAACAAGCCCCCCACCCTCCTGACCCCCCCCAAGACTTACCAAAACACCCTGGTGGTCCAGCGGGAGGTCTGGGAGCCATTTCCTACACTCACACCCCTGGGCTGCCAGTTTCAAAATGGCGCCGATAGCCTTTGACCTACCATGTCACAGGGGCTACCGGTGCCATTGGTCAGCCCCTGTCACATGGATGGCTGGCGCCATCTTATGCTCCCACCATGTGACAGGGGATGACCAATGGCACCGGTAGCCCCTGTGACATAGTAAGGGCAAAGACTATCAGCACCATTTTGATTACTGGCAGCCGACGCCCGAGTGCAGGAGATCGCTCCCAGGCCCCCTTTGGACCACCAGGGACTTTTGGCAAGTCTTGGGGGACCCTGATGACCCCCCACAAGACTTGCCAAAAGTCCAGCGGGGGTCCAGGAGCGACCTCCTGCACTCGGGCCATCGCCTCCATTATTCAAAATGGCGCCGATAGCCTTTGCCCAGGGGACCACCAGGGAGTTTTGGTAAGTCTTGAGGGGGTAAGGAGGGTGGGGGGTTGTAGTTAATTTAATTTTAGCGGGGAAACAAATAGAAATCGACGTATTAACGTATCGGGGTGCCATACGGCCGAATGCAATGTATCTGCCCCCCGACGAATCCGAATCCCGAATGCAATGTATGGCATCCCTCTGCACATCCCTACAAAGGAGTGATGTGGGGGAAAGTGAGAGAGAAGATGATAGCTGTGTGCAGTGGGGGGCAGGAGGGGAGAAAATGTGTTTGAGCTAGTGATAGGAGGAGAGAAAGTCAGAAAAGATATGATGGGGTTGATAGAGAGCCAGAATGGCAATGACAGAGGAGGAGTTGGGATGAGGGAGAAGAGAAGTCGAAAAAGACAGATGAGTGATGGTGGAGGAGTAAGTGTGAGAAGACATGACAAGGGTTCACAAGAGAAAAGAAGGGCAATGAGAGAAAAGGTGTATACAAGATAGACAGAGAGGGGGTGATGAGTGGGTGAGAGAGAGTAGAAGCAGGATAGATGGTGGATTAGAGGGGGATGCTTTCGAGGAAGCAGGTGTGGGGTAAAATCAAGTAAGGGTGAGATGGAGGGCTAAAACAGACAATGGAGGAGAGAGAGAGGGAGATAAAGGGCTGGGCTGGGAATTTACTGAATTCCTTTTTGAGAAACCTACTGCACATTACCGGTTGCTGTTGCTTCACAATAAGTGATTAGAAAACTAGGCCACGAAATGTAAAAATAAAAATCACTCCTCTTTTATTCAACTCTGCATGAAAAAGGGTTTGAATAAATCTTTGTGAGTAGTCCTGCAAGCTGGAGAAGAGTTTGCAAAATAACATATAAAATATGTTTTTTTAAAACTCCAATGCTTCCAAAGAGAGGCATGAGGTAACAACTCCCTCACTATCTGATGATTTATTTGCTAATATGCCACATTTATTGAGGGTCTGGGCCTGGACTTTAAACACACACAAAAAAAATGAATGCATTCATTTTTTTTGTGTAGAAGTTAAGCTATCTGGATTGGAATCTGACCTACTGGTTACTATTTTATACTGCCAGATTGGAAATACATTTATTTATCTATTTATTTATTTAAAATTGTTTATATACCGCTTTTTCAATAAAATATTGGTCAAAATGGTTTACATTAAAAATACATACATAAATAAAGAATAAAAATTAAACATAAAACAAATAGTTAAGAACATAAGAACATAAGAAAATGCCATACTGGGTCAGACCAAGGGTCCATCAAGCCCAGCATCCTGTTTCCAACAGTGGCCAATCCAGGACATAAGAACCTGGCAAGTACCCAAAAACTAAGTCTATTCCATGTAACCATTGCTAATGGCAGTGGCTATTCTCTAAGTGAACTTAATAGCAGTAAGATTTAAATTAAACAAATAGCTTAGGAAATTAAAAATATAAAAATATAAAAGAAATAAAAATATAGAGACTAGACAAAAACAGATAAAGGTTACATGTTTGATGCACAGCTCAGACTCTTGTTCTGGGAACTGATCTTCATTGAAGTAAAGCTCACAGACCTTGCAAGGAGGTGGAGCTCCCTCTTGGTGACTGGTGACACCTATAGGACAGCCTAGAAGTAGCAACAGAAGTAGATCTGAAGATATAAAAATCCTGTTCTCTTGGCCACAAGAGGGCCCTGCAGGGTAAGTAGGATATTAAATGGGAAAAATATGGTGGCACTGGATTGGCAGGAGCAGTCATGTGTGAACTTCTGTAGAACAGATGTTGAAAAATTCAACAAATCTCAAAAACAGGAATGTTGATTTGTAACCATGTTTAAAACAAAATCCAAAATATCTGAAGTAGAAGAGCATTTTTGCAAAATTCTGAAGCAGATCCCAATTGGTTCACTTCATATGTTTTTGGGGCTTTCCTTGGAATTTCACCTGGAGGAAATTCTAACAGATTTCCTCAGTGGATCTATGTAAAATTGGAAATTTTCATTATACTTAAATCAGAATGAAATTTCACCAGATTTAATTTATTCACATATCTCTGGGAAGGAGTAAGAAGAAAGACCTAGATGGGAAAAAGTAAAAAATACTGCCCTGGCCCCAATTCCTTTAATGATTATTATTATTGATCCTTTTCTCTAGGCTCAAGTTGCCTTTTCTATTTTCATGTTATGACATGCCACATGAATAAGGAAATCCTGCAGGGGCTCCAGGCAAACATCTGCAGGACTATGGTAGAAACTGCTGAAACTCATTCTTTCTTAATCATTATGACAACTTGAAATTCTATGTAATTGTAAAGGAGTGTATATTAGACCCTTTTTAAAAGCCTAGGACCAGGCATTTAACCTTGTTCACCTTAAGCCACAGACAGGAAGGGACCATCAAAGAAGGGATGATTGCAGAATTGGAGAAGGAAAGAAGTCTCTGAGGTACCTATCCGTCTGAGTAGTAATGGTCCATATACGTTTTCCTTTTGCTCATTTTGTGCCGGGAATGGACATGAGGAAGAGTATTGTCCCTATGACAAAGAAGAAAATGAAGAACACTTTATAGGAAATACTAATGTTAAAACAGAGCAAGCCTCACAGGCATGCTCCTACTGAGTGACAGAAGATCATGCTATCAAGGATTGCCCATCACTTGAAGATCTAGAATGAGAACAAGCTAGTAAAGCTCCTCAAGGGACAGCACAGTTGAATGAAGAAACGACACGCCTTTTGTAGTAACTTTTGAAATCAAAGCAGAGCAAGTTCTCCATATGTGCTCCCATTGTGGAGTGAAAGAGCACGTTGTTAATTGAGAATGAGGAGTGGGAGCATGAGTGGACACTTACTTTTGTGAAGATCCAAAGCTGTAATTTGGTGGATGGTCCACATGGGGGACTTTCAGACTTTATGATCTCAATTGAGCTGAATGAAGTTCTCACACAAGCCCTGGAAGGCATAGCTCAGAGAGGGCAGATTAATTAGAAGAAGATGACATTTACCTGTATAAATGGAGACCAGCAGCAGCAATATGTAAAGGAATGTATGTTAGACCCTCGATAAAAGCCCAGAACCAGGCATTTAGCATGGTCTACCTTAAGTTACAGACAGGAAGAAAGTTCCACTCTGAGGGCATTCTCCTAAGAAGGTAATACAAAGCTAGGCCCAGGGAGAACACTGAGACTTCAGGGAAGAAAAGAAAACTTAGGGAAGATTAATAACACTGAATGGTGAGTTGTATCTCTATCTTTATTTTGTGAACTGCAAAGGTAAGCAGAGCTGCTTCTGTTTTGTTTTCTTGTTATTGATAAAGTAGTTTATGAGAGAACAGCCAGAGTCCAGCCCGAGACTGTTCTCTGGCAGTGACTGCTCATGGTGTCACAGTAATATTATTATTTATGGACTTTTATATACCGTTGTTTGGTACTAGCCTTCATAATGGTTTACAGATAGAACGACAAAACACAAGTTTACAATCTGTGTACAACAATACAGCGATTAATGAGTATAACACTACAACATCGCCAGGGTCATCACCAACTCAAGGAAAGCTGATCACATTACCCCAATACTCAAAGAACTCCACTGGCTCCCCATCGCATCCCGAATTCTCTTCAAAATTCTAACCATAGTGCACAAGTCCATCCACTCGCACAATTCCAATTGGTTGGATGAACCCTTTCGTCCTATACGCACTGAACGACCCACTCGCACTGTCAACAAAGGCACCCTCTCCATTCCCCCTTTGAAAAAAGCCCACCTCTCCTCTACTAGGGACCGTGCACTATCCATTGCAGGCCCTAAACAATGGAACGCCCTCCCTACCACTCTCAGGCTAGAGCCATGTTACGCCAAGTTCAGAAAAAAACTTAAAACATGGCTCTTCCGACAAGCCTACCCTGATTAAGTACACCGACTTCTGCAAGTATCTTGCCTACGCCTTGTATATTCCTGTAAATAGTCCGTTGCAGTTTTTATTTATTGCTTTAATTCCTCCACCTCCTGCTCTTTGTATACTCCTCCTTGTTCGCCCTCCCTGTTCATTGTAATTTCTACCTTTAAAGTTACATTGTAAACCGGTATGATGTATGCATACTAATACCGGTATATAAAAGTTTTTAAATAAATAAATAAATAAATAAACATCGGAGGTTTACAATTTGTCGAAACAACAAAAAACCAGTGATCTAGAAAATAGTAAAATATCATGCTATAAATATATAATTAGGTTAGGCGTGAATATATAAAAGAACGTAAGAGGAAACTAAATAATCTGCTCTCATGGTTAATTATGGGAACATAGGATCCAACCTTCAAAGCTCAAAAGATCATTAAGAACCTTAGAATATCTGCTGTATACATAATAGAGATGTGAATCGTGTCCTCGATCGTCTTAACAATCGATTTCGGCTGGGAGGGGGAGGGAATCGTATTGTTGCCGTTTGGGGGGGGTAAAATATCGTGAAAAATCGTGAAAAATCGTAAAAAATCGAAAAAACGTAAAATCGCAAAACCGGCACATTAAAACCCCCTAAAACCCACCCCCGACCCTTTAAATTAAATCCCCCACCCTCCCGAACCCCCCCCCAAATGACTTAAATAACCTGCGGGTCCAGCGGCGGTCCGGAACGGCAGCGGTCCGGAACGGGCTCCTGCTACTGAATCTTGTTGTCTTCAGCCGGCGCCATTTTCCAAAATGGCACCGGAACCCTCGCTGAACGACCTCCTGCAGTCGATCTCCTGCCGGCGCCATTTTCCGTACGAAAACGATTCGCGGCGGGAAATCGCTCCCTGACCCCCGCTGGACCTCCAGGAACTTTTGGCCAGCTTGGGGGGGGCCTCCTGACCCCCACAAGACTTGCCAAAAGTCCAGCGGGGGTCCAGAAGGACCTCCTGCCGTCCAATCGTGTTCGTCTATGGCCGCCGCCATTTTTCAGCGCCATTTTGGAAAATGGCGCCGGCCGAAGACAACAAGATTCAGTAGCAGGAGCCCGTTCCGGACCGCTGCCGTTCCGGACCGCCGCTGGACCCGCAGGTTATTTAAGTCATTTGGGGGGGGTTCGGGAGGGTGGGGGATTTAATTTAAAGGTCGGGGGTGGGTTTTAGGGGGTTTTAGTGTGCCGGCTCACGATTCTAACGATTTATAACGATAAATCGTTAGAATCTCTATTGTATTGTGTTCCATAACGGTTTAAGACGATATTAAAATTATCGGACGATAATTTTAATCGTCCTAAAACGATTCACATCCCTAATACATAATAGACCTGGATAGTTACAAATACTGAGGAAGGAGATTGTGTTAGGAGGAGTGAGTGTTAATGTGGTTTATCCTATGCCATCTCTATAAGTTTGTTGGAACAACCAAGTTTTGAGGAGTTTTCTAAACAGTTTTAATAAGAACATAAGAACATAAGAACATAAGAAAATGCCATACTGGGTCAGACCAAGGGTCCATCAAGCCCAGCATCCTGTTTCCAACAGTGGCCAATCCAGGCCATAAGAACCTGGCAAGTACCCAAAAACTAAGTCTATTCCATGTAACCATTGCTAATGGCAGTGGCTATTCTCTAAGTGAACTTAATAGCAGGTAATGGACTTCTCCTCCAAGAACTTATCCAATCCTTTTTTAAACACAGCTATACTTACTGCACGAACCACATTCTCTGGCAACAAATTCCAGAGTTTAATTGTGCGTTGAGTAAAAAAGAACTTTCTCCGATTAGTTTTAAATGTGCCCCATGCTAACTTCATGGAGTGTCCTCTAGTCTTTCTACTATCCGAAAGAGTAAATAACCGATTCACATCTACCCGTTCTAGACCTCTCATGATTTTAAACACCTCTATCATATCCCCCCTCAGTCGTCTCTTCTCCAAGCTGAAAAGTCCTAACCTCTTTAGTCTTTCCTCATAGGGGAGTTGTTCCATTCCCCTTATCATTTGGTAGCCCTTCTCTGTACCTTCTCCATCGCAATTATATCTTTTTTGAGATGCGGCGACCAGAATTGTACACAGTATTCAAGGTGCGGTCTCACCATGGAGCGATACAGAGGCATTATGACATTTTCCGTTTTATTCATCATTCCTTTTCTAATAATTCCCAACATTCTGTTTGCTTTTTTGACTGCCGCAGCACACTGAACCGACGATTTCAATGTGTTATCCACTATGACACCTAGATCTCTTTCTTGGGTTGTAGCACCTAATATGGAACCCAACATCGTGTAATTATAGCATGGGTTATTTTTCCCTATATGCATCACCTTGCACTTATCCACATTAAATTTCATCTGCCATTTGGATGCCCAATTTGGATGCCCAATTTTCCCAATTTTCCAGTCCCAATTTTCCAGTCCCACTTGTCCCACGTGATTTTCGTTACTTACAGTCATGTAACTCTTTCCCCCTGGTGTGTTCCAGTAGATCCTATACAGGATTAACTAGTGAACATAGGAACTGCCATACTGAGTCAGACCAAGGATCCGTCAAGCCCAGTATCCTGTTTCCAACAGTAGCCAATCCAGATAACAAGTACCTGGCAACATCTCAAACTGTAAATAGATTCCATGTTGCTATCGTGCAGTGGTGAGTAGTGGCTATTCCCTTAGTCATAACAGTTTATGGACTTCTTCAGGAACTTACCCAAACCTTTTTTAAACCCAACTCCACTTACTGCCTTAACCAAATCCTCCAAAAATGAATTCCAGAGCTTAATTGTGCATTGAGTGAAAAAGAATTTTCTCCAATTTGTTTTGAATGTGCTATTTACTAACTTTATAGACTGTCTCCTAGTCTTTATATTTTTTATAAGAGTAAATAACTGGTTTACATTTACCTATTTTATTCCTCAGCCATCTTTTCTCCAAGATAAATAGCCCTAATCTCTTTAGCCTTTCCTCATAGGGGAGCCAATCTTTTTCCTGGGTGTAAATCCTAATATGGACCCTAAAATCATGTAACTACATTACAGGTTACTTTTCCCCATGCATCAATTTATATTTGTACAGATTAAATTTCATCTTCCATTTGAGTGCCCAGTCTTCCAGTCGCAAAGGCCTCCTGCAATTTTTCACAATCCTCTTGTTATTTAATAACAATAATTTTGTGCTGTCTGTAAATTTGATTACCTTACTAGTTGTAACCCTTTCCAGATCATTTATAAATATTTTAAAAAGCACTAGTCCCAGTACAGATCCCTGAAGCACTCCACTGTTTACCCTTCTCCAATAAGAAAACTGTCCATTTAATCCTACTGTATATTTTTTTTATCTTATAACCCATTTGCAATCCACAAAAGGACATTACTTCCTATTGTGTGACATTTTAATTTTCTCAGGAGTCTCTCATGAGGCACTTTGTCAAATGCCTTCTGAAAATCCAAATACATTACATCAACTACTAACTCTTATCTACATGTTTATTAACCCCTTCAAAAATATAACAGATTAGTGGGACAAGATTTCTCTTGTGTAAATCCATGTGCCCCATTAAACCATGTCTTGCTATATGATCTGTGATTTTGTTCTTTAGAATAGTTTCCATGATTTTTTTCCAGCACTGATGTCAGACTCACTGGTCTACAGTTTCCTGGATTACTTCTGGAACCCCTTCTAAAGATTGGGGTTACAGTGGCCAATCTTTGGGTACAATGGACAATTTTAATAGATCTGCAATTTTATTTTTAATTCTTTCAGGACTCTGGGGTATATGCCATCCAGTCCAAGCAATTTGCTACTCTTCAGTTTGTCAATTTGCCTTATTACGTCTATGAGCTTCATTGTGATTTGTTTCAGTTCTTCTGAATCATAAGAATATAAGAATCCAAGAAGTTGCCATACTGGGTCATACCGAGGGTCCATCAAGCCCAGCATCCTGTTTCCAACAGTGGTCATTCCAGGATTTCAGTACCTGGCAAATACCCAAACAGTAAATAAATGCCATGCTACTAATGTCAGTAATAAGCAGTGGCTATGCCCTAAATCAATTTGATTAACAGCAATTTATGGACTTCTTCTCTAGGAACTTAGCCAAACCTTTTTTTAAACCTAGCTATGCTAACTGCCTTAATAACATCCTCTGGCAATGAATTCCAGAGCTTAATTTTGTGTTGAGTAAAAAAACACATTAAAAACAATTTGAAGGAAATTCTATTTGCTAACTTCATGGAGTGCCCTCTAGTTCTTGTACTATCTGAAAGAGGAAATAACTGAGTCACATTTACCCTCATGATTTTATAGACCGGTATTCATCACCATTGAATTTCTGGCAATGGCCTTATCTTCCCTAAGTGCCCCTTTAACCCGTTGATCATCTAAAGGTCCAACCGATTCCCTCACAGGTTTCCTGCTTTGGATATATTTTAAAAAGTTTATATTATGAGCTTTTGCCTTTATTGCCAGCTTCTTTTCAAATTCTCTTTTAGCATGCCTTATCAATGTTTTACATCTTGCCAATGCTTATGCTTTTTCCTATTTTATTCAGATGATTATTTTTCTAATTTTTGAAAGAAGTTCTTTTGGCTAAAATAACTTTTTTACCGCACCTTTCAACCATGCCAGCAGTCATTTGGCCTTCTTTTCACTTTTTTTTAATGCATGGAATATATCTGGACTGGGCTTCCCAGGTGGTATTTTTAAGCAATGATCATGACTGATGTAAACTTTTAGCGTTTGTAGCTGCACCATTCAGTTTTTTTCTAATTATTTTCCTCATTTTATCAAAGTTTTTCTTTTGAAAGTTTAACGCAAGAGTAGTCAATTTACTTAATGTCCTCCACCAGTCATTAAGTCAAATTTGATCACATTATGACCACTGTTGCCAAGCGCCCTGAGCATCATTACTTCTTGCACCAAATCCTGCATTCCACAAAGAGTTAGGTCTGAAATGACTCCCCCTCTTGTTGGTTCTCAGATCAACTCTCCATGAAGCAGTCATTTATTTCATCTAGAAAATTTACCTTCTTAGCATGTACCCAGTCAATCTTGGGGTAATTGAAATCCCCCATTATTACTGTGCTGCCAAATTTATTAGATTCCCTAATCTTTGTTAGCATTCCATCATCTGTCTGTTCATTTTGGCTGGATGGACTGTAGAATAACCCTCTGCTATTCTCTTCCCTATCACACTAACCATAAAGATTCTACTCTGCATTTAGTACCCTACAGGACCTTTATCCTATTGGACTCTATGCCATTCCTAACATTAAGGGCCGGATTTTAAGAGGAACGCGCGGGCATACATTTGTGCGCGCACAAATGTACGCCCGATTTTATAACATTTGCGCACAGCCACGCTCATGTTATAAAATCCGGGGTCAGCAGCGCAAGGGGGTGCACACTTGTGCACCTTGCGAGTGCTGAGCCCTAGGGGAGCCCCAATGACTTTCCCCGTTCCCTCCGCCCCTGCCACCTTCCCCTCCTTTCCCCTTCCTAACCTGCCCCCCAGCCCTACCTAACCCCCCCCCCTCACCTTTGTTTAATAAGTTGCGCCTGCCTCCGGGCAGGCATAGGTTGCACGCACCAGCGGAGTTCTGGTGCGTGATCCCCCGGCATGGCCGCTGTGCTGGAGGCCTCGGTCCCACCCCCATCCCGCCCCTTTCACAAAGCCCCGGGACATACGCGCGTCCCGGAGCTTGCACACGTCGCCGGGCCTATGCAAAATAGGCTCGGCGCACGTAACCCTTTGAAAATCTGGCCCTAAGCATTGCCCCCACCACCAAATTGATAAACCCTATCATAGTAATGACGGCAGAAAAGGAAAAAATGGTCCATCCAGTCTGCCCAGTAAAGATGTGAATCGTGTCCTCGATCGTCTTAACGATCGATTTCGGCTGGGAGGGGGAGGGAATCGTATTGTTGCCATTTGAGTGTGTAAACTATCGTGAAAAATCGTTAAAATCGTGAGCCGGCACACTAAACCCCCCTAAAACCCACCCCGACCCTTTAAATTAAATCCCCCACCCTCCCGAACCCCCAACCCAAATGCTTTAAATTACCTGGGGATCCGGCGCTGAACGACCTCCTGCAGTCGATCTCCTGCCGGCGCCATTTTCCGTACGGAAAACGATTCGCGGCAGGAAATCGCTCCCGGACCCCCGCTGGACCCCCAAGAACTTTTGGCCAGCTTGGGGGGGCCTCCTGACCCCCACAAGACTTGCCAAAAGTCCAGCGGGGGTCTGGAATGACTTCCTGCAGTCGAATCGTGTTGGTCTATGGCCGCCGCCATTTTGCGCCGCCATTTTGGAAAATGGCGCCGGCTGAAGACAACACGATTCAATTGCAGGAGGCTGTTCTGGACCGCCGCCGTTCCGGACCATCGCTGGATCCCCAGGTAATTTAAAGCACAGATGCAGCTTTGATTTCCTTAAGAGAAGCGGGACACGGGAGTTGGATAAACCTGTCTTAAACAAACAGTGCAGTTAGCCACCTTTGGGCAAACTCAGCTGGAGCTAAGCTAATGAAATATATTAGGGAAAAAATTAAGTAGAGCAAGAAATAAGACCGCCGCCGTTCCGGACCGCCACTGGATCCCCAGGTAATTTAAAGCATTTGGGAGGGGGGTTCGGGAAGGTGGGGGATTTAATTTAAAGGGTCGGGGGTGGGTTTTAGGGGGTTTTAGTGTGCCGGCTCACGATTTTTAACGATTTTCACGATACTTTACACACCCAAACGGCAACAATACGATTCCCTCCCCCTCCCAGCCGAAATCGATCGTTAAGACGATCGAGGACACGATTCACATCTCTACAAATCTGTATGTTTTTTTTCTTTATTTAGTTTTGGCCTACATTCAGTAGTGGATTCTTTGTGTGTACAATAAAAAATCCCATTCCAATTGTCACTGAAAGTTTTGTGTCCCAATGGAAGAGTTGCCTTCATGGCTCAAAATTAAATTTCCCTGGATATATGCACAGATGTGGCACAAAGATAGGACAAGAAGAAAAAACTAAAATCTAAACAGATCATTATCATCATAGAGCAACTATCTTTTTGATAGAGATGTGAATCGTGTCCTCGATCGTCTTAACGATCGATTTCGGCTGGGAGGGGGGAGGGAATCGTATTGTTGCCGTTTGGGTGTGTAAACTATCGTGAAAAATCGTTAAAATCATGAGCCGGCACACTAAACCCCCCTAAAACCCACCCCCGACCCTTTAAATTAAATCCCCCACCCTCCCGAACCCCCCCCCAATGCTTTAAATTACCTGGGGATCCGGCGGTGGTCCAGAACGGCGGCGGTCCGGAACGGCCCCCTCAATAGAATCGTGTTGTCTTCAGCCGGCGCCATTTTTCAAAATGGCCGCCGCAAAATGGCGGCGGCCATAGACAAAAACGATTCGACGGAGGAGGTCGTTCCGGACCCCTGCTGGACTTTTGGCAAGTCTTGTGGGGGTCAGGAGGCCCCCCCAAGCTGGCCAAAAGTTTCCTGGGAGTCCAGCGGGGTTCCGGGAGCGATTTCTTGCCGCGAATCGTTTTCGTACGGAAAATGGCGCCGGCAGGAGATCGAGTGCAGGAGGTCGTTCAGCGGCGGTCCGGAACCCCCGCTGAACGACCTCCTGTAGTCGATCTCCTGCGGCGGCCATTTTGAAAAATGGTGCCGGCTGAAGACAACATGATTCTATTGAGGGGGCCGTTCCGGACCGCCGCCGTTCTGGACCACCGCCGGATCCCCAGGTAATTTAAAGCATTGGGGGGGGGTTCGGGAGGGTGGGGGATTTAATTTAAAGGGTCGGGGGTGGGTTTTAGGGGGTTTTAGTGTGCCGGTTTTCCTGCCCTCCCCCTTCCCCCGATTTACGAATTTTTAACGATAAATCGGGGGAATTGGTATTGTATCGTGGCCCTAACGATTTTTTGACGATTTAAAATATATCGGACGATATTTTAAATCGTCAAAAAACGATTCACATCCCTACTGCCCAGAAAGCTTCTTATGGTAGTATCTGCTGCACTGTGATTGTTACCCCCATGTTTCTCTTTCACTGGTTGATGAGCCTTCTTGAAAATTCAGATAGTGCTAATTATATTACATTGTGATATAATTTGTGCCCTCATGTCACAGTGTCCCATTGGTTATCCTCCTTCCACCAGGTGAGTTGCCAAATATGTATAATCTTCATTCAGTGTTATACATTCTAACTCTCTCATCTTACTCTTTAGACTTCTAGCATTAGCATACAGCCATTTTAAAGTATGTTTTTTGGTTTGTATTAACAATCTGCTTATCAGCTGACAGGAGTAATTTGGAATCTTTTAACTGAGGTGGTTCTTTACTTCTAGGCACCTAGGCTACTTTTGCTAATGATCCATCACATGCCCAGAATTGGGAGAGAGAATAGAGCAGCCAGGAGTCAGCAGGGTGCTGGTAAGAGCGATCTACAGTAACTCACTGGTTGAGTGTTGTCTCATTCTCAGGGAGGTTATGAGAACTACCCAGTAGGGGTATGCATTCGTTTGCAACATATTGGTAATCCGCAACTTATAGGGCCATATTCGTTGTATTCGTGGGGAAGAGAAACGTATCGCGATTCCCCATTAATACAATGAATCTTCACCAAATTATTCAGCCGTATAAAGGAGCAAATTTAAACAAACCCCCCCCCCCCCACCCTCCTGACCCCCCCCCCCCCAAGACTTACCAAAACTCCCTGGTGGTCCAGCGCGGGGTCTGAAAGCCATCTACTGCACTCACGCCGTGGGTGCCATTGGTCGGCCCCTTGTCACATGGTAGGAACAATGATTGGCCAGTGCCATCTTGTGCTCCTACCATGTGACAGGGGCTGACCAATGGCACCAGTAGCCTCTGTGACATAGTAAGGGCAAAGGCTATCGGCGCCATTTTGATTACTGGCAGCCAATGGTCCGAGTGCAGGAGATCACTCCCGGACCCCCACTGGACCACCAGGGACTTTTTGCAAGTCTTGGGGGACCATTCTGACCCCCACAAGGCTTACCAAAAGTCCCAGCGGGGGTCCAAGAGTGATCTCCTGCACTTGGGCTGTCGGCTGCCAGTATTCAAAATGGCGCCAATTGCCTTTGCCCTTACTATCAGGTCGATACTGTAAGACCGCGGGAGAGCGGACGAACGCCCGCTCTCTCTCTTCAGTATTTAAATGAGGTGACGCGGTGCAAACGAGGAAAAGGAGGCGCTAGGGACACTAGCGCGTCCCTAGCGCCTCCTTTTTGTCAGGAGCGGCAGCTGTCAGCGGGTTTGACAGCCGACGCTCAATTTTGCCGGCGTCGGTTCTCGAGCCCGCTGACAGCCACGGGCTCGGAAACCGGACGCCGGCAAAATTGAGCATCCGGTTTTCGGCCCGACAGTCGCGGGCCGAATTCAAATTTTTTTTTTTTTTTTTTTTTTTACTTTTTTTTACTTTTGGGGACCTCCGACTTAATATCGCCATGATATTAAGTCGGAGGGTGCACTGAAAAGCAGTTTTTACTGCTTTTCTGTGCACTTTCCTGGCGCCGGAAGAAATTAGCGCCGGGATTTGGGTCGGCGCTAATTTCTTAGAGTAAAATGTGCGGCTTGGCTGCACATTTTACTTACTGAATCGCGCGCGCATACCTAATAGGGCCATCAACATGCATTTGCATGTTGAGGGCGCTATTAGGTGCCGCGGGTGGGCCGCGTGTTTTCCTCCACTTACTGAATAAGGGGTAAGGGAAAACACGCGTCCAGAGCAGGCTGACAGTGCACTCCGACGGAGCACACTTTACTGTATCGACCTGTATGTCACAGGGGCTACCGGTGCCATTGATTGGCCCCTGTGACATAGTGAGGGCAAAGGCTATTGGTGCCATTTTGATTACTGGCAGCCGACAGCCCGAGTGCAGGAGATCGCTCCTGGACTCCCGCTGGACCACCAGGGAGTTTTGGTAAGTCTTGGGGGGGGGGGGGGTCAGGAGGCTGGGGGATTGTAGTTAATTCAATTTTAGCGAGGAAACAAATAAGAATGAACGCATGAACGTATCGGGGGCCCCCCTTGCTGAATGCAACGTATCTGCCCCCCGATGAATACAAATACCGAATGCAACGTATGCCGTCCCTCTGCACATCCCTACTACCCAGTGGAATCTCCACCTTGGAAGACATGTCAAGTCTAAGTCCAGCACTATTGGTAGCACAGGATTCCTCAATCTGGATTGGAGTCTAAAAAGTAAGGAGTCACCCAAACTACTGAAGAAAAATGTTCTCTCTCTTCTTGATGGCACTGTGGGTAGTTTATAAAATTGAAAACATCATGAAAGAATTCAAGAAAGCATGGGATAAGCATAGATGATCCTTGGTTGCGAGGAAATGGAGCTCAAGTGGAGTCTATGGCATGTGATGTAGTAACTAGAGATGTGAATCGGAACCAGAATCTGATCGGTTCCGGTTCCGATCCAAATCTTAAAATTTTTATCGCCCAGCCCGATTTGAGTTTTGATTATCGGCTGCGCCCAATCCGATAATCAAAAAACCCACCCCCACCCTCTCGAACCCCCAAAAAAGGTTTTAAAATTACCTGGAGGCCAAGCGGGAGCACGGGGAGCGATCTCCCGCTCTCAGGCCATCGGCTGTGTTAATAAAAATGGCGCCGATGGCCCTTTGCCCTTACCATGTGACAGGGCAAAGGTAGCGCCATTTTGAATACTGGCAATACAGCCCGAGTGCAGGAGGTTGCTCCCGGACCCCCGCTGGACTTTTGGCAAGTCTTGTGGGGGTCAGGAGGACCCCCAAGCTGGCCAAACGTCCCTGGGGGGTCCAGCGGGGGTCCGGGAGCGATCTCCCACACTCAGGCCATATTGCCAGTATTCAAAATGGCACCGGCGCTACCTTTGCCCTCACTATGTCATAGGGGCCGACGGTCGGCCCCTGTGACATAGTGAGGGCAAAGGCTAGCATCGGCACCATTTTCAGTACTGGCAGCCACTAGCCTTTGCCCTCACTATGTCACAGGGGCCGACCATCGGCCCCTGTGACATAGTGAGGGCAAAGGTAGCGTGGGCGCCATTTTGAATACTGGCAATATGGCCCGAGTGCAGGAGGTCGCTCCCGGACCCCCGCTGGACTTTTGGCAAGTCTTGTGGGGGTCAGGAGACCCCCCCAAGCTGGCCAAAAGTCCCTGGGGGTCCAGTGCTGGCCATCCAGTGCTCCTACCATGTGACAGGGGCCAGCCAATGGCACGGATACCCTGTCACATGGTAAGGGCAAAGGGCCATCGGCGCCATTTTTATTAGTGGCAGCTGATGGCCCGAGAGCGGGAGATCGCCAGGTAATTTTAAAAGGTTTTTTTTGGGGAGGGTGGGGGAGGCTAAGGGGGTCATTTTAAAGGGTCGGGTGGGTTGTTTTTTTTTATAGGGCCATCGGTGCCATTTATATTAGTGGGTGATCGCGCCGGGACCCCCCCACTGGACCACCAGGTAATTCAAAACATTTTGGGGGGGTTCGGGAGGGTGGGGGATTTGTTTTAAAGGGTCGGGGTGGGTTTAGGGGTTGTTTTGGTGTGCCGGTTTTCCTGCCCTCCGCCCCTCCCCCGATTTACGATTTTTCACGATAAATCGGGGGAATTTCTATTGTATCACGACTCTAACGATTTTTGACGATTTAAAAAATATCTGACGATTTTTTTAAATCGTCAAAAAACGATTCACATCCCTAGTAGTAACTGGAATTGTGGAAATTCTGTTGCTATACAAATTGCCTTGTCAAAAGTATCAACTTGTCACTGATCAGAAAGTATATATTATGCAGGGATTTCTTTTTTTTTTTTTTTTTTAACATTTTTAACATTTTATCTGTTTTTACATTATTCTGACTCAGCTGACAGTCCTCACTGTGAATAACAATTCCCTGTTCTTCACTACTGCACTGCTTTTACTTTTTGCTGTGAGCTTTGATTTACTACTTCTGTTATAGTACAATGCAACATGAGATACCTTGTTCCAAAACAGAATACTGAGGAGGTGTCTTAAAGAGATGCCACATCTTGCTGAATTATCAACTTGTATTTCATGACAAGCAAAAACTCTTTCCTAGGAAAATACAGATTTACCCACTAGATTTTAATATAAACAGAAAATGGATATCTAACAGTAAACTGTATATTTAGACAGACTTTCTCAAAAGGCACTTTGTTCATTAATGAGTAGCAATTACTCATTTTGTTCTGAAAATGTTTTTATATATCTTAGATGGGACCACCACTATTAACAGGGTTTAATGAAAACAAAGGCATATCATAAACTAAAACACAATGGACCTGATTTTTAAAAGCATTTACACACTTAAAACTAACTTTTGCACATGTAAATGTACTTTACCCATGTAATTGGGCTTTTGAAAATTGATACAATATATAAGAACATAAGAAATTGCCCTGCTGGGTCAGACCAAGGGTCCATCAAGTCCAGCATCCTGTTTCCAACAGTGGCCAAACCAGGCCATAAGAACCTGGCAAGTCAACAGGTTTTACCCGCATTAAGGGCCTCATTTTCTAAAGTTTTGCAGGCCTGCGATACTTTAGAAGATGAAGGGCGGGAGGGCGGCCGAAACGGGGGGGCGCACCTGCGCTAGCTGGCAGCGATGGCACCGTCGCGGTGCCATTGCTGCCAGTTTCGCACCCAATAGCGCCACAATAGGAGGTGTAGCTATTGGGAGCGAAATAGGCAGCGAAAAGGCACCTACCTTTTCGCTGTCTGCGGCATTGGCGCAGAGTCGTCCCCGGTGACACCCCGACTCCTCTTCTTCTGGGGCCGACTTCTCCCCGACTCCACCCCCATCCTGGTATCGCGGGCGAGCGGCTTGGAAAATGAGGCCCTAAGGGGTAGATTTTTAAACTTATGCACATGCGTCTATGTGCGCAAACTTCCCAGCGCCCACACATGGACGCGGCTATTTTATAACATGCGTGTGGCCCGGGACTCACGTGTGCAGGGGGAATACATTTTTAATTTATGCATGGCAACGCGATGGTCCCTTTTCACAGTTCCCTACCCCCTAATAACCTCCCTTACCCTCTCCTCCCCACCCTCTAAACCCTTTGTCCTATCTTTCTTTGTTTTTATTTTGTTGCTTACTGCTCCATTTGAGCAGTAGCAACATGCACGCGCCGGCAATCCCTTCCCTGATACAGCAGCAATGGCTGCTGTACCAGCCGCCTCCAGCCCCACCCCGCCCCCGGACCACCCCTTTAACTGGGCCTGGCAGTTCGGCACACAACAGGGGTTAGGCGCGTGGCCGGGCCCCTTTGAAGATGCACATGATGCTTGCAAGGCCCAGCCAGATGCATAACCCCCATTTTTTTGCACACAGTGGGGATTTAAAATTTGGCTGCAAGTGCATTTAACATGGGTAAATGGCTTTTAAAAATTGTTACAGTAGTATATTACATTTACATGTGTCACTCCATTGAAAATTTACCTGATTGTATTTACTTTAAGGTGATAAATATTGCTGCCACTTTGCTGCCTTCCATGTCCTTGTGAGAGAGGTGTGGCTGTGGGAATTTTTAGATGAGTGGATTGAGATGAGCAATTTAGGTAAATGTAGTGATAGTCTTATATAGTGTGACACATAGGCACACATAGGCTTTACTACAAAGCACCAACAAAATTCATATTATTAGGTGCTTTATAATATTCTTTTAAAAACACCTCATGAAAAAGGTTCCCTTTCAGATTAAATTTGCCAGCTGACTCCATATTCTCAGGACAGATTGATCCAGTTATGACTATACCAGGGTACAAACAGTGGATATAGAAAGTCTGTAGTAATCCTAAATAGTTAAAACTTTGGTGTAATCAATCACATTCTAAAGCATACACCAAATGAATTGATCCCATCTGTGTTAAATTGTACCAATTCACATGATATCAAGATAAATTCAGCAGTCCTGTTGGATCTCTCTGCTGGGTAGTGCTTTTTAAAGTAAGACAAACCATGAGCATCAAAAGGACTCCAGGACAAATTTGTGGAAAGACACATATCTGGGGATGGCTATAAAATAATTTTAAAGCCCTTGAATATCCCTCTAAGCATGGTCAAGACAATCATTAATAAGTGGAAGATGTATAGCAGTACCAAGACCCTGCCTAGATCAGGTGTTCCCTCCAAACTGGATGACCGAGCAAGGAGGAGACTGATCAGGGAGGTATCCAAGAAGCCAGTATCTTTTTGAAAGAGCTACAGGTTTTCATGGCCAGGACTGGTCAAAATGTTAATGTGACAACAATATCCCAAGCACACCACAAATCTGACTAGTATGATAGCATAGCAAAAAGGAAATCGTTACTTAAGAAAGTCCATCTTGAATCCCATTTGAAGTATGTAAAGGAACACTTAGAAGATAGTGTAGCCATGTGGCAAAAGCTTGTGTGGTCAATGAACCTAAAATAACACTATGGCCGGAATGAAAGGATTACATTTCTTGCAAACCCAAAAGTGTGTATCACCAGAGAACACTATCCTAGTTCTCTGGTCACCCAATCAAATAAATCAATCAGATTCATCTGACATTAGTGTAGTACTCTCAAACTGCTACTGTAAAAGCTTACAAAAGCTATCAGTTTCAAATTTATTTAGAAAATTATTTCTTGATCGCCTAACTGATAAAAATCTTTCTAAGCAATGTACAACATAATAATAAAACAATTCTCTAACCAGTTTTCAGTTAACTGTATCCTAATGATTAAACTAACAACAATCCCTCATTCACAAACCCTTTCCATTAACCAGGTTTTTAACAATTTTCAAAATCTAAGATCATTTTCTTCCCTTAAATTCAAAGGGAGATCATTCTATAATTTTGGAAAAGGCAAAGAAAAAGATCTGTTCCACAGCCATACATGATGAAGAGTCTTAGAAGCATGAAGTTGCAGTAGATGTTTATTGGTTGAATACAAATTTCTGCTAGATTCATACTATTGAAAATGATTTTCCCATTGTTTTGCTCCAATGCCCTGCAAGCTTTTAAAAGCCATTATCAAAACTGTAAATTTGCAACTTTCATTTAAAGGAAGCCAATGGAGTTCTGTAACAAAGGATTCACTGGAGGCCTCCTTGAACTTCTTGTCACTAATGTCGCTGTCAAATTCTGAATTACCTACAATTTCTGTACTGATTTTAATGGAAGACCAAGAAACAATCCATTGCAATAGTCAATATGTGAGAGTACAAGTGCATATGCCACAGATTTTAAAGCTGCCAAGCCTAAAAAAAGACCTGATAAATCTCAACATCTTGACTCTACAGTAGATGTTCTTCATAACCTGTAAAATATGATTTTCTATACTTAATATTGAATCTAAAGTAACTCCTAATAACCATAATTCTTTTTTAGGGGTTACTTCCGCATCATTCAACTTTAGTGGTTTAACCAAATCAGAGTATTCCAGATTTAATACTGCAGTTTTAGAGGCATTTAATACCAGATAACTGTTTTTCAACCAGGTCTCAAAGGAAGCAATACATTGTCCCAAATTCTTATAACATTTCTCTGAGTCTTTACCCAGCAGAGCCAATATCAGTAAGTCATCAGCATAAATATATGGAATGAAGCTCTTTATAATGCACTTAAAAAGATATTTTAAACAATGTGACAACAATGATGATCCCTGAGGAACACGATACTTAGTCATGCTGTCACAAAAGGTTCCTTGAAAAGAAACCAATTGTTTCCTCTAAAACAAAAAACTTTCAATCCACAACAATAAATGGAGTTGCACTAGATCAAAAAGCACTAAATAAATCTAAATTGGAAAGATGACATCCAGCAATGAGACTAATAACAATTCAGTACTACAGCCTCTTCTAAATCCAGCCTGCACTGGATCCAAGCAATTTATGTATTCTATAAAATCAAAGTCCTGTTTTGTAACTGTTTTCTCCTTAACTTTAGAGATGAATGGCAAATTAGACACTGGTCTGTAATTAGAGAATAGTCTAGGATTTAAGTCTTCCTTCTTCAAAATAGGAGAAATGATTGCTGTTTTATGTATCTCTGGTACTACTCATGTACCAAGCAAACAATTAACCAGGGCTTGCAACCAGACCAAAGCATTATCTCGACAGTTCTTAATCAACCAGGAAGGGCAAGGGTCTAATAAAAAAATGGGACGGTCTAATCTGTGCCACCAACAATTTCACTTCTAACAAAGATAACCATTCAAAACTCTATTTCCTCCTTGTACCTGGAAATCTGATACCCCCCATTCAATTCTAAATCAACTACTAAATTATCCACTTCTTTTACTAAAAACTTTGCCAAATCATCACTATCTGGGATATTATCATACACAATTTGATGTTTCTTTTGATTTCTTACCCAAGATCTCATTATCCCAAACAACACTTTCAAATTATTATCAACTGCTTTCACTGCTCCATATAATTTTTATTTTATTTTTTTGCTAAAACTATTCCTTTAATATAATCTGTGTTAGCTCTTCTCCAAAGACCTTTATCCTCTAAACTATGAGACCTTAGCTATCTTCTTTCTTACCGATGGGCATTCTCTTTTGGCTGCAAATTCCACCGTATACCACAGAGAAGAATCATGTCTACAAGATTTCCTTCTTTCATTTTCCACCCCATTTTCCTTCAATGTATTACTCATTAACTCATACCAGCCCCCACTAAGATTAACTACATCATTCTCATCAATATATTCCCAACACTTCCCCAGTTTCTTTTCGAGAACGTTCACAAACTTCCCTGAATCAATGCTTCCCCACTTATGTAACTGTTTTCCTTCTCCAAATTCTCTCTATATTGCTGTTCCAAAATTTTAAAACTAATAGATATCAAAGAATGATCTGTCCATAAAACATCCTCCACACTCCAAATGGCTAACCTATCTACTTCACATGCTGAATGGGAACCAAAGACCAAATCCAAAATATGGCCCTTAACATGTTTGGGCTTTTATATCAACTCTGTTAAATCACCCAGTCTCAAAGTATCTAAAACATTCCTCAACCTAAAATCAGAATTTTGATCTTCATGTAAATTAACATCTCCCAAAACTATCAAATACAAATAATTGGTAGTCAAAGACAAAATCCACTCCAAAACTTCTTCCCATCTCAAGGACTGCAAGTCTGGAGGGCAGTACCATAAAGAAATAACAATCGGTGAAACATGATCCAACTTAATTAAAATACATTCAGATCCCAAAACTGTTTGCATAAAGAGTGCTTCAAACAAATGGTTTTCTTAAAATCTACTGCCACTCCCTCTCTCCCTATTCTATCACATGAAACAATATCAAAACCCTTTGGGCATATATGTGATTTGGCAGACACATTACTCTTATTTAGCCAGGTTTCCAAAATAAAAATGAAATTGAAATTTTTCTCTAAAATCATATCATGGATCTCCACCCAATGGTTACTAATAGAATAAACATTAATACACATGCAAATCATCACCTATAAATCCTCACCCCCTTATCCAACACTTAATTACCTGATACAGACAGGTAAATCAATCACCCATCTTCTGACTTAGGAAAATAACCTTCCTTCTTCCCAAATTCAGAACCCCTCTCATATCTACCTTTGTCCCAGATAACATCTATTGATTCCTCCCCATTCTAAAAAGACAAATAGTTTTATCTCTCGAGGATAAGGATCCAGCGATGACGTTGCAGGCAGAGGCAGGGCTAGCCACGTCAAGTCATGAGGGATGGAGCTATTGTCCCGGATGGTTTACAGAGTCTTAACCAGCACCGTTGTTTTTAGGTGCAGAACCCCAGACAGGGCAAGTTCTCACAAGCAAAGCAGCAGCTCATCTGCTGAGGATAAGGACCCAGAGATGGCGTTGCAGGCAGAGGTGGGGCTAGCCACATTTAGTCATGGGGCATGGGGCTAGTGACCTGGATGGTTTAGCAATTAGAAAGAGTACATCTTTATTTCATAACAGAGTTCTTTTATCATTTGTATGGACTTTACTTATTAAAACTTCTTAGTTAAAGATAAAGTATATACTAACAAAAGAATTACAGGTCTATGATGTGACCCAGTTTCTGGAGGAAGACTTTGTGAGCTTTGAACTTACATCCCATTTCACTGCAGTACTCAGGACCATCTTTAAGAGAAGGCAAATCAAAACAACTGTCCTGGGTTCCACACTTTGATGCTCTGACACGACCTTCTTTCTTCTCCCTCTTTTTCAATAGGGGTCTGTAGACTCAAATATGTAGTTTCATGTCATTTTGTGGAGTTGAGAGAGGGGGCAGAGGGAGGATTCAGGAATTTTTTTGTGTCATTTGTTTTATTTCAGTTTTTTCATACTGTATTCAATTTAGCACCCGCTATTCGCAAATAATGCACACTAAAAACAAATCAAAATTAAAAAGCTTGTTTAAGACATGATCAAAATAAGGGTCAAACCTTAAATTCCAGCCATCAATGTTTCTATGAAGCACTGAAAATGCTTGAGGTAACAGAGATTCTGAACTGGAGATGTTTAATTGAAATCAGAAAACCCTTCTATAATTAATGATTGTTTTGGTATCTGCAGCTCCTTCTTCCACTATCAGTTGCTGGTAAGCTTGTGAAAGTTAAGTTTTGAAAAGATCTTTCCTCCAGCAAGTGTGGCAAGCAGTTGGTTAACAGCAGCATGGAATATGGGTGATCTTTAAGTGACTCATAAGAATATAAGAAATGCCATACTGGGTCAGACCACAGGTCCATCAAGCCCAACATCCTGTCTCCAACAGTGGCCAATCCAAGTCATAAGTACCCAGTAGGATCCTAAAGAACAGGTCCAATCTATCTTGTTCATTACCAGGGAAAAGCAGTGGCTTTCTCAACTCTACATGGCTAATAGTGGTTCATGGACTTTTCCTCCAGAAACTTGTCTAAACCTTTTTTAAACCCAGCTATGCTAATTGCTTTCACCACATCTATTGGAAACAAATTCTGTTAGGGAATGTGAGTTTAGTGGACCCTTGGCCCGACCTGCAGGAGACTGGGAAAGGTATTCAAAAGTCTCTAGTATACCACAGGACGGGAGGCAGATGTTCAGGCTGGACGTAGAGGTGCTCTTCACCCTGGAAGCTGGTACTCCCCCGGGAGGAGCCCGTAGGAGCCCAACCACTGGGACTTAGGTGGCTTCGCCCTTGGAAGCCGAAGCCCCCCCGGGAGGAGCCCGTAGGGGCCCGGCCGCTGGGACTTAGGCGGTGGTGGATCAGGACTGGGAACTGGAACCAGACTAGGACAGTAGGTCAGTACTGTAACGGGGCTCGGGTTCTGGAACCAGGCAGAAACTGTAGCAAGACTTGGGTACTGGAATCAGGCAGGGACTGTAGCAAGACTCAGATACTGGAACCAGGCAGGAACTGTAGCAGGACTCGGGTACTGGAACCAGGCAGGAACTGTAGCAAGACTCGGATACTGGAACCAGGCAGGAACTGTAGCAGGACTCGGGTACTAGAACCAGGCAGGAACTGTAGCAAGTCTCGGATACTGGAACCAGGCAGGAACTGTAGCAGGTAAACAGGAACCAGGCAGGTACTGTAGCAGGCAGACAGGAACCAAGCAGGTACTGTAGCAGGCAAGCAGGAACGGAGCGATTAGCAAAGCAGGATGCTCCGGGGCACAGCGCAATAGGGATCCGGTAGGTAAGCCCATTGCAAGGCAAAGACTGGGTGGCCACGGCCGGCTTATCAAGGCCGCGGCATCTGACATCAGGATTTGGGAGGAGTCACCACTGGCGGGAAATGGCCTAGAAAAGCGCCCAAGTGTCGCGCAAGCATGCCTAGAGACAGGGCATCCATGGAAGGCTTCCCGGCAGTGCGGCCCTCGCCAGGATGCCGCCAAACAAGATAGGAACTAGGCCGGTGAAAGCGGGAACAGGTCCAGAAACACGGAGATAAGGGTTTGGTCGCGGCGCTCGCGGCCAGAACCGCAACAGTACCTCCCCTCTTACGCCCCCTCTTAGCCGGTCCGGGTTTACTCAGGTGGTCCAGATGGAACTGCCGTAATAAGTCCTTGTCAAGGATGTTACAGGCTAGTTCCCAAGAATTATCCTCGGGTCCGCAAACCTCCGAGGCAAGCAGGTACTCCCATCGGCGTTGGTGAAACTGGACATCCAAGACCTCACGTACTTGATACGTAACCTCGTCTGGAACTGAAGGGTCCGAAGGTTCAGGAGCCCGGGAGTGGTACCTGGATAAAACAAGAGGCTTCAGCAATGACACATGGAACATGTTGTGTATGCGCATGGAGGAGAGTAGGCATAGTCGGTTCGAGACTGCTCCCACTTGTTCGGCGACTCGAAAAGGCCCACAGAATCTTGGAGCTAGTCTTCGAGACGGAATACGTAGCTGAAGATTTTTGGTACTTAGCCAGACACGGTCTCCTAGGAGGAAGATGGGTGCTGGCTGATGATGCCTATCAGCCCATTTCTTGGCGGACTGGGTGGCTTTACGGATCTTTCCCTGGATAGACGTCCACAAGGAAAGAAGCTGGTGGGCTGAAAGTTGCACTGCCAGGAGTGCACTAGGCTCAGATGAAGGCAAGGGCGGTCGAAGTTGCTTCCCATAGACGACCAGGAAAGGCGAACTTCCAGTAGCAGCATGCGTGTGATTATTGTACGAGAACTCCACCCATGGGAGTAGCTTGGCCCAATTATCTTGGCGTTCGTTCACCAACGAACGGAGAAAAGTCTTCAGGGTTCGGTTAGTTCGTTCCATTTGCCCATTGCTTTGAGGATGGAACGCAGATGAAAGACTAAGTTGCACTACTGAAGCATTTGCAAAGTGCCTTCCAATAACGAGCAGTAAACTGTGGTCCCTCGGTCGGGAGACTATATCCTGTGGGAGACCGTGAAGTCTGAAGATATGCTGGGCGAAAAGGTTAGTTAGGATCAGGTGTAGAAGGCAACTTTGGCAGGGGGACAAAGTGGCGCCATCTTGGAGAATCGGTCTAGAACGGTTACCCAAAATGACCGAATTACCTGTTTGAGACGGGAAGATCCACGACGAAATCGGTGGAGATGTGTGTCCAAGGCTCCACCAGATGGGCATGGTTGCGACCAGGCCTCTGGACTTCCCGATGGGCGGCTTCTGCACGGCGCAGGTCGGGCACGAGATCACAAAAGCTTGGACGTCCTGTCTTAACCATCGGCCACCAGTAGAATCTGTTCAACAAGTCTAAGGTCCCTTTACAGTCAGCATGGCCCCCCGTGAGGGAGTCATGGGCCCAAGTGATAACTGCTCTCCGGGAGCGACGTGGAACGACGGCCTTCCCTTGGGAGGACACCAAGGTTGTTGCTAGACTGACCTTCACAGGATTCAAAATAAACTGAGGCGTGTCAGGGGTCTCTTCGACCTCAGAAGGGCGCGAGAGCGCATCGGCTCGAACCTTCTTAGAGCCGGGTCGATAGCGTAAGGTAAAGTCGAACTGGTCAAAAAACAGTGACCACCGCGCTTGTCTTGGGTTCAGGCGTTGGGCTTGCTTCAAGAATGCTAGGTTTTTGTGATTGGTGTAAATCGTAACCAGATGGTTGGCTCCTTCCAACCACTGTCTCCATTCCTCCAGGGCAAGTTTCACGGCTAGCAACTCTTTATCTCCAACACAGTAGTTGCTCTCTGCCGGAGAGAATTTCTTCGAGAAATATGAACAGGGTAGCAATTGTCCAGAATCTGAGTACTGGCTCAGTACGGCCCCCACGGCCACATTGGAGGCATCCACTTCCACCACAAAGGGCCGGCTGGGATTCGGATGACGAAGGCAGGTGTCTAACAAAAAGGCTTCCTTAAGGGCCTTGAAGGCTTGGCAGGCGGAAACAGGCCAATCCACCGCGTTGGCCCCCCTTTCGGGTGAGGGCAGTCAGCGGGGCCACAAATACGAGAGTAGTTAAGAATAAAGTGACAGTTGAAATTGGAAAAACCGAGGAAGCGTTGCAACGCTTTAAGGCCCTTAGGACGGGGCCAGTTCTTAATTGTCGCCACTTTCTCAGGATCCATTCGAAAGCCGGTTGCAGAGACTATGTAGCCCAGGAATGGCAGGGATGTCTTCTCACAGCTACATTTTTCCAGTTTCGTGTACAGGGCATGCTCCCTAAGTATTTGGAGCACCTGACGGACATGCTGACGGTGGGAAGGCAGGTCCTGGGAGTAGATTAACACATCGTTGAGGGAAATGATTACGCCAGTATTCAGAAGATCCCGAAACACCTCACTCGCTATGTGCTGGGACTCCGCCGGAAAATTACGTAAGTCCAACCTTGTGAAAATCTTCACTCCCTGGAGCCTATCGAGGAGCTCCGAGATTAATGGGAGCGGGTATCGGTCTCGCTTAGCAAAGAAATTTAGGCCTCGATAGTCTAAGCATGGTCTCAGTGAGCCATCCTGCTCGCTAACATAGAAGGAACCTGCCCCTACAGTTGACTTGGACGGGCGAGACTGGGGAAGGGTCTCCACCTGGGTATAGGAAAATATGTCCGTAAAGTCCTCATAAGGCGCAGGAGGACCCAAGGCAGAGTGCATCAATGGAAGTGCGGGAATCTTAGGCACTTTCATACAATTAGCTAAGCAAAAAGGACTCCACTCGACAATCTGCAATGTATCCCACTGAATCGTGGGTGAGTGTTTCTGTAGCCACGGCAACCCTAGCACCACAGGGTGGACAGCCTTATCCAACACTAGGAAGGCTATCTCCTCCGAATGGATCGCCCCAGTGCGGACAGTAACGGGTGCCGTGGACATCAGGAAAGGTCCTGGAAGGAGCGTCCCCTGGATAGAGTTAATTTGTATCGGGACCTCCCGTCTTTGCGTAGGGATGCACAACTGAGAGACTAGGTCCTGCAGGATAAAATTACCTCTGGCTCCCGAATCCAGGAAGGCCATAGTCTCAAACGATCCTCCAGGATATTCCAGGGTAACAGGGACGTTACATTGAGGAGCTGTAGCACAGCCTAGGAGGAGCTCCTCCCGACCTCCTAGGCTTTGGTGTTTTCCGCATGCTCCTGGCAGCGTGCCAAGAAGTGGCCCTTCTGACCACAATATAAACACAACTTCAACGAACGGCGATGTTGACTTTCTTCAGCAGAAAGTGGGGCCCGTCCCAGCTGCATAGGTTCGCAGGTGGGAGCATCTGGACGAGAAATCTTGGGAGAGGATACAGGTCTCGCTGGCCCACGGGCAGGACTATGGCGAGAGGAGCGCTGCTCCTTGGCCTGTTATACAGGTCTCGCTGGCCCAAGGGCAGGACTATGGCGAGAGGAGCACTGCTCCTTGGCCCATTGTTGTAGGCGGCAGGCAATGCGAGCTGCCATCTCAATCAAGGCATTGAGGTCCTCCGGCAGATCTCGAGTGGCAATCTCATCCTTTATGCGTCCGGATAGACCTTCCAAGAAGATGGCCTTAAGACTACCATCCTGCCAACCTACTTCTTGCGCTAAAGTCCAAAACTCCATAGAATAATCTGCCAAGGAGCGCGCCCCCTGTCGGAGTTGCAGTAGATCAGACGTAGCCGTGGCTACTCTAGCGGGCTCATCAAAGGCCTGACGAAAGTTCGAGATGAACTGTAGCAAGTTCGTTAGCAAAGGATCATTGTTTTCCCAAAAGGGAGAAGCCCATATTAAGGCTTTCCCATCAAGCAGGGACAGGATGTACGCCACTTTCACCGCATCTGAGGGGAACTGCTGAGGCAGCAGAGAGAACTGTACAAAACATTGGTTCAGAAAGCCACGGCAGGTCCTTAAATCCCTAGCGTAGCGGGAGGGTGCCAGCAGCTGAGTCACTGAGGAGTCTTGACCCTCGGGGGCTGGTTCTGGGGCAGACGAGGCACTGGCATCCAATCGGGCCGATAACTCCCCTACCAAACCAGTAAGGACCTCAAGGTACTGTTTTTGATACTGCAGCTGCTGGGCCAACCCAGTCAGGTCCAAGGGGGCAGGAGAATCCGCCGAGTCCATGGCCTTGCAATCTGTTAGGGAATGTCAGTTTAGTGGACCCTGGGGCCAACCTGCAGGAGACTGGGAAAGGTATTCAAAAGTCTCTAGTATATCACAGGCCGGGAGGCAGATGTTCAGGCTGGACGTAGAGGTGCTCTTCACCTTGGAAGCTGGTACTCCCCCGGGAGGAGCCTGTAGGAGCCCAACCACTGGGACTTAGGTGGCTTCACCCTTGGAAGCCGAAGCCCCCCCGGGAGGAGCCCGTAGGGGCCCAGCTGCTGGGACTTAGGCGGTGGTGGATCAGGACTGGGAACTGGAACCAGACTAAGACAGTAGGTCAGTACTGTAACGGGGCTCGGGTCCTGGAGCCAGGCAGGAAACTGTAGCAAGGCTCGGGTACTGGAACCAGGCAGGAACTGTAGCAGGACTCGAATACTGGAACTAGGCAGGAACTGTAGCAGGACTCGGGTACTGGAACCAGGCAGGAACTGTAGCAGGTAAACAGGAACCAGGCAGGTACTGTAGCAGGCAAGCAGGAAAGGAGCGTTTAGCAAAGCAGGACGCTCCGGGGCACAGCGCAACAGGGATCCGGTAGGTAAGCCCATTGCAAGGCAAAGACTGGGTGGCCACGGCGGCTTATCAAGGGCCACGGCGTCTGACATCAGGATTTGGGAGGAGTCACCACTGGCGGGAAATGGCCTAGAAAAGTGCCCAAGTGTCGCACAAGCGTGCCTAGAGACAGGACATCCATGGAAGGCTTCCTGGCGGCGCAGCCCTCGCCGGGACGCCGCCGAACAAGACAGGAACTAGGCCAGTGAAAGTGGGAACAGGCCCAGAAACACAGAGGTAAGGGTCTGGTCACGGCGGTCGTGGCCAGAACCACAACAAACTCCACAGTTTTAATTGTGCATTGAGTGAAACATATTTTCTCTGATTAGTTTTAAATGTGCTACCTATTATCTTTATGAATTGTCCCATAGTCTTAGTACTATTGGAAATGGTAAATAATCATTCCCTATTTACAGACTCCACCTCATTCATGACTTTAAAGACCTCACAGCCATCTCTTTTCCCGGCTGAAGAGCCCTAACCTGTTTAGCCTTTCCTCATAGGGAAGCCGTTCTATCCCTCTTTATCATTTTGGCCACCCTTCTCTGTATCTTTTCTTGTTCTGCTATATCTTACACAGTACTCAAGATGTGGTTGCACTATTGAATCGATACAGAGCAGAGGCATTATAATATCTTCTGTTTTATTTTCCATTCCTTTCCTAATATTAATACCTAACATCCTCTTTGCTTTTATGACTGCTGCCTCTGCACACTGAGCCAAGTATTTTAAAATATTTTCCACAATGATGCCAAGATCATTTTCTTGCAAGGTGACACCTAATATGGAACCCAGCAGCATGTATCTATAGTTTGAACTATTCTTCCCTACATTCATCACTTTAAAATTACCCACATTAAATTTCATCTGCCATTTATATGCTCAGTCCCCCAGTCTCACAAAGTCCTCTTGTAATTCGTCACAATTGGCTTGTGATTTAACTACTTTGAATAATTTTGTATCATCTGCAAATTTGATCATCTCACTCATCACTCCCTTATCCAAATCATTTATAAATATATTAAAAAGCACAGGTCCCCATACAGATCCTTGGGCACCCTATTTATCTTTCTCCGTTGAGAGAAATGACCACTACTTTCTGTTTCCTATCTTTTAGCCAGTTACCAATCCACATCAGAACATTGTCTCCTATCCAATGACTCTTTAATTTCCTGATGAATCCCTCATGAGGGACTTTGTCAAACACCTTTTGCAAATCCAGATACAGTATATGAACTGTCTCATCCTTGTCCACATGTTTATTTACCCCTTCAAAAAAATCTAAAGATTTGTTAATAAAAGGCTTCTCTTTGCTAAATCCATGTTGGTTCTTCCCCATTAATCTATCCCCATTAATCTATCCATGGGCCTGATGTAATATTGTCTGCTCAGCAGGGTAAGCAGTTTTAAATATATGCAGTTGAGTATACATTTCAGGTCGCTAACTGTACTTCCGATGCAGCAAGGAGTTTTAAACACAAAAAATGTGCACACAACAATGTATGTACAGGTTAGCACATTTGCATGGAAATCCTATGCTAACGAAAGCATGGGAAGTGCAAAGAAGTGTGCTGGCTTACTTCATGTTTTCTTAGTGCTAGAGAATATACTCCTAGTTAGAGGTGGAATAAACTTTCCAGAGCTAGTCTACAAGGGGAAGCTGGAGGTCTTGTACCAGGACCTGTAATCGAAATTTTATGCACAGAAAACATGCTTTGTACACAAAAAGCATTTTTTCCTATGCATTAGATATGATTTATGGAGTCACATGATGCAGTAAGCTCTGATGGACATGCACTTCTGAGCTCTGGGTGCCATCCCCTTCACTTAGCAAAAGAACCACTCTTTTGGACATTGCTGAATCATGGAATTGTCAAAGAAGTTGCACAACCCCACTCCCCTACCTTTATTGGAGGCTGTGAGGAAGTGGTATGACAATGAGATTTGGAAAAAGATAGAAAGACTGTTTCCAGGTCTCCAATGCTAAAATGGCTGCCGCCAAGGAAAATCAGATGCTACATGCCCTAGATGAAGCAGCAATAGCAGAACTTACTACTGCAGTAGTGACGCCATAGAACAGTAAATTGGACACCATGTTGCTGCAAATAGTGGACGTAAAAAGTATGATGGAGACTTCAGAACACATTTGGATGTACTGGAGGGATGGGTGGGAGTAGCAGAAGAAGATGTACAGGCTTCCTTACTAAAGTTCATGCTCTTGAGAAAAAACATTGCAGAGCACAAAGAAAAATTGGAGGGCGTGGAAAACAGGTCGAAGCACAGTAACCTAAGAGTAGTGTGCCTTCCTGAGAACATTCCATATGCTTTACTGCTCTCAATCTGGAAGCATGGATCCTGACTAAAATGGGCCTGTTTGATCTCCAAGTATCTCTGAAAATTGAGTATGCTCACCATCTGGGAAGTAAGTCTCAAGGTAATTATTAAAGCAACTTGCTCACAAGCATCTCATAAGAAGAGGAAAATACAGTATTGGGGCATGACAATAACACTGAACTGAGAGCACGCTCCTTGCTCTCACTCCCTAGGGGCCTGTGGGATCTTGACAAACCTGCAGCTTCAAACTGGGCAATTCTGTTAAACTAAGCGGCAAGATCGATAGCAGAACCATTGGGAATAAAGCATCGCAACCGACAGATAGCAAATTGTGCGAAGAGGGTCGGAGTGGAGAAGGCAAGCAGTGGTGAAGACAAGATGGCGCCCAAGGGCCTTGCATCTGAAGGCCTCTTGGAAGCGGCAATTCGCGACCTCACCTGGGCCGTCTCCACAGCCCTCACTAATCAACTTCAGTGTATTCAGTCATCCATCGACGAGCTGAAGGACTGGATGGAAGCATAGAGTGCCTCTCTGCACAGCACTTTGTCAGACCATGTGGACCGTACGTATGTCCTCACTTGAGTCAGAGGCCACGGCAGCCAAGAGAAATATTGGGCCCTTGAAGAAAAGCTTGATGACCTATATAATTGCAGCAGACGCAATAACATAAGAACATAAGAAATTGCCATACTGGGTCAGACCAAGGGTCCATCAAGCCCAGCATCCTGTTTCCAACAGAGGCCAAAACCAGGCCACAAGAACCTGGCAATTACCCAAACACTAAGAAGAACCCATGCTACTGATGCAATTAATAGCAGTGGCTATTCCCTAAGTATAATTGATTAATAGCCATTAATGGAACTTATCCAAACCTTTTTTTGAACCCAGCTACACTAACTGCACTAACCACCTCCTCTGGCAACAGAGGGTATAGTGGGGGGTCCTTGAATCAGTTCAGGGTGAGGAGCTGCTGTCCCTCTGTGAAAAATGACTCCCGGAGCACTTGAGTGTGAGAACCACTGACCGGCTGGTACTGGTGGAGTGTATACATTGGTTGCAAAATATCTTAATTATATGGATAAAGCAAAAATATTGCAGGCTTATCGTAACAAGAAGGAAGTGACTTTTAAAGAGTCTAGGCTGCTGATCTTTCTGGATTTCTCTAGCAAAGTGCAGGTGGCTTGGAAGGAGTTTTCTCCTTATTGAACCGAGCTTTTCAGAGAGGCATACAATTCTCACTACAGTTCCCTGCTCATCTGAAAGTTTTCCATGATGCTGGGCCTCATGTGCTGACTACACCTCAAGAGGCTAAGGCATTTTTAGATACGCTGCCATGATCCTTCTGAAAGTGCCATTGAGGATTCATCCCTTGTCTTCGCTTATGGGGCCCCTGACGGTTGTTGTTTTTCTCCCAGTCTCTGCGATGCAGGTCAACTTTTCATCATCGTGATTGGTCTGCTCTGCATAAAAAGTGAATTTAGAGTGGCAAGATGCTATCAGTCCAAAATGATTCTTTTTTACATCTTTGTCATCAGCTTTATCAGTGGGTGATCACTCTGTTTTGTTCTTTTTGGGGTCCCTGGCTGGCCCTAATACCTGTCTGCTACTGGGCCACAAAGTTATCTGCTTTCTACTTTATGTGCACAGGCTTAGATATATTCAGCAGGCCCTGGGAGCCCCTGGATAGCAGCGGACAACTTCCTGCGGGCGAGGAGAAAAGAAACATCTCTTCGACAGCTTTTGGGGAGATCTGCTCTACTGGGGGGGTGGGGGTTTGAGAGTTTTTTATGTCTTGTGAGAAGATAGCGCCCCCCCCCCCCCCAAAATTCTATCTTCTTGTGGAGACGGTATGAATGGATGACTGAGTCTGTGCTGTTGTTGGTTGTTTCTGTGTGTGTGTTGGCCAAGAAGACCAGAGGATCCTTAGATTTTCGAAACTGACTTAGACTAAGGGAGAACCTGGGCTGGGGGGTTCTCTCTTCGCATATTGTTAGTTATGCTGCAAATATTTTCTGTGGCTCCTGGTTCTATGTCTAATATAGTTATTATTTACACTAAATGTTGATTGTTTACACTTTCCTCTTAAATGAACTAACTTCTCACTGAATTGCACAGGCACGGGGTGCAAATTACTTTTCTTCAAGAAACTCACTTGGATGAGCATAAGCACTCTAAGCTGTAGCAAAGCTGGGTTGGCCAATGTTTCTTCTCTTCTTATAGCTTACGCCAATGGGGGGGTGGCTATTTTGATTAATAAAAATGTCAGTTTTATGAAGGAAAAAGTGCTTTCTGACCCTGATGGCCATTTCATCATGGTGGTCCGGGATCTCCAAGGGCAAAAATTGGTGTTATTAAATGTATATGTTCCTAAATGTTTATTCTCACAATTTTTTCTCTAAGCTGGTGGCCAAATTTTCTGTGTGAGAGGGGTATGCTGTTATTGTGGGGGGAAATTTAAAATGTGATTGACAATCCTTTAGTTGACTGTAAGCCACCCATAATTCCCAAGAAGAACCAAGCTGACTTGGGGGTGGCCTTTCTATCCCAAGAACTGCAGTTGTTGAATTCTTGGTGAGTGCTGGACCTAGCAGACCATGAGTAAACTTTTTTTTCCACAAGTGCACAATGTATACTCACGGCTTGACTATATTCTCATTCCTGAGTCATTTTTCAGTAAATTCGTGGCAAGCAATATTTTTGATGTGCCATTCTCTGACCATGCTATGGTAGTCACAAATCTTGTGTCAATGCCTGATGAACCAGATCAGTTTTGTTGGTCTTTGCCTCCGTATTTGTACAATGTTAAATGCTTTGCTGTTTTTCTTTCTGAACGATGGCAGGAATATGTAGATTTTAATTAGAAGCCTGAAACTGACCCTGTAATTTTTTGGCAAGCGGCTAGGGCTGTCATGTGAGGGCATATCATTGCTTACCAGGTGCATGCAAAGATGGCCAGGAACAAAAAAATATTGGATCACTCTAAAAAGATAATGGCCCTAAGCCAACAGCATATGAGATATCTACCGCATTCGTCTAAGGAACAGCTGGCCATTGCTCGGTCGGAATGTAATGCCCTACTTGTGTTACGCACTGCGGCCGCAGATGGCTGCAACCACTGCTGCTCACCTCTCTTTTTGCTGCATTGATTCCATTGGGCAAACTCACGGCTCTGCCAGCCACCACCAGCCTTCCAGCCTCCGTTCCTGGGCCTTCCTGAGCAGCATGGACACTGCCGACTGCCATCTTCCCCTTGGGGTTCCCTAGGCATGCGAGCTTTAACCACATCATGGCGGGAACCTCGGGGGCGTCCCCATCAGATGACGTCACTCTACTCCGGTATTTAAGTTCGCCAGCCCAGACAGCCGGCAACTTGGCAACTAGTTCACTTGCTGCATTTACCTACTCTCTTTCAGTGTTGTTTCGGTTCCTGCTTTCATGGTGTGAGACTATCAGGTACCCGCTCCTTGGGGGCCTTCTTTGTCTCTTGGCTATCCGCTCCTTGGAGGGCCTTTCACCCGGACTTCTACCTGCCTCGCTTCCCGAGGCTTTCTTCAGAACTTCTACTCATCTTCAGCTGCTGTGAGAACCACACTGTGGACCCCCGCTTGTGTCATCTTTGTGGGACCTCTCTCCGGTGTATCCTGCTCTGCAGACCACTACCGTGATCTCCCACCGGGGAACCCTCTTGAGTATCATCCCTACGGACCCAGTGTAACTACAGTGACTAATTTTCTCCGGCACCCCCACTCCTCGGGTAGTGCTGCAGCTATTGCCTGACTCCAGTTTTCCGAGCTGAGTCTGACGGCAGTGTCGGCGCTACCGCTCCGTGGCCTGCCTCCTGGGGTCACACACTCTTTCTCCATCTAGACATCTGCTGTATATCATCCCGCAGCTGAGACTCTACCTCCCGATGGTGAGGCCCAGCAGGGCTCCTCCCCTTGGGCAGTACCACCTCTCATCTCGGCCAAAGGGCCCACACACTTACAAATCCTAACAACTTGAAAGTAAAGCGCAACAGAATATTCTCTCTCTTAAGTACAGGTTATATCAATGGGGAAATAAGTCCGGGAAATTATTGGCTCATCTGGTTAAGTCCAGCTAATGTTCCAAAGACCTTATAACACATCCGCATTATGATTTACAGGACTTGCTGACCACTTCTTCTATCTTGAAAGCATTCAAAAGTTACTATAAATCTTTGTACATGGAGGGACCTGTAGATGCTTCGGCCCAAAGCCAATTCTTTCAGGGCCTGGGATTGCCTCGTTTGGGAGAACAAGCATGGGATATGGTGGATAAGCTTGTCATGGAAGCAGAGATCTGCTGTGCTATCACCTGGCTGAAGCTGCTCTAAACCCTGGGACCTGATGGCTTTGGTCCTGTATGTTATAAATTGCTGGGGGATCACATTCTTGTTCACTTAAAACACATGTTCCATGCTGTGCGGGATAGGGGCACGTTTGAAGATAGGGACAATCATGCAACGATTGTTCTATTGCCCAAGCCAGGCAAGGATCATACTCTACCCCTGTCTTATCAACCCATCTCCCTTCTTAATCAGGACATCAAATTCTGGCAGCAGTCCTGGCTATGCGGGTTAATTCAGTTGTCAAGGAGATTGTTCATCGCAACAGACTGGATTTATTAAACACCAAATCCCTAATTCCAATATTTTAAAAGCACTGTTGGCTGTGTATGCACCTATGGCAGTTTATTCTGGGGGAATTCTTGTTAGACTAGATGCGGAAAAGGGAATGGTGTTACCTGGAAACGGTGCTGAAGTACTTTAATTTTGGGAATGGGGTTTTTACATTGTGTCCCCAGGCACAGCTTTTGGTGAATGGAGCCCTATCAAATATATTTGTTCTGGGCAGGGGCACCCATTAAGGTTGTCCCTTGTTTCCCCTGTTCTTTCTTGCACTTGAACCCTTGGCAGTTAAATTAAGAGATCTTAGCTCTTTTCAGGGATAAGGATATGGGAAAAAGGGGTTAAGCTGAGCTTATTTGTCAATGACATGTTGCTTTTTGTAGATAATCCTAAGGATTGTTTGCAGGCCATCATTGTGGTAATTAACACATTTGGGTCTTTTTCTGGTTATCACATTAATTTTGCCAAGTCGGAGGCATTTCCAATCTCTCCCACATTACCACAGTCTTGGGTGGATCCCTTTCCATTGTCATGGGCAGGGAATCATTTCTGCTTTCTAGGCATTCGTATAGCTCGCACTTTAGAGGAGTTGTACAAGTTAAATTTTGATGCGTGTATTCATTGCCAAAGGATGTGGTTACAGCAATTAGTTTAACTGGGTTTAAAAAAGGTTTGGATATGTTCCTAGAGGAGAAGTCCATAAACTGCTATTAATCAATGCTTGGGATCTATTTAATGTTTGGGTATTTTCCAGGTACTTGTGACTTGGACAGGCCGCTGTTGGACACAGGCTGCTGGATTTGAAGGACCCTTGGTCTGACCCAGTATGGCATGTCTTATGTTCTTATGGTATACTATTTGTTGTTAACAAGCATTTGCAGAATATTGTTTCACCACTGGAGTGTCCTAGGGATGATTAGTCCCCACTATGGATAAGAATACATGTACTTGTCTCATGTTTAAGAATGAACCTCACAATTAAATGTGATTCTGCCTGTTGTGCAGCCTCCCAATCACCAGAGGCCATCACAGAGCTGCTCCTACCCTCTCTCTAGTCTTTGCCATCATGATCCCCTGACTTAGCAGGATCCAAACTATTTAATCCTGCCTCTGGTTATGCCCAGAGCCTTGTCATCGCATCTACTCGGCTCCCTGCTTGGCCCATGTCTCCTAATGCTCTGTGGCTTTCCTAAGCCCTCTGCTCTAGGTTTGCTCTGTGATTTTCCTAAGCTTCTGTTCTAGTTTTGCTCTGTGGCTTTCCTAAACCTTCAACTCCACTTTTGCTCAGTGGCTTCCCTAGGTCTTCTGCTTTTGCCTTGCTCAGTGGCCTCCCTAGGCCTTCTACTTTTGCTATGCTCAGTGGCCTTATCTGGCCTTTTGTGTTACCTGTCTGGTCTAGTCTTTGTCTTGTCTGTCTTGTCCTGTGCCAGTATCCAGCCATTGTTCCTGACCAAGTCTTGTTTCAGTTACACTCCTGCTCAGCCCCCTGCCTCAGTCTCCAGCTCTGCTGGCCTCAGCTTCCAGTTCTGCAGCCTGCACCTCCAGTCTTGCTCAGCTTCACCAGTGCCAGTTCAGTCTAGTCCGGGTTCCAGTCCAGCACTACCCTCAACACCACCCCCTAAGTCCTACCGGCTGCCAGAACTCAAGGGCTCAACCTGCAGGGGAGGTGACTAGTATAGGCCAAAGATTCCCTAGTTCAGTTCTATCATGCCCTGTAACCCTGGGCTGTTCCCGTGGGGGTTCCCCAGCCTGGCTGGGACTTCAACCACAACAGTAAAGAGGAATCTGCAAATATCTTTATATTTATTTATTTAATATCTTTTAATATACCCATACTCAAGATAAAATATCTTATCGTACCGGTTTACATCAAACATGGGGTAACCAACGATATAGGCGCATAAGGCATAAAGTTACATGAAACAGGGTGATGAACTCAGGACAACTGTAGAAAAGATAACAGGCAGAGTTAAATAGTAACAAGGAGCACGATTTATTTTATTTATTTATTTATTTATTTGAGGTTTCTTATATACCGAGGCACGTTTGAAAACAAAACATCACCTCGGTTCACAATATAACATAACTTAGCAACCAGCTTTACAATATTAACATTAACAGGGAGAGGGTTAACAGGGGACAATACATGAATTATATACAGGAATAATATACAAATGTACATCTTAATGATTTAGTGGGTGAACATCTAACAAACAACCAAACATTTTTTTTTTAAATCAAATTATACAATCTGAAACAGGGATAATATTTGACAAATGTCTGCAAAAATCTTTACATGAAAAGAGTAGGACTTAGATTGTGCACGAAAAGTATTGGGACTCTACCAGATGAAAACTACATAAACCCAGTGCTTTTCCCCTTAACAAATATTTTAGACGCTGCACAGCTCATAATATTCAAGAGTGACCATCATACTAGGCTTCCTCGTCGGGGCTTTCGCCTATTCAACTCGGCCTTATAAATAATCATAGGTCATGATGACGAAAATATTTTTTGAAAAAAATTTTTTTATGCACTTAAAACTCGCCAAATTCGGGGGTATGTTGGACCCACAATGATATCGTACTTTATATCAATCCAAAAGTAAACATTAACTTATCTTCAAGCGCTTCAATATGTGACTGTCAGTCTTCAGCCATTACAAAAATCGCAGTGCTGGTCACCAGCACTGCGATTTTTGTAATGGCTGAAGACTGACAGTCACATATTGAAGCGCTTGAAGATAAGTTAATGTTTACTTTTGGATTGATATAAAGTACGATATCATTGTGGGTCCAACATACCCCCGAATTTGGCGAGTTTTAAGTGCATAAAAAATTTTTTTTCAAAAAATATTTTCGTCATCATGACCTATGATTATTTATAAGGCCGAGTTGAATAGGCGAAAGCCCCGACGAGGAAGCCTAGTATGATGGTCACTCTTGAATATTATGAGCTGTGCAGCGTCTAAAATATTTGTTAAGGGGAAAAGCACTGGGTTTATGTAGTTTTCATCTGCAAAAATCTTTATACATCCTGAAATAGAGAAAATCTTTCATCTTAAACAAAATAAATAAACATCCTCAAACTATCCTGTTGATGGGGTGAATGAACATGTGGTTAAAGGTGAGACAATAGATTTAGTGTAGTTGGATTTTCAGAAGGTATTTGATAAAATCCCCCATAAGAGACTACTAAGAAAATTAAAAAGTCATGGGATAGGAGGTGATGTCCCTTTGTGGATTGCAAACTGGTTAAAAGATAGGAAACAGAGATTAGAACTAAATGGTCAGTTTTCACAGAGGAGAAAGGTAAACAGTGGAGTGCCTCAGGGATTTGTTCTAGGACCCATGTTTTTTAATATATTTATAAATGATCTGGAAAGGGGAATGACGAGTGAGGTGATCAAATTTGCAGATGGCAAACACTCTAATGCTAAATTTATTTTCTTTGAACCTTCTCAATTAAGATCTTATTTAATTTCTCATGCTGATCATGGTTAAGTAACCTTATCATCTGGTATATTAATAATGTTTATAGGAAGTTTCTTCTCTCTCCTTTTAATTTTTTTCTTATTTCTCTATTTTTCACTCATTTTCTTCTTGTGACTCTCCCTTATTTCCTAAAGGCAATTGGGAAGTGTTCAATAAAACTATTTCTCTTCATTTTCTTATTGCCTTATTTTTAAAATCCATGATGCTGAAATTCCTATTATTTCTGTACAAGGTATACTTGTGTTTAAACTGAAATGCTAATAAATAAAAATAAAAAAAATTTCAGATCACTCAAAATTAGAGTTGTTAAGTCACAAGTAGATTGTGACAAATTACTGGAGGACCTTGTGAGACTTGAAGACTGGGCATCCAAATAGCAGATGAAATTTAATGTGAATAAGTGCAAAGTGATGCATATAGGGAAAAGTAACCCATGTTGTAGTTACAAGATGTTAGGTTGCATATTAGGAGTTACTGTCCAGGTAAAAGATATGGGCATCATAGAGGATAATACTCTGTAGGGATGTGAATCGTGTGCCCGATCGTCTTAACGATCGGGCTCGGCTAGAGGGGGAAAAAAATCTGATCGGTGGTTATGTGAATCGGAACCGAGTCCTATTCACATCATTATTTTTTTTTTAAGTGAGGCCCACCCCTTACCTTCCCCCACCCTCCTGAACCCCCCCAAAACTTTTTACGATTACCTGGTGGTCCAGTGGGGGCATGGGGACCGATCTCCCGCTCTCGAGCCATCGGCGCCATTTTGGCTGCCACTCAAAAAAGACGCCGATGGCCCGATAAAAAAAACCCACCCGACCCTTTATAAACGACCCCTTAGCTTCCCCCACCCTCCCGAGCCCCCAAAACATTTTAAAATTACCTGGTGGTCTAGTGGTGGTCCCGGGAGCGATCTCCCATTCTCGGGCAGTCGGCTGCCACTCATAAAGATGGCGCCGATGGCCCTTTGCCCTTACCATGTGACAGGGTATCCGTGCCATTGCCCGGCTCCTGTCACATGGTAGGAGCACTGGATGGCTGGCACCATCTTTAAAGATGGCGGCGGCCATCTTTACGACGGTGGTGGCCATCTTTAAAGATGGCGCCGGTCAGCCAGTGCTCCTACCATGTGACAGGGGCCAGCCAATGGCACAGATACCCTGTCATATGGTAAGGGCAGAGGGCCATCGGCGCCATCTTTATGAGTGGCAGCCGACGGCCTGGGAACGGGAGATCACTCCCGGGATGACCACTAGACCACCAGGTAATTTTAAAATGTTTTGGGGGGCTCGGGATGGGTGGGGGAAGCTAAGGGGTCATTTATAAAGGGTCAGGTGGGTTGTTTTTTTTATCGGACCATTGGCGCCATTTTTGAGTGGCAGCCAAAATGGCGCCGATGGACCGAGAGCGGGCAATCGGTCCCCGCGCCCCCACTGGACCACCAGGTACTCGCAAAATGTTTTGGGGGGGTTCGGGAGGGTGGGGGAAGGTAAGGGATTAGTTTTATAGGGTCGGGGTGGGTTTATGGGTTGTTTTGGTGTGCCGGTTTTCCCCGCACTCCCCCCTCCCCTGATTTACGATTTTTCACAATAAATCGGGGGAATTTCTATTGTATCACGAAATTTTTGACGATTTAAAAAATATCTGACGATTTTTTTAAATCGTCAGAAAACGATTCACATCCCTAATACTCTGAAATACTTGACTCAGTGTGCAGCAGTCAAAAAAAGAAACAGAATGCTAAGTATTATTAGGAAAAGAATGGTGAATAAAACAGAGAATGTCATAATGCCTCTGTATCACTCCATGGTGAGATCACATATTGAGTACTGTGTGTAAGTCTGGTCCTTGCAACTCAAAGAAGGTTCAGAGAAGGGCGACCAAAATGATAAAGGAGATGAAATGGCTTTCCTATGAGGCATATCAAATCATGAGAGGACTAGAATCCGTTATTTACTCCTTAAGATAACACGAGGACTAGGGGACACTTCATGAAATAATTCATTTAAAAAAAAAAAAAGACAAAATTAATTTTTACTCTGCTTACAATTAATCTCTGCATTTCATTGCTGGAGTATGTAGTTAGGGCAGATAGTACAGCTGAGTTTTAAAAAGGTTTGGATAAGTTTCTTCTGAAGAAGAAATCTGGCCCTGAGGGAATAGCCACTGCGCATTACTGGCATTAGCAGCATGGGTTCTATTTATATTTGCATACTTGCCAAGAACTTGTAATCTGGATTGGCCACTGTTGGAAACAGGATGCTGGGCTTAATGGACTCTCAGTCTGACCCAGTATGGTAACTAACTAAAAAGTTGCTCTTGCCAGAGCCCTTTAACAAGTGACAGCTTGACATTTGTATGGTTTCAGATAGACAGCAAGAGCCAGTATGCACCAGGAGCAGGTAAAATGTTCTTCCTCAGTATTTTCATATATCACTTAATTACCTATGAAAGTTGATGGCCCTAACTAGAGAAGCAAGATCTGTTCTATAGCCTGAGGAATCTTCCCAAGTGAATCCTAGATAGTTTTATGTTTAATATTTGCTTGAAACTGTATTGCTGACATGAAACTGTTATGCATGTATTTGGATTGCCTGAGCACCTTTTAACCTGAAGAGATCCAATCCATTTGATCTAGAAGCAGCATCTGAGCCCTCCAATTAATGCAAAAATCGGCCATGAAGCTGTTAATTTGGACAGGCCTAATATCGCGAACACATATCTTCTTCATTCTTTTCCCTTCATGGGCTCCCAATACCATGGCACATTAAATTTAAAATTATTTTACTTGTTTTAAACAGCTGTACTCTAATGTTTCCCCTTGGGCCCATGCTATTTTAAAGTTGTATGTGCCCCCACATACCCTACATTCACCTAACTGTTGTTTATTGCAAGTTCCATCTTTTAGAACAGTTCATTTAATTGAAGCACATGAGCATGCCTTTTCAGTTGTTGGCCCTCAATTATGGAACAAACTTCCTAATTATATTACATCACTAACTTGCATCTCTGTGTAGCAAGCTACTATAAACCAGGCTCCTTCCCCCACAAGCTTATCATGTGTTGGAGCCTTACAATGTGGACCAAGTTACATCTGGATCTGAGTGATGTGTTTTGGACCAGTCAAAAAGGAGTTTTCAACTGTGCAGAGACTACAAGCCACCACAGCCAAGGTAAAGGAATATAAAAATATGTCAAAATTCCCGTGTGCTCTCCTATGAATAACAAATGTTCTGCAAGAACCAGCATCCAGCACACAAACAATTTGGGAAAAGGGCTGTACTGTTTAGTCTGCCTAGAGAACAGCATTACATAGCCAGCAGAGGAGGAAGCCAAAGGATTGCTGGGAGACCATGTAAGGTAGAAAAAGCACAATTTATCTGGCTCTGTCTGTGTGTGAGGGGTGGGGACAGCCAGGAGTTGGGGCATTGCTTGATTTAAAATAAGAAAACAAAGTTTATATTATACTTCACTGCTGTACTTTTCCCATTTAATGTTCTGGTTGGATTTACAGTCTGACACAATACTAGTAAAAGGATTAATTACTGTTTTATTCTGATGTGATTATTTTATCTTGTCTGTGTTGCCACAATTAAGAGGTTGTTTAAGAAAGACACAAAATTGTGGGACCCTGTCTCATCCCTCACGCAGGCTACCAACCCAAAGATAATTCATATTAATAAATATAATTTCCCTTATGGTACTCCTTACCCTAAGCATAGAAATACGTCATAGTATGAATCAGGGGGAGGGCCACATCTGTTTTAAAAAAAGGCTATAAAAACGTTTTATTTTGAAAAAGCATTTAGTGATGCATAGTAAAAGACTTTAATTTGAAAATATTTCACAGTAGGATGTATAAATAATAGCATGCAGTTGACATAATCCATGTAATTTTTAGATGGCAGCCTATGAAGACAAATTGATCTTTGAAAGTTTTATGCACTTATGCTTTTAGGTTTTAATGTGTCATTTTTTCATCATTATATGATGTTTGTTGCTGTTTTATGATTTTATGAATGTATTACTTGTTATCCACCCTGAATATATGGACATGTGCAAAATATAATTTTTTTAAATAAATAGATCAATAGAAAAGTGATGAGTAGAAAAGCTCAGGAATAGATCCAGGTGTTGGGTTCTGTTCAATATATTTGTAATTAATATCATAAAGGAGTTAGTAAGAAAAGTTTGCCGTTTTGCAAATGATGCTACGATCTGTAAGAGTGGACATGTCTGAGGGAGCAGAAAGTATGATAAGCAATTTAATATAAAGCCTGAAGAGTGATCAACTACATGGCAACAAAGTTTCAAAACTAAAAAAAGCAGAGGATGAGAAATGTGAGGGGATAGTTCACAATGGAGGTGACTATATCTGATGATTTCAAGATAGAAAAGCTTTGTTTCAAAGGTGGAGGTCAGATCTGAAATGATGTTAAGGTCCAAAGGGAGAGGCATAAACTAGTGCAACCCCTGTTAGGAACACTTAAAATAAAAATAGTCCTGATGCTGGGTTTTTGCAGTCCTGGCACCAGCTTTATGGGTTCATAACAATGGTCTGATAAGATGGTGGATTAGATCTGGCTCAGAAGCTTACAGAAAAACTTAAACTCAACCTTTTCCCCTATGTGACCATCAGAATAACTCTATCCATACATTTGTCTTCTCTTTAGACCATCCCTTACATCACAACCCTGGGATTCAGGAATCAGAGTTTCACACAATGACCTTTAGTTCCAACTTATCACAACTTTATATTTCTCTGGGTTACCAGCAGTCAATCAACAATAAAATACATAAAAGGATGAGTCATAGGATTCAACAGCAGATATAACAACAGCAACAACAAACAATCTTTCAATTTTCTTTTAGCAATACATTAAGATTAGTATCACTGTTCCTAACAAAGCATATGAATTAGCCATTCCTAAAATAATAATAATAATAATAATAATAATAAATAATAATAATCTCATTAGTACTCACACAGGTGCACTGAGTCCTCTAGAGCAGTGGTTCTCAATAGGTGTGTCAGGATGCACTGATATGTCGTGAGGTCCTAAGAGGTACGTCGCAGGGCCTGCCTCCTTTTCAGCCTAGGTGGAAGTTGGTTGAATTATCTTACATTGGGCCTGATGGGAGGCTACTCTCACTTCCTTCTCTTCTTTCTAGCCCAGTGGGAAGCTGTTTCCTCATTCACCCAGATCAGAGTGAGACATTGCCAGCTCCAGCTATTCTGGACGATGGGATGCAAACTTTATCATCCCCTGCTGAGTCTGGATGTGATGCTGCTGATGATCTCTTCACCCTGTGGAGGGTGGGGGAAAGGAGGTTGGGGGTGCTGGCAAGATGAAGGTGGAATGGAGAGGGAGCATGGAGGCTGCTGAGCAGGAAGGGATAGGAAACAGGGGGTCTTAGTAGCTGGGCAGGCAGGGAGATGGGGTGAAGAAGGTAGGGAGAGTCAAGCAGGCGAGAGAGGAAGCACAAGGAAGAAGATGTAGGGGTTCAGGAATGCTGGGCAAGGATATGAGTGTGAGCGGATGATTGAAAGGGAGTAATTGGGAAAAGTAAAGGATGATGGAGGCATGGAAGGGGAGTGACGGGGTACAAGAGCCATAATATGTCAGTTTTGGGAATGTGCATTTCTTTGCTTAGTGTAGGAGGATTTGTATTTCTGTTTCAAGCTCTCCAGTTTTGCACTGCATGCAGAGTGGCATTTTGAGATTTCCATTCCAGTTTTTGACTCCACATTTGTAATTTGTGGTCTTTTATTATGTATTTGGTGAAGGTTGCATCTGTATGTTTGACTCAGGTGAGGTATTTTAGTAGTAGGGTAGGGATTTGTATCGATCTTCTTTGTTGCATTTTCTCACTCTTAATAGGCATGTGTTAAGCGTGCCAGCCACGGCAGACCCATGGTCCGGCCCCCCTCACCTCTCTCAGACAAATCCAGTGCCTGATTCCTCATCGAGTTTATACTACAGTGCGCACACTGTAGTATAAACTCGGGAAAGGCTATTTAAACAAGCCTTTCCCGAGTCTAATATCCATTGAGAGACTTTACTGCATTATGTAAATAATATACATAAAGAGACATTACCACACAATGTAAATTAATTTACTTCTGTAAAGATTCTATTATTCATGTCTATTCTTCTCTTCTTCCTTCCCCAGTTTCAACAACCCTGTTATGTTGTAACTTTTGCTTCCTTTGCACTTGTTAAAAGAACAAAGTTATTGCACCCCCCTGTTCTTTGTAAACCGGCATGATATGATTGTATCATGAATGCCGGTATAGAAAAGCTTTAAATAAATAAAATAAAATAAATCTCTGGCGGTGCTGGGCCGCCGGCTCTGTCCTTGGGCCACCCCTGGTTCATCAGTCTCAGCTGCTGATCCCTGTGTTCCGCGTCAGGCCTCTCCACATGGCCCATGGAGAGATGCCACCATCCAGTGCCGCGCCCCTCCCTAGGCATGCGCACCATTGAGTCTTATGAAAGGCCCACGGCGGGAACCTAGCCACAGCCCCGGATGTTGACACCAGCGGAGTCCTGGTACTTAAGGCCGGGTTCCGCTCCTAAGGATTGCCTTTGCAACAAGTCTCCACGCTGGTCGTGTACTCATTGAGATTTACATAATTGGCATCACAGAGACTTGGTAGAAGGAGGATAACCAATTGGACAGTGCGATAACAGGGTTCAAAATATATCACAATGATAGGGAGGATCAACTTGGTGGGGTTGTGGCACTTTATGTCCGGGAGGGTATAGAGTCCAACAGGATAAAGATCATACAAGAGACTAAATGCTCAGTAGAATCTATATGGGTAGAAATCCCATGTGTGTTGGGTAAGAGTATAGTGATAGGAGTATACTACCGTCCACCTGGACAAAATGGTCAGACAGATGATGAAATGCTAAGAGAAATCAGGGAAGCTAACCAATTTGGCAATGCTATAATAATCAGAGATTTCAATTACCCCAATATTGACTGGGTAAATGTTACATCAGGACTTGCTAGAGACATAAAGTTCCTGGATGTAATAAATGACTGCTTCATGGAGTAATTGATTCAGGAACCAACAAGAGAGGGAGCTATTGGAATGCAGGATTTGGTCAGAGAGGTAACGGTAGTGGGGCCACTTGGCAACAGTGATTATAACATGATCAAATTTAAAATAATAACTGGAAGGGGGACAATAAGTAAATCTGCAGCTCTACCACTAAACTTTCAAAAGGGAAACTGATAAAATGAGGAAAACAGTTAGAAAAAAACTGAAAGGTGCAGCTATAAAGGTTAAAAATGTTCAGCAGGCATGGATATTGTTTAAAAATGCAATCCTAGAGGCGCAGCCCATATGTATTCCACAACAATTACTGTAATGGTTAAAAGGTGAGGTGAAAGAGGCTATTTTAGCCAAAAAAAAATCCTTCAAAAATTGGAAGAAGGGTCCATCTGAAGAAAATAGGATAAAATATAAGCATTGTCAAGTAAATTGTAAAACATTGATAAGACAGGCGAAGAAAGAATTTGAAATGAAGTTGGCCATAGAGGCAAAAACTCAAAATAAAAACTTTTTAAAATATATCCGAAGCAAGAAACCTGTGAGGGAGTCGGTTGGACCATTAGATGACCGAGGGGTTAAAGGGGCTCTTAGGGAAGATAAGGCCATTGCAGAAAGACTAAATGAATTCTTTGCTTCCATGTTTATTAATGAGGATTTTGGGGAGATACCAGTTCAGGAGATGGTTTTCAAGGGTGATGAGTCAGATGAACTGAACGAAATCACTGTGAACCTGGAAGATGTAGTAGGCCAGATTGACAAACTAAAGAGTAGCAAATCACCTGGACCGGATGGTATGCATCCTAGGGTACTGAAGGAACTCAAAATGAAATTTTTGATCTATTAGTTAAAATTTGTAACCTAAAAATTATCCATTGTACCTGAAGACTGGAGGGTGGCCAATGAAACCCCAATATGTAAAAAAAGGCTCCAGGGGCAATCCGGGTAACTAACTATAGACCAGTGAGCCTGACTTCAGTGCCGGGAAAAATAGTGGAAACTATTCTCAAGATCAAAATCGTAGAGCATATAGAAAGACATGGTTTAATGGAACACAGTCAACATGGATTTACCCAAGGAAAGTCTTGCTTTACAAATCTGCTTCATTTTTTGAAGGGGTTAATAAACATGTGGATAAAGGTGAACCGGTAGATGTAGTGTATTTGGATTTTCAGAAGGTGTTTGACAAATTGCCTCATGAGAGGCTTCTAAGAAAACTAAAAAGTCATGGGATAGGAGGCGATGTCCTTTCAAGGATTACAAACTGGTTAAAAGACAGGAAATAGAGAGTAGGTTTAAATGGTCAATTTTCTCAGTGGAAAAGGGAAAACAGTGGAGTGCCTCAGGGATCTGTACTTGGACCTGTGCTTTTCAATATATATATATATGATCTGGAAAGGAATACGATGAGTGAGGTTATCAAATTTGCGGATGATACCAAATTATTCAGAGTTTTTAAATCACAAGCGGATTGTGATACATTACAAGAGGAACTTGCAAGACTGGAAGATTGGGCATCCATTAAATGGCAGATGAAATTTAATGTGGTCAAGTGCAAGGTGTTGCATATAGGGAAAAATAACCCTTGCTGTAGTTACACGATGTTAGGTTCCATATTAGGAGCTACCACCCAGGAAAAAGATCTAGGCATCATAGTGGATAACACTTTAAAATCGTCAGCTCAGTGTGCTGCAGCAGTCAAAAAAACAACAGAATGTTAGGAATTATTAGGAAGGGAATGGTTAATAAAACGGAAATGTCATAATGCCTTTATATCGCTCCATGGTGAGACCACACCTTGAATTCTGTGTGCAATTCTGGTCGCCGTATCTCAAAAAAGATATAGTTGCGATAGAGAAGGTACAGAGAAGGGCAACCAAAATGATAAATGGGATGGAACAGCTCCCCTATGAGGAAAGGCTGAAGAGGTTAGGGCTGTTCAGCTTGGAGAAGAGATGGCTGAGGGGGATATGATAGAGGTCTTTAAGATCATGAGAGGTCTTGAACGAGTAGATGTGAATCAGTTATTTACACTTTCAAATAATAGAAGGACTAGGGGGCATTCCATGAAGTTAGCAAGTAGCACATTTAAGACTAATCAGAGAAAATTCTTTTTCACTCAACGCACAATAAAGCTCTGGAATTTGTTGCCAGAGGATGTGGTTAGTGCAGTTAGTGTAGCTGGGTTCAAAAAAGGTTTGGATAAGTTCTTGGAGATGTCCATTAACAGTTATTTATCAAGTTTACTTAGGGAATAGCCACTGCTATTAATTGCATCAGTAGCATGGGATCTTCTTATGTTTGTGTAATTGCCAGGTTCTTGTGGCCTGGTTTGGCATCTATTGGAAACAGGATGTTGGGCTTGATTGACCCTTGGTCTGACCCAGCATGGCAATTTCTTATGTTCTTATGGTGATTCTCCTTTGTTCCTGGTTTCTGATCCTTGCTGATTCCTGTTCCTGGTTTCCTCGTTTCTGCGTTCCCGATTCCTAACCTACGCTTGGATTGCCTTCTCAGATACAACCCCTGCTTTGCCTGACCACTCCAAGCCCGGACCCTCCAAGCCCGGACCCTCCAAGCCCGGACCTCTGCTTTGCCTGACCATGTCGTTGACTCTCTCCAAGCCCGGACCTCTGCTGTGCCTGACCATGCCATTGCCTCTCTCCAAGCCCGGACCTCTGCATTGCCTGACTACTCTATTACTTTTCTCCAAGCCCGTACCTCTGCATTGCTGACTACTCTATTGCTCACTCCAAGCCCAGACCTCTACATTGCCTGACTATGCTATTGACTCTCTCCTCATCCAGACCTTAGCCTCACTTGCCACTGCTTCCTGATTGCCGCTGGCCCTGACTCCAGCTTGCCCTATGACGCTTCTTCAGTCTACGTTCTGGACTTGGCCTATTCAGGCTTTGACCTGTTCTTGCTCGGGCGCCCGCTGTCTGACTTTGGGGTAGATTTTCAAAAAAAGCGAATAGGCGTACTTTTGCTGGCGCATCAGGCGCAGGCAAAAGTACGCTGGATTTTAGTAGATACGCGCGGAGCCGCGCGTATCCACTAAAATCCTGGATTGGCGCGCGCAAGGCTATGAATTCTGTATAGCCGGCGCACGCCGAGCCGCGCAGCCTACCCCCGTTCCCTCCAAGGCCGCTCCGAAATTGGAGCGGCCTTGGAGGGAATCCTCTAACGCCCTCCCCTCACCGTCCCCTCCCTTCCTCTACCTAATCCACCCGCCCGGCCCTGTCTACACCCCCCCCCCCCTTACCTTTCTCCGGGGATTTACGCCTCCCGGAGGGAGAAGTAAATCCCCACGCGCCAGTGGGCCTGTTGCGCGCCGGGACGCGACCTGGGGGCGGGTACGGAGAGCGCGGTCACGCCCCCGGACCGCCCCAGGCCGTAGCCATGCCCCCGTACCCGCCCCCAAAACGCTGCCGACACGGCCCCTAAACGCCGCGACGACCGGGCCTGCCCCCTGACACGCCCCCCTCGGAGAACCCCGGGACTTACGCGAGTCCCGGGGCTCTGCGCGCGCCGGCAGGCCTATGTAAAATAGACTCACCGACACGCAGGGCCCTGCTCGCCTAAATCCGCCCGGTTTTGGGCGGATTTAGGCGAGCAGGGCTCTGAAAATCCGCCCCTTTGGTTCTATTGGAGCCTGGGTCTCCGGGACTCCACCTCGTCCAGTACAGACTTCTTCTTTCCACTGTTGCTGCCTCTAGGCTGACCTCTCGATTCTTCCATCGACGACGACATACAGAGGCCCACCTAAGTCCAGCTGGCCCCGGTACCCAAAAGCTCGACCTGTGGGAAATGAGTGCTGGTATTGGTGAAGCACCAGCTGGCCTCCAGCCTTCAGCTTACTCCGCCTGCCGAAGGTGGGGACCCATAGGATCTCTCCTACAGGTAGCGTCAACCCGGACCTCGGCCCAAGGGTCCACCTCCAGCGCAAAAACATTCAGTGGTGCTGCACTACTGCCTTTTCATAGGAAGGGCTTTTGCTGTTTGACTTCTTGGAATTAGTGTTGCAATGGTATGGAAGGTTTGCTACACATGTGCTGAGTGTTTTATTTTTCAGGTTTTGTATTTTACAATGAGCCTGGTAGTAAGAGAGTTTGTGTTTCTGTTACTGAGATAGCACCAGAATCAAATATCTTTTTTATATAGCGAGTTGTATTTGAAATATCCTAGTTCTGTTCGGCATCCATTGTTTGGGGTTGGGGGGGGGGGGCAAGCTCCTGTGCATGCAGAGTATATGTTTACATTTAGCCCGTAATTGTCAAGTGTTCAGCGTGTCATGCCTGTAAGCATTATCTGCCAGGTGTGTCCCAAGAGAAAAAAGGTTGAGAACCACTGCTCTAGAGAAGGAAATTCCCAGAGAAGGACAAAGGATTAGAGATGTGAATCGTGTGATCGATCGTCTTAACGATCGATTTCGGCTGGGAGGGGGAGGGAATCGGATCGTCGCAGTTTGGGTTTTTTAAATATCGTGTAAATCGTGTAAATCGAAAACCAGCACACTAAAACATCCCTAAAACCCACCCTGACCCTTTAAAATAAATTCCCCACCCTCCCGAACCCCCCAAAATGCCTTAAATTACCTGGGGTCCAGTGGGGGGGAGGGGAAGGGGGAGGGCGGGAAAACCGGCACACTAAAACAACCCTAAAACCCACCCGACCCTTTAAAATAAATCCCCCACCCTCCCGAACCCCCCCAAAATGCCTTAAATTACCTGGGGTCCAGAAGAAGGGTCCCGGTGTGATCTTTCACTCTCGGACCTCCGGGTACGTTGTAGAAATGGCGCCGGCGCTACCTTTGCCTTGTCATATGACAGGTCAAAGGTAGCGCCGGCGCCATTTTGTTTTTTGTCCTCCGACGTCAGGAGCATAGGAGATCGCTCCCGGACCCCCGCTGGACCCCCAGGGACTTTTGGCCAGCTTGGGGGGGCCTCCTGACCCCCACAAGACTTGCCAAAAGTCCAGCGGGGGTCCGGGAACGACTTCCTGCACGCGAATCGTTTTTCCGTACAGAAAAATGATTCGCGGCAGGAGATCGCTCCCGGACCCCCGCTGGACCCCCAGGGACTTTTGGCCAGCTTGGGGGTCCTCCTGACCCCCACAAGACTTGCCAAAAGTCCAGCAGGGGTCCAGAACGACCTCCTGCAGTCGAATCGTGTTGCTGTATGGCCAGCGCCATTTCTACAACGCACCCGGAGGTCCGAGTGTAAAAGATCACACCGGGACCCTTCCTCTGGACCCCAGGTAATTTAAGGCATTTTGGGGGGGTTCGGGAGGGTGGGGGATTTATTTTAAAGGGTCGGGGTGGGTTTTAGGGTTGTTTTAGTGTGCCGGTTTTCCCGCCCTCCCCCTTCCCCTCCCCCTTCCCCCGATTTACGATTTTTTGACGATAAATCGGGGGAATTGTTATTGTATCGCGGCTCTAACGATTTTTGACGATTTAAAATATATCGGACAATATTTTAAATCGTCAAAAAACGATTCACATCCCTACAAAGGATTTCCCTTATGTAGTTGTGCCCACGATTAGTAAGAGCCTCCAAAAAATATATTAGTCTATAGGACAATCACCTTTTATCATTAGGTACACAGGTGGGCACAAATTGATTGGATTGGTTAATTCTCTTTTTCATGGATCTTTTTTCATTGAGTCACAATGTTATAACTGTGACACCAAAGGGCCAATGATGCCTACTGTGATCTCTGCAGAGTGGGTTATATTGGACTGATAGGAAACATCACACTCTGTGTATCTTTTCAGTGATTCTATTGCTCTTTATTTAACCATTTTGTTTATTTTCACACTTGTAGTTTCCTGTTTGAGTGGTATAATGTGTGTATGTGGGTGTGTGGGTGTTTTTTCTGGCCGGAGTAAGCAGAGATAGTCTTACTAGCCTTCCTGATTCTAGTTTACAAATGTCCATTGACCACAGAGGTATGGGGTAAAGGAAAGGACAAAGGTTTTCCACTCCCTATTGTTGTCAACTCTGAAATGGGGATCTTAATCCAAGACCAGAAAAAAAATAACCAGTGGTATAACTGGAAAACACCTTGAGTAATGAGTACTACACAAAAAATATAATTCTGCACTACAATACTAACAGCTATGCCACCGAAATGAAGGTTAACAAACCGAAAAAGGATATATAAGGTATTAGGTAATACCCTTTTTATTGAACTAAATACATTTGTTGACTAGCTCTTTAGAGAAAACATTCCTTTCTTCAGGTTCAAAACTGGAACAAACAAAAGATGACATTGCAAAAAATACAAGTGAATCATAAAATGTATTCCAATGATAGCATGAAGAGGAAAGCCATCAAAATATTGGTTATTTAAGTCTCATTTTTCATTTGATTTTAAGATAAGTCCCACAAAGAAAAAGTTATTAAATGAAAAGGCAAAAAATTTTCTTGCTTATATTAATACTTTCTACTGATATTTTAAAAGAAAATTAAGTATAAATTAAGGATATAATAATAAAAGATAAGTATTAATTATGAACAGCTGGAAAGAAATTATTTTGTTCTTTCTTATTATGCAGTATTGAGGTAGGTGTTTGATCTTAGAGATATTAAAATGCTAATTGAAACATAACATGCTTCTTTTTAATATTCAACCAATTGTATAAAAAAAGAAAACTAAATTACAACTTTCATATTCGGTGAAGAAATGTATAATTAAGCTGTCCTTTTGTCAGATTTATTCACCTGTCAGAGATTCACATAAGATTGATTTCCTTGTACATAAATCTGACATCAATTAGTGCAAAAGTTGATATGTGGGATAACTACATTTTACCATTGGGTACAAAGGTGGGATTTTATTGATTTAATTAGTTAACTCTTTTTCAGGGATCTTTTTTTTACTGAATCACAATGCTGTAAATATGACACCAAAATGTCAATGCTGAGAATATTTTCTCTCAAGACCCACATAATCCTTTCCAAGGTCTGTCAATTCTTAGATGCCTCTTTGCTACTATAAGAAAATCAATCACCGTTTTTTTGTTGGTCAGAGCTGAGTGACACTGGAAAACCAAGTTAATGTACTGTTTATTTACACTAACAAGCATCTGCACACACATCACTGCTGTATTCCTCTTTCACCCTTCTGTTTCTGATAAACTGCAGTGAAAATGAAGTTCAGGGCTTATTAACCCAGTCTTATTAACACTGGCTGAGACAACACTGAATCCTGATGTTCACTACAATGGCCAACATGCATATTTTGTTGCCTCCTACTTAATTTTCATGTTACAATTTTTCATAAAAACAAAAATTCTTGAGAAGGCCAGTCTTCCTGACAGGAGACATTCCATTCCAGGAATCCTTCTGAGCCTTGGAATGGGAAACATTTTCAGAATGTTATTGACCTCCCATAAGACAAAGTTTTGTAAGAAAGGTTCAATGTCATCAGAGGTTTCAACAAGACCATTATTAGTGCCTTTATTATCAAAGGAACAAATATGTAAGCAATAGTTCCTTCAGGACAAGCAAGCTTATATCCCTCCTGAATCCAGCTGGATGGCCAGGCTGAAGGCTGGAACTTTTAGGGAAACCTCTGCAACAGAGTCTGCTGCTATCAACTTTGCAAACTGAATTTCAAACAAGACTGCATTTACTTTTGCCCACAGCAAACATCCAAACTTACTAGTTTGTTCATTATGAACTTGAGAATGCCTTTATGGACTCTTAAATATATTCATCTGAAGCATAAATTAATAATTAATATGCATACAAAATCATGAAAATATTTTCTATGGACCTAGGATTATAAATCTTGCACTGTAGTCATTTAGTACCTTCTGTATTTGCAACGAGTACAGCTTATTATGAAGGTCCAATAGTTTATTATTATAGATGCTTATCTAGTTGAAAACATTTTTTGATATACAAATCTGTAGGGATGTGAATCGTTTTTTGACGATTTAAAATATCGTCCGATATATTTTAAATCGTCAAAAATCGTTAGGGCCACGATACAATACCAATTCCCCCGATTTATCGTCAAAAAATCGTAAATCGGGGGAAGGGGGAGGGCAGGAAAACCGGCACACTAAAACCCCCTAAAACCCACCCCCGACCCTTTAAATTAAATCCCCCACCCTCCCGAACCCCCCCCCCCCCAAATGCTTTAAATTACCTGGGGATCCAGCGGCGGTCCGGAACAGCGGCGGTCCGGAACGGCCCCCTCAATTGAATCGTGTTGTCTTCATCCGGCGCCATTTTCCAAAATGGCGGCGCAAAATGGCGGCGGCCATAGACCAACACGATTCGACTGCAGGAGGTCATTCCGGACCCCCGCTGGACTTTTGGCAAGTCTTGTGGGGGTCAGGAGGCCCCCCCAAGCTGGCCAAAAGTTCTTGGGGGTCCAGCGGGGGTCCGGGAGCGATTTCCTGCCGCGAATCGTTTTCCGTACGGAAAATGGCGCCGGCAGGAGATCGACTGCAGGAGGTCGTTCAGCGGGGGTTCCGGACCGCCGCTGAACGACCTCCTGCAGTCGATCTCCTGCCGGCGCCATTTTCCGTACGGAAAACGATTCGCGGCAGGAAATCGCTCCCGGACCCCCGCTGGACCCCCAAGAACTTTTGGCCAGCTTGGGGGGGCCTCCTGACCCCCACAAGACTTGCCAAAAGTCCAGCGGGGGTCCGGAATGACCTCCTGCAGTCGAATCGTGTTGGTCTATGGCCGCCGCCATTTTGCGCCGCCATTTTGGAAAATGGCGCCGGCTGAAGACAACACGATTCAATTGCAGGAGGCCGTTCTGGACCGCCGCCGTTCCGGACCATCGCTGGATCCCCAGGTAATTTAAAGCACAGATGCAGCTTTGATTTCCTTAAGAGAAGCGGGACACGGGAGTTGGATAAACCTGTCTTAAACAAACAGTGCAGTTAGCCACCTTTGGGCAAACTCAGCTGGAGCTAAGCTAATGAAATATATTAGGGAAAAAATTAAGTAGAGCAAGAAATAAGACCGCCGCCGTTCCGGACCGCCACTGGATCCCCAGGTAATTTAAAGCATTTGGGAGGGGGGTTCGGGAAGGTGGGGGATTTAATTTAAAGGGTCGGGGGTGGGTTTTAGGGGGTTTTAGTGTGCCGGCTCACGATTTTAACGATTTTCACGATACTTTACACACCCAAACGGCAACAATACGATTCCCTCCCCCTCCCAGCCGAAATCGATCGTTAAGACGATCGAGGACACGATTCACATCTCTACAAATCTGTATGTTTTTTTTCTTTATTTAGTTTTGGCCTACATTCAGTAGTGGATTCTTTGTGTGTACAATAAAAAATCCCATTCCAATTGTCACTGAAAGTTTTGTGTCCCAATGGAAGAGTTGCCTTCATGGCTCAAAATTAAATTTCCCTGGATATATGCACAGATGTGGCACAAAGATAGGACAAGAAGAAAAAACTAAAATCTAAACAGATCATTATCATCATAGAGCAACTATCTTTTTGATAGAGATGTGAATCGTGTCCTCGATCGTCTTAACGATCGATTTCGGCTGGGAGGGGGAGGGAATCGTATTGTTGCCGTTTGGGTGTGTAAACTATCGTGAAAAATCGTTAAAATCATGAGCCGGCACACTAAACCCCCCTAAAACCCACCCCTGACCCTTTAAATTAAATCCCCCACCCTCCCGAACCCCCCCCCCCAATGCTTTAAATTACCTGGGGATCCGGCGGTGGTCCAGAATGGCGGCGGTCCGGAACGGCCCCCTCAATAGAATCGTGTTGTCTTCAGCCGGCGCCATTTTTCAAAATGGCCGCCGCAAAATGGCGGCGGCCATAGACAAAAACGATTCGACGGAGGAGGTCGTTCCGGACTCCCGCTGGACTTTTGGCAAGTCTTGTGGGGGTCAGGAGGCCCCCCCAAGCTGGCCAAAAGTTTCCTGGGAGTCCAGCGGGGTTCCGGGAGCGATTTCTTGCCGCGAATCGTTTTCGTACGGAAAATGGCGCCGGCAGGAGATCGCGTGCAGGAGGTCGTTCAGCGGCGGTCCGGAACCCCCGCTGAACGACCTCCTGCAGTCGATCTCCTGCCGGCGCCATTTTCCGTACGAAAACGATTCGCGGCAAGAAATCGCTCCCAGAACCCCGCTGGACTCCCAGGAAACTTTTGGCCAGCTTGGGGGGGCCTCCTGACCCCCACAAGACTTGCCAAAAGTCCAGCGGGGGTCCGGAACGACCTCCTCTGTCGAATCGTTTTTGTCTATGGCCGCCGCCATTTTGCGGCGGCCATTTTGAAAAATGGCGCCGGCTGAAGACAACACGATTCTATTGAGGGGGCCGTTCTGGACCGCCGCCGTTCTGGACCACCGCCGGATCCCCAGGTAATTTAAAGCATTGGGGGGGGGGGGTTCGGGAGGGTGGGGGATTTAATTTAAAGGGTCGGGGTGGGTTTTAGGGGGTTTTAGTGTGCCGGTTTTCCTGCCCTCCCCCTTCCCCCGATTTACGATTTTTTAACGATAAATCGGGGGAATTGGTATTGTATCGTGGCCCTAACGATTTTTTGACGATTTAAAATATATCGGACGATATTTTAAATCGTCAAAAAACGATTCACATCCCTACTTTTTGATCTCCAAACTCTAACCCAGCATCATCTTTAACCCAGCTATAAAGGCTGCCATGATAACTTCTTATGAGATTATTTGCTACAGGATGATCAGTCTCACTTAGCACGCAAAACTCTTGTAACCCTGGGTAAAGTACACAAAATAAAAGTTCCAGGTACCAAGGGGTTCCTTACTTATTACTGGTAAAAATGGGTTCAAACTTGATCAGGTAGATGGTGGATTGACCTGGGCCCAGAAATGAGGAGGGAATGAAGTTCTTACTGGATAAGAAAATAGACTTCCCTTCTGTGACTACTAAGTGCCCCTCAGGTGGAAAAAAATACCACTGAAATGAACCCAAACCCTGGGATTAAAGAAACTAGTCCAGACTAAGGGTTGGTGACTCCAACCTGGTAGCAACTTATCTAGCCATGAGGTGGCGCTGGCCATTGAATACCCAAACTCATTCAGCGGTTGCCACTTAACCAGATAAATACTTATCTGACTAAGCAGATAGTTGGACATCTTGGGGGCAGGCAATGCACAGATTAGGGTGGTACTACTTGCTAGTTAACTTAGCCAAATAAGTGCCAATATTCAAGCTTAGCCACTGAAATTCACTGGATAAGCCAGACCTGCCATAGAGCCGGATTTTCAGCATCATAGCCAAGCTGCTGAATAATCTATGTAAGTTAGCCAGCTAAGACTTAGCCGGATAACTTACTTAAATGTTTAGGTCTGAATATTGAGGCCGTTATCTTTATTTTCTTCACTGCTTGATGTTTATTTTTCATTCTGATCTGTTATTTGAAATGTTTTGCTCCAGTGCACCTTGCCCTTTGCAGTCTCTGTGGAAGGGCAAGTAAGTAAATACTCTTAAATAAAATAAATAAATTATCTTTTGCTAGTATCTGTAGCAATTGCTATGTCATGGTCATGCATCTTTGTAGGATACCACAGTAATTAGAAGCAGCAATACCCCAATGAATATTAAGACATTTACTTAACCAAATCACAGGCTTTCCAAAATATCTTACACACTGACACTGGTAATTAGTAGAGGCCAGCATTACAAATATTTCCACATTTCTCCAATGTGATTTGAGCTCTATTAATGAGCTACACCATCATTTTTATAGAGAGAATGTTACTTTAGTCACATTAGGAGACAACCTGCTTCCATCTCTTGGTTGAGGAATCATCTTCCTTGCCTGCTCAGACAACTGATCTTGTTACAGTACACATTAATATCATGACCCATTGCACCCTCATGTTTTCATTACTGTACAGTTGCAGCTTTTTCTCTTAATCTCTGCCATATGCTGAGCTTTTACCTCTCTTTGTTTATGAATGAGTTGCCCCTTGTTCATTTTTGTAAGAATGTCATCTTCCTTTCATCACTAACCTACACTGAGGTTAGACAAGGATAGACCTTGTTACATCTACTTAAATCACATCTTATTCTCAAAAGAGATTTACAATTGGCAAATCAGGACAAAAATGTTTTGGAAAAGCAGTCCATTGAAAATGTTAGGGCTTGTTTTTTCTTCCTTTTCTTCTTCTTCTTATAACTATGAAACTATATGTTGAAAATCTTTCAGCCTAATAAATGTGTTAGATTTTTTTTCATAGGGAGAAGACCATGGACATGATAACTCCTTGAGCACCCACTTTTTGAAATGATGAGCACTAATCAAAAACAATGAGCACTAAAAATGACAGATGAAAAAACTAAATGTTTTGCTCTTTTCTATTGTTTCATTTTGAAAATGACAAGAAATGACAGAGACAATGTCATTGATATTGTCTATGTCATTTCAAATTAATGCACATGGCTGAAGCATAAGACAGAGAAGGAATTTTTAGCAAGAAGAGAAATGCTTTTATTAGCGTATGAGTTTCTGATTGTGCAGAGTATATAATGTTGGAGTATATAATGTTGTCATTGTAAAGAGAGTATATATTAGGCCCTCCTTAAAATTCCAAGACCAGGCCTTTACCCTGGTCCACCTTCTGACAGCCCACAAGGGAATTCTGGTTGCAACAAGACATGTCCCCTGGGGAGAAGGATCAGAATGCAGAACCCTCTGAAGATAGAGGGCCCCACAAGTGAGGAGAAAGAAGCAGAAGCTACTTATCTGAAGGCTACTGCATTTTTGTTTCCAACTTTGCTGATGAAAGTAGGCTTTTGATCATTTAATTTGCTTAAAAATAATGAAAGTTTGTAGAAAAATAGCTGGAGTCTAGTCTGCTCTGTCCTCCAGCAAGCCAAAGACTGCTCACGCTGTATTATATATGGTGGTAGAGGTGAGATATTCCTATTCTAAGAGGCTGCACAGGCAATGACCCATGCCAGCAGCAGAAAAAAAAGGAATTTTTTTTCTGGAGCTTGGCTGCAGGAATAGTATTACGTATAGCACACCAAGTGGGTAGCACTGCCTGGATAGACAGGGATTTAAAAATCAGTCAGAGCTGGACAGGCTAGGGGATATTTTTTGCTATTTATACTACCTGAGACAAGCGGAAGTTGTGTTTTGTGGGCTCCTCAATAAAAGTAAGGAACTGCAAAAGGAAAAGCCTCAGTGCAGACCCTCGCTGAAGGGTAGCAGCAATTCCAGAGAATGTTTCAAGCCCTACATGAATACTTTAACAGCAACATGGGTCGCTGGCACAGATACCCAAGCAATACAAGCCACTACAACACAGGCACCCCCATTGCCTCCAGTCTTGTTCAAAATGAAAACAGGGAAAGACCTGGATATTTTGTTATGGAATTTTGAACATGGCTTGTTGGCAGAAACCAACTGGACCACCTACCTGGCAAATGTGCTTATAAGCAAAAGCCAAGCATCTTTTCAGGCTGCCAACTCAGATAGAAAAGCCAGCTATTCTGAAGTCAAAACTGCCTGGAAAGGGCAGGTTACAGTACCAGAGTGGTACTCTGCATCCTAAGGAAAGTGCAGCTAAAAGATGCTAAATAGAAATGCCTACAGCCAGAATTTGAAAACAAGGCTTGAAGTAGTCAGCCAGGTCCTTCTGGAGCAGTTCCTGATTGGGCTGGATTGATCTATATGGAAGTTGGTGTCTCTTCACTCGGGGCTCACCCTAGAAACTACATTGGAAGTGGTAGATGCCTTCCATTAGGCTCATTTGATGCCAGAATTAATTCAAAACCTAGAAAGGCAATACACATGGGGTCTTCGGGGTGGTAGTGAGTATATAAGATCACAGCAATGATATTCAGAGCAGGACAGCTCTAGTTCCATATTCTGATCACAGACCCCAGGCCCTCAAACTTGTTTTAACTGTAGAATGGGAGGTCATTTGGCCAAAGATTGTCACTATGAAGGGAGCGAATCTATGGATGTGAACCTGGTGACACAGCCAGCACTAAATGTTAGTTTGCAAAGGAAAGCTAAAACCTCCCAAGGAGGGATAACTGCCAGGTCTAAAACCACAGGCATGCTTCCATTGTGGAGAGAAAGTACACATTGTCAAAGACTATCCCTGGCTTGGAGATGAAGAATGGGAACGCAATCTAGCAAAACTCCACAGCTGGAACATCATTGCTATTCCTCGTTTGGGAATTAGGGACTTTGTTATCCCAGGTGAACTGGATGAGATCTCTAGTCAAGCTCTAATAGATTCAAGGTGCAGAAAGACTCTTATCCAGAAGAAGCTATCTCAGAGAGGGCATATTGATTACAAGAAGATGGCAACAGCATATGCATACATGGTGACCAACAACAGAACTCAACCAGTCAGATTCTACTGATGAATCAACAGGACAAGCCAATATAGAAGTGTGAATACTTTTTGAGCTTCCATATCCCATTGTTCTGGGACTTGATTATCCCCAGTTTGATACTCTATAGACCAGCTTACAGCCAATTGGGCCAGCCCAGCCTAGACTGAGCCTTCTTCTCTTGAAGTTTCTCCATGGGATGATTCAAATTTACATAGCACAGAGTTGAAGATACTCAGACCATGGAGGTAGCACCAGAGAAGCAAATCTGAGAGGTTGCAGTGTTTAGAGATTGCTATGGACATAATTCTCCTGAAGACAAAAGGAAAAGTGGTGTGCTAGACTAGGAAAAGGCATGCAAGGCACTTTACTGTTTCAACTTTGATTGGTGATATGTACCAGAGGGAAAAGAGGGTATTCCGGGAGCCTGTAACTGATTCCACAAAAAGTGTGAGGAAGGGTAACCCTGGAGAAGTTAAGCAAGCCCTACTTGAGTTTGGCTGGAAACATGTATAGATGTTGGAGGGGGTCCTATACCGACCTATCTTCTAATAGGAAAATAAATGACTAGTCCCAGTTCAGGGTGAGAAAGGGAAATAAGAATGGTGATTCACTTCTCTGGGATTCAAACCGAGTAGAGATAGACACTCAAACTGACAAGGTCATGCTGAGGGTTAGGGAATGTAAAGTGGGTATATGCTAGACCCTTCTTAAAAAGTCCAGGATCAGGCCTTTAGCCTGGTCCATCTTAAGACAGCCCACAAAGGAATCCTAATTGCAGGGCATTTCCCCTGGGGAGAGGAATAAGAAGGCAGGCCCCAGGGAGACTATAAGGCCCCATAAGTAAGGAGAAAGAAGCAGGAGCTCTTGTTTCCAGCATTGCTGAGATAAGCAGGCTCTTGGTAGTTAATTAGCCTGTAAATAATGTAATCCTCCCTTCATGGGGTGCACTGAATAAAGGGGTCACACAGTTCCCTAGGCTGCTCCTCAAAGTCCCAGATCTCTCTTACTCTCAAATATGTATCAGAAAAGCCCCTGGGGACATTAGGGTTCATTCGATGGGGAGGAGGGGGCGTTTCACCTTCTGGGCCCCTAGTGCTATGGTGGGTAACAGTCTCAGTCCTCAATTTGCACCCCAACGGGTCAGTATACTCACAACAAAGGAGCTCTTCTAGGGGATGCAGCTTGTAAGAAAACATGGACTGACGAAGAATGGTGCTCAAATAAAAGTTTACATAAAGTCTGAAAAGTAAAAAGAGTCTCTTTATTTATGGTGCATCTCCAAGTTGTTACACTCTTTTCAACTGAACCAGGGTCCATCTCAAAAACACCTTTTCCCTGGAAGAAACCGGGTAGTCCTCTGAAACAGCCAGCATTAACCAGGTGCTGGATGATAAGGAGAAATTCATTTGTAGAAAAACAGATAACTTATCTAAAAAATAATCCATAATACCCAGGAAAAACCCAGGAAAACCACAAGATGTAGATCCTCAAGAGTGTGTGTGTGTGTGGGGGGGGGGGGTGATCCAAAATGCAAAAATATTTAAAAACTCTGCAATCGTCAAACCCTTCCAAAATTCTCCTCTCCTCAAAACACCTCATTCTTCAATTCTCCAGCAATTCCTTAGCCCGCCCACTGTGAAGCAGCAAAGACCCTCTGGTCAGACTTCTTAGCAAGAGGCAAAGGTCCTCCAACTTGGTCAGTCCACCAGGGAGCATAAAGACCCTCTTGATCAATCCCCCTGGGCTAGAGAAAAGACCCTTTGTACATGCTCAGGGGAGACAGGGGTTAAGTGGGGATAAGACAGGGGAGGATCCCAAAAATGCAACCGCCCCTCACATGCATACAGGCAAGGCCGGGCCACAATAATAAAAGTCTTTATAAGAATTACCAGAGTCCTCTGTCCTCTGGCAGTCAAAGACTACCCGTCTAAAAGTACATAGGGGATTTCATTACACATTACGTTTAGCTGCTCTTTAGGGTTAAAAAGGCTTTTACATGAGTGTATCTAGGTCTGGGGAGTAAAACAGTACATGTTTTATACATTCAATGCTATTTTGCCTCTGCTTAGCCGTTTGCACAAATAGCAGGAGCTAAGTACGCAGGTGCTTTTAGTGCATGTGCTTTGCGGCTGATAATTTTTAAAGAGAAACAGCGTGACTGCTTTGACAACTCGCTGCAATGTGTGCAGGCTAAAAAAGTCCCCACATGCATTTCAAATAAAGCGGGCTATTCAAAACTATTCTCAAAATATTCTAGTTTTCCATAAATAAAGGGTCAGCTAATGGACATGAAATATGTTGGTATTTAGGGGCATGACCTCAATGATCCTTGAGGAAAGAAAGGGCTGAGGAATAATGATAGAGTCTAAAGGTTTGTTCAAGCTTTAATATTTTGATTCCAAGGAGAATTGTCTTTTGAGATGTGAATGTTTTTAGGTATGATTTGGCATGTGGCAGTGATGTCTTCATAATGTTACCCCTAAAACACTGCACTCCAAATACATAGAAAATGTCATCTATTTCAGTGTGGAAATCCAACATTTCAAACCATAAAAAACAGAGGGCCTTTCATCAAATGATACACAGATACACACACACACATTTACCACATGCAGTCACTGAAGGATACCATTGCCAGGAGACAAAGTACTTTGGTGAAAAGTACTTCGGTAACTGTAGTTCATCAGCCCATCAGAGATCCCCCCAAGTACATATCCAAGACCAAATTAGATCCAAGAATTAACTGCTAATAGTGTGGAGGGCCATTTTGAAACTGGTGGTGATGCTATGAAACACTGAATGTTTTTTAAACACAGGTTAAAAATGGAATTACTCATGTAAAAACTTTTGAAAATTGTTCATATAAAGAACAAAAACAAATTATTCAGAATAAGTCCAGTTAACCAGTAGACATATTCATCAATTTTCTGTCTGCTAACTGCCAAAAAGTGTCCCATCATCTGCGCATGCATGCAAACCATTTAACGGACTGCAGCAGAGTATAACACGGCATGGCACAACTGACATCATAAATTTCTTATCAGCTAGAATCTTCAAGCCTGAGCTTCTGAATGACAATGGATAATGTTGAGAGCATAGTTTCAATGTCAACTGAAAACAATTTAGTGGTGCGGTGATCCTCCCTCCCTCACCCCACCCTGCTGTGCAAATTACTGCCAACAAATAATCTATTCCCAATTCTGTAAATAGGTCTCAGTTGCATACAAATTCTACAAGCACAAACTTCACAAAAGTTTCACCTATGTATATTCTGTATATATTTTTTTAAATTGTATAAGGATTTTTGTGAAAAATAAAAAGTTTAATAAAGTGTAACTTGTATACTTTCCTCTGCAGGAATCTCTTTTCCCTATTATCACATTGGAAATTTCTGTGATTTATCTCCAGTCCTTCAAAACAAATAGCAATTGGGTCTTTATAAATGGTTTCTAGACTTCCGGGATGACGTCACCGGGGGCGGCAGGATAGCAAAAAGCTCCGGGCCCTCCCCCCCCCCCCCCCCCCCCCACCATCGGCCTCCATCCCTCTTAAAAAAAAATGTTTTCTATTTTTTCATCTAAGGATGTGGAGGGCTTTGGGGGCTGCTGAATCGCCAAAGTTTGAGGCGAAACCGAGCGGGTACTGACCTGCTATGAGCTGAAAAGCGGCGAGATTTCCTCCACAGCATCAGTGAATTAATTCCGGGTTCCTTCCTCTTTAATCGGCTGCCATCCTTGCGCATTCTTTTCCTCTGCCCCCTTTTTTTGTGGTGAGGATCTAGAGGACACTTGGGGCTATCGATTCTCCACAATCTGCGGTGAAAATGAGGGCTCTGGGGCCCGGGATGAGACAGAGATCGACGCGCACCTCTCACACTCACCAGACTAACGTGGCCAAGATGGCGGTCGCGACCACCAGGGATCTCGCAGCTCCGGTGGCAGAGGTCTCAGAGGAGGCCCTGCTAAAGATATCAGCCAGGGTCGCTGAGGCTTTGGAAGCCAGACTTTTAAAAATTCAAACTTCCCTTCAAGCTTCTAGGGAGGAGGTTAAGAATGCTGTAGAGGGGCAGGCTAAAAGGCTGGATGAAGCAGAGCACAGATTGTCTGCCCAGGAAGACCGGCTGCACAATGTGGAAAGGCAAGTACAAGCTTTATCTGCGCAAAATACCTCATTGGTAGACCGTCTAGATGATCAAGAGAATAGAAACCGGTGGAATAATATTAAAGTATTCGGCCTCCCAAAATCTGTACCAGACCAAGAATTGTATGATCTTATTGAAACTTGGCTACCGAATCATCTGGGTCTGACTTTAACTTCGGACTGCTTACGATGTGAAAGGGTACACAGGATGGGGCCACCCAGAGACGCTGCAAGCAAGCCACGGCCCGTGATGGCCAGAATTTTAAACTGGTCACACAAAATCCAGCTCATGCGAGCCTTTCGGCAGCACTCTGGGGTGGAATATCAGGGGCACCGGCTCCTGCTGTTCCATGATTTTTCTGCAGCAGTGTCAGCACAACGTAAAGCCTTGTCTCCTGCATGTACTGAGCTACACAAGAGGGGGATACCGTTTGCGTTCTTTTTGCCTGCCAAGCTGTGAGTCCAACATAACGGTACTGTCCACTTTTTCTGTAAAAGGGAGAAAGCCAATTCTTTTCTATCCTCGCTGGAGCCAGGAAATGTTCCCTGAATGGTGAAGGCCTGTTGCACTTGGATTCAGTAGAGAAACCACCTCCATTTCACTATCCACACTAAAAGACTGGATCCGGTCCCCTATACAGGGGGTACTCCCAGTCTCTTCATGGACAGTTTGTTTCTAAGTTGTTTTTTGAAAAAGAGACAGTTAGGCTGGTTTTTCCTGCCAAGCTGTGAGTTTTCCTTAACGGTGTTGATCATTTTCTCTGCAAATGGGAGGAAGTCAATTCTCTATGTCCTTCTGGAGCCAAGACATGTTCCTTGCAAGGCAAAGGCCTGCTGAACTCAAATTCAACAAAGAGCCTGAGTTCACTTCACCACCTCACTACCTTTGTTGAAAGACTGGTTTGGTTCCCTATATGGGGGTAATCTCCGTCTCTGCATGGACCGTTTGTTCCTACGTTGTTTGCTTTTTTTTTTGTTCTGTCTGGGAGATGTTTATGCATTCTGTTTAACAAGTTTGTTCAGACCATAACCACTATTCACAGAAATATGTTATGTGGAGGGGGGGCTGTGGGAGGCAGAGGGCAGAGGGAAGCCCATAATCCTGTTGGGGAGGATGGGTACTTTGTGCCTCTTGTGGAGGAAGATGTTCTGGGTATGGATGTGTTCAGTATGTTTGAGGTTTGTGTGGGTATGTCTGCAGTCTGTGTGTGTATGTGTGGACCAGCATGATGGGGGGGAGGGGTGGGTCCAGGGGAATGCCCAGGAGCCTCTGTGTTTTCTAACTCTGCTTGTACTGTTCATGGATCATGTTCTGAGGTGGGGGATGGAACGCTCAGGTTTGGGGGGTGTTCTACTGTAATTGATTCTTTCTTGTCACAATCTGTACTTTTTGCTCCTTTAGCCAGCTGACATGGTATCAATTAACGTAACATCCATGAATGTGGATGGTATACATTCTCCGATTAAACGAAAAAAATTGTTGTCTTTATTTCAGCGCCTAAAAGCTCAGGTGGTCTTTATACAGGAGACTCACTTGACGGAGGTGGAACATCATAAACTGAAGAGGGACTGGGTGGGCAGTTGTTACTCCTCATCTTATTCTTCACGTCAGAGAGGAGTAGCGATACTTATACATAAGCAGGTACCATTTCAGTTGGATAGAGTTTTGCAGGACGTGGAGGGTCGATATGTGGTGGTGGTAGGGACACTTTACCAACAGCGCATAGCTTTCTGTAATGCATATGCTCCAAATGTCTACTCCCACGACTATTTTGTCAACCTGGTAGGTATTTTAACTAAATTGCCAGACTGTGACCTTATTTTGGGAGGAGATTTTAATACTGTTATGGAAAAGCAAGTTGACATTAAGCCCCCGAGGCCTCTGAGCGGTAATGACCTACACGTAGGCGTCAACTTTCTTTGTCATGAGTTAAATTTAATAGATATTTGGAGACTACTGCACCCAGGGGACCAAGATTTTACTTTTTTTTTCTCACCCTCATGGCTTCCACTCTCGGCTGGACTATATTTTGATACCTGAAAACTTTTTTCCTCGGGTTACTGATGCTACCATAGGGACTATTTCCATTTCTGATAATGCTCCTCTTTCTGTCACTTTCCACATGGGTAAGACCCTTCCCTCGGCTTTTTCCTGGTGAATTCCTCCCGACTTGGATTCTGACGTATGCTTCCAGGAGTACATTAAAAGTGGCTGGGAAGAATATATTACATTTAATAACACGCCCGATATTGCCCCACAAACGCTCACCCTAGCTGGAAAAGCGGTAATGAGAGGTAAAATTATAGCCTACATTGCCACACGGAATAAGCAGAGGAATGCTGAAATATTGCGCCTCACTGCATAGTTAAAACAAGCGCAGGTCAAATTTGCAAGGGATTCCACCGCAGTGAATAAACAGGAGGCAGATCGGGTGCGTCAAGCCCTAAATAATGCTCTGCATCAAAGGGCCTCTAAATCTTTATGTTATTTTAAATATAAGCTGTTCAAACAAGGGAATATCCCGGTAAACTCCTTGCTAATTTAGTTAGACCCCGATGAACCAAATCCTTTATCACGGGGGTTAGGGGCAGTGATGGAACCTATTGCACTCATCAGAAAGATATTGAAGCCAGTTTCATAGCCTATTATAAGACACTGTACACTTCCAAACCTCACACTCTGTCCGTGTCAGCGGAGTTTTTTCAAAAATTTGCTTGGCCTCCACCGCTTGGTGATCAGCTCCGGGCACTGAATGCAAGCATTGTGGACTCTGAAATTTTTGCCGTTATACAGAAACTTAAAAAGGGAAAGGCAGCTGGTCCTGATGGGCTTAGCAATGAGTTTTATAAAGCTTTAAAGTTTCCTTTGTTGCCGAGTCTAGTATCTTACTATAATTCTTTGCTTCAGAGCCCACACCTCCCACTGGAAGAAAATTGTTCGACAATCATTCTTCTACCAAAGAAGGGGAGGGATCCAAAGGATATGGGATGTTACAGACCTATTTCCCTTATTAAAGTTGACATTAAAATTCTTGTGGTGGTCCTAGCGGTCCAACTTAGTAATGTCCTGCCTACTTTGATACACTCAGATCAGACTGGCTTTGTCCAATGGCGACAAGGGGTCCAAAACGTGAGACGTCTCATTGCAGCCCTTAGTTACCACTCACAGAAGGAGGTCCTAGTTCTTAGTTTAGATGCAGAAAAGGCTTTTGACTCCCTATCCTGGGGCTATATGTTTTGGGTCCTCCAACAATATGGGAAAACAGGGGACTTTGTTTCATGGTTATAGGTATTATACCAAAACCCCAGTGCTCGACTTCTTATTAACGGGGGCTTGACGGCCTCATTCCCTTTACAATGTGGGGTGCGCCAAGGGTGTCTGCTTTCCCCTTTGCTATTTGTACTGGCAATTGAACCCTTAGCTGAAAAGCTTCGGCGTACTACCAGATTCTGGGGGCTTAGTTTGGGTGCGCACCCCATTAAAATCGCTCTGTTCACAGACGACATTCTATAATTTGTAAGCCGGCCTCGGCAGAGTGTGCCAGTCATACTTTCCATTTTCACACAGTTCAAGGAAATGGGGACCTTCGCATCAATTTTTCCAAGTTGGAGGCATTGGCCTTAAATTCCCATCTCCCTACATCTTGGCCTGGTTCTTTTCCCTTTACATAAGCACCTGGGAAATTGAAATACTTGGGGTTTGGGTCCCTAGAGAGTTGGATCAATTATATGAACTAAATATCCGTGAAATCTTGGCTAATCTTGGGCAGCAGTTGCAGGCTTGGCAGTCTCTCCCTCTCACTTTCTCAGGGCATTGCGCTTTAATAAAAATGATGATTGTTCCTAAATGGCTATACAAGCTTCATATGCTTCCCCTTTGGCTTACAGCTCTTGATCTTAAGAAATTTCAGGTGGGATTGGTTAAATTTTTATGGGCGGGCAAGCGTGCCAGGATTAAATATTTATTTATTTATTTATTTTATTTATTTAAACATTTTTCTATACCGTCGTTAAGTTAAATACCATCACAACGGTTTACAGAAGGGCACAATAAAGAGAAATATGAGTGGTATAGATTACAAATTACTCGTGTGCCATCATAGTACGGTAACAATTTAAAATAATAAACTAGGTATGTAAGTTAAACCTGATTGTTAGGAACAAATTAGGCAGTTTGATTTCAACATTAATGTGCTTATGTAGGTTACTAAAAACTTCTAGCTTGGTGCATCCTTATCGCTCAACTATTTTTCTCCTTTTCTTTATCTTTATAAAATGCTTGTTTAAAAAGCCAGGTTTTCAGATTAGTTTTGAATAATTTCAGATTTGTCTGTAGTCTTATTTCAAGTGGCATGGTATTCCAGAGTACAGGACCAGCCAGTGACAGTGCTCTTTCCCTTACTTGCGTGAGATGTGCTGATTTGACAGAGGGGACAGTTAGTAGAGCTTTATTTGCAGATCTCAGGTTTCTTTGTGGTACGTGCACATGCAGTGCCGTGTTAAGCCAGTCGGCTTTATCATCGTGGATTAGTTTATGGATTATACAAAGTGCTTTATATTTTATTCTTTGTTCAATTGGAAGCCAGTGGAGTTCAGCAAGTGTTCCTGTAATATGGTCACTCTTTTTTTTGCCTGTCAAAACTCTGGCAGCAGAATTTTGCAATATTTGCAGAGGTCGAATTATAGATTGAGGTAGTCCTAAAAGCAGGGAGTTACAATAATCTGTGCTAGCGAATATCATTGCTTGTAGAACTGTGCAAAAATTGTTAATCGTTAATAGAGGTTTAAGTCTTCTTAGGATCATTAGTTTTGCATAACCTTCTTTTATTTTCTGTGAGATGTGTTGTTTCATGTTTAGCTCAGGGTCAGTTATTACTCCTAGATCCCTAACTATTGTTGCTAACTCGGTGGTTTGAATATTTTTTATTGTGAATGTTGGTTGTGTGTGGTGAGTGTTTTTACGTTCAAGGTGTAAGAATTCAGTTTTGTCAATGTTTATTACCAATTCCATCTGGTTTAGGAGCTGTTTGATTATTTCTAGGTACATATTGGCTAGTTTCATTGTTTCTTCAATGGTGTTTGGAATGGGTAACAGTAATTGTATATCATCTGCGTAAATATAATGTATGATTCCCAGTCCTGCTAGTAAGTGACATACAGTCCTGCTAGTAAGTAAAATACAGCCGTCCCTGTGCCTTGGACAGATCCCAAGGCACAGGGAGGGCTAGGACTGCCAGATTTCCATGTCTACAACATTGCTTGCCAGTTGCACTTTATTGGAGAATGGATTATTGATACTTATAATTACTGCGAGGAGGGGATGATAACGCGCATGGCTCACCCTGGTCTCTCCTATATTTAGATGCCAGATAATGTCCGTTAAAATATTTTATTAGGAAACTTCTTGATCCAATATAAAAACTGCCCGACTCAGGCCGATTTTCGCCCCCCTCGTGGGGGCTGCCTCAGGGGCTGTGTAGGATAATCTTATGTGCATATGAGAATGATCTTATTGCCAATCAATTTTTCTGAAAGATTATGAATTGTAATTAGAAAACAGTGATTTTATTCCGGACTTCTGCCATTGATTCCATTAAGAAGGAGACCAGCACGCAGTCTGACAAAACGCTTGATTTGATATTGGCAGCCTTGAGTGCTAGACAGCTTCGGTGTGCACAACTGCTCATAGACAAATTCTGTCTCTATAAAACTACGGGCAGAAGTCCGGAATGAAATCACTGTTTTCTAATTACAATTCATAATCTTTCAGAAAAATTGATTGACAATAAGATCATCCTCATACGCACATAAGATTATCCTACACAGCCCCTGAGGCAGCCCCCACGAGGGGGGGCGAAACTCGGCCTGTGTCGGGCAGTTTTTATATTGGATCAAGAAGTCTCCTAATAAAATATTTTAATGGACATTATCTGGCATCTATTGTGTGTGTTGCCCTCATGGCTTTTTTAGATCACCTACCTCCCTGTTTTATCAACCTCTCCTATATTTAGTGCAGGCGCCGGTGGCCACGTTCCAACCGCTGGCCGTTCCTAAGTGTTTGCTGCAACCTTGTCGGAGGGCTTGGAGATGACTATGTAATCTTTACCGTCTGCCTGGCCCCCTTCTCATTGTTAACTCCGTTAGTGGGTAATTTGATTTCCAGCGTGGCGTGAGACTAGTGGGGTTTTCAAGATGTGGGCCCGCCATGGCCTCATGTATGCTTTCCACTACTTTGAAGAAGACACCCCTCAAGTGTTATGATACGAGACTATGGTTCAAAATTATCAGCTCCAACCTAAGTTTTTCTTCGCTTACCTCCAAGCACGACATTATTTGCAGACCTTTCATTGGCAACAAGCGGAGTTCTTGAAGGAAACCGCTTTTGCTAATACACTGTTTGAATTTGCGTATTCACACAATTCTATAAAAGGCTGGAGTGGACTGATAAAAAGCCTTTTGCCTGCAGCACACCTCGATCTCTTGGCCAACTATTGGGAGCCGTCATAAGTAATGGACATAGTGGTTACCTCTCTCAATTCCTGCTTCACTTCTCTCCACAAACGATTGAAGGATAGTGGTCTGCACGATTTACACTTCAGGATTATACACCACACCATCTGTGATGATGTGCGTCGCTTTTATATGGGCCGCCTCCTTCTCCGCTATGCATTAAATGTTCACAGGTAGAAGGTACTATGCTCCATCGGCTGATTCTTTGTTCATCCCTGCAGGTTTTTTGGGTCCAGGTCATGGACTGTATTGCTAAATGTATTCAGCTACCTCTCAAACTATCAGCAGTGCTCCTCCTGGCTGGACCACAGGCGATGTCTGTAAAATGCATTGGGGCCCAGGATTGTTTCGGCAGGATTGCGATTTTGTTAGCATGTCGTACGATACTGGCTGACTGGACTGATCCCTTAATCAAGCCATCCATTACAGCCTGGCATCATCGTATGATGGACATGGTGCTGCTGGAATGGATGAACTATACCAACTCGCCTAAGAATACAGACAAGAAATATGCTGATTGTTGGGCGCAATATTATTCTCTTCTCTCGCCCGCCTTTCAAGGTCATCTGGTTACAGCAGGTTACCATGTACATTGGTAGTCCATTGTTTCTTCTGCACCTACAACTTGAGTGGGACTATGATGTTTCTTGCTTTCATACATGATCGTTTTCTTATTTTATTTATTTTTATTTATTTAGAGCTTTTCTATACCGGCATTCATGATACAATCATATCATGCCAGTTTACAGATAACAGGGGGTGCAGTAACTTTGTACATTTAACAAGTGCATAAGAAACAAAAAGTTACAATATAACAGGTTTGCTGGAACTGGTGGAGGAAGGAGACAATAATTAAAGAATTTATACAGAAGTAAATTATTTACATTGAGCAGTATTTACATTGTGCAGCAATGGTCTGTTAATGGATATTAGACTCGGGTTTAAGTCTTAAGCCTTAAGCTTCTTGGCTATGAGCCCTGGGGCTTTTGGGCAGGGTTGGGCATGGGGGGGGGAGGGGAGAGAATGTATTTGCTGGCTGGAGAGAATGGTGCATGGGTGGGTATCGCGTGGTGTGAATGGTGTGCTTGGGTTCCATGTGAGTCTGACTGTGCATATTGTTGCAGTTGGAGACTGCTGGCGAGATAGTGGACCCTTGGGCTGGCCTACCTAGGGTGATAGGGTAGGCCAGGAGGCGGAGCTACAGGCAGGAGGTGTTCACCCGGGAACCAGGAACCCCCCGGGAGGAGCCCGTAGGGCACCGGGTCCTCGGGACTTGGAATAGAGGCAGAAAGTCCAGGGGCTTGAGATAGGCTAGACCGGGACCAGAGCAAACAGGAAGGATAGGAAGTCCAAGGTACCCGGGAAGCAGGAGACCGGCTGTACAGGGCCGAGGGCCGGCTGAAGGCAGGGCAGCGGGCGGCAGCGGAGTCTGTAGTAAACCGGGGCTGAAGCAGGCTGTAGGCTGAAGCGGAGTTGATGGCAAACCGGAGGCTGAAGCAGGCTGTGGGCTGAAGCGGAAGCAGGCCGGGGTCAGAGGCTGGCTGCAGGCTGAAGCGGAGTCGGAGGCAAACCGGAGTCGGAGGCAGGCAGCAGGCAGAAGCGGAGTCAGAGGCAAACCGGAGTCGGAGGCAGGCAGCAGGCAGAAGGGGAAGTCAGAAGCAAACCGGAGTCAGAGGCAGGCAGCAGGCTGAAGCGGAGTCGGAAGCAAACCGGAGTCAGAAGCAGGAAACGTGGAGATCACCAGGAACGCAACTAAGAACAACTATGGAGTTGTGAACCCCGTTGCAAGGCGATGAGAGAGAGAGTTTGAGCGCCGGTTATATCGGGACTTGGGCGTGACGTCAGCAGCACGGGCGGGGCCAGGCTTCCGGGAGTTGAGCGCTCAAGACGGGCGTCCTCGCGCGCGCGTGAGACTGACGAGAAGCAGACATGTAATGGCGGCTGCCATGTGGAGTGAGAGAAGCCCCCGGGGTCCAGAGCGGGCGGAATGCGGTGATTCCTGAAGCGGAGGTAGGCGGGTTTGAGCCCTAAGCGGAGGGAAGCGGTCGGGACCGCAACACTGTCCAATAATGAACTATTTATGTGGAATAGTCTACTTTGAATATGGTCGAAGAATGGAATGCATTTAATGAGTTGTGAAATTGTTTAAGATTCTCTTCGTCCTCAGTTCAAATCACAAAAATGTCATCAATGTATCGATGAAAATAGAAAGGTTTTTGTGTGGTATCCATTCAGAAATTCCTCTTCCAATTCTGCCATAAACAAATTGGCATATGGTGCCATCCTGGTTCCCATAGTATTTGTCATGACCTGTAAATTCCACATCATTATTCAAGCTGAAGTAGTTGTGTGCCAGAATGAGTTAGTTCATTCTATAAAGTTTCTGGTACTGACTGCTAATCCAGGGTAAACATCTTAGAAATGTGTTGCATGCAGCTATTCCATTTACATGGAGAATGTTTCTGTATAAGGTGGTTGCTGTTTGATGTTGTTTAACTTGTTAAGAAAGTGTGTGATGTTGTGTATAAAACGGTATTTATTAGATAAGGGCTTGAGAATCTGCTTTATTAATCCAGATATTTTCTCTTTGAGTGCACAAATATCTGATGTATTCATATCTCAATTTATAAAATGATTTTTGGGAGAAATCTTTAAACATCCTGCCTCAATATTTGGTGCTTTCACCACTCACTACAGACATTTAAAAGGTCTCATTTCTCAAAATATGGAAGCCTTAATCTTTGTCATCATCTTTGACAATTATGATTCTATTTACTGTTCTTCTGACCAATGTTATCATATTTCTTTACCCCTAATGTACCATGTGTTCAAGTAGCTCAAATGTTTGAGGAGTTATAAAATACATTCTGCAGGCAGCTAGAGAAATGGAAGCCTGAGTGTCTTGCAGAGAAGCTATCTGAACTGGAATAAAGCTAAGTGGGAACTGTAAGAGACGAAGATTTGTCTGCTTACTTCCTAAGAGACCAGGAACTGGAGAAGGAGAAGCTCAGGAGGCTGGGAGTACAAGGAGCTGGAATATGGAACCTATAGTAGCTGATCAGCAGCTATGTTATTTACTCTTTCAGATAATAGAAGGACCAGGGGGCACTCTGTGAAGATAGTAAGTAGCTCATTTAAAACAAATCTAAGAAAATTCTTTTTCACTCAGCACATAGTTAAGCTCTGGAATTCATTGCCAGAAGATGTGGTTACAGCAGTTAGTGTAATTGGGTTTTAAAAAGATTTGGATAAGTTCCTAGAGGATAAATCAATAAACTGCTATTATGGTAATTAATAAGCAATAGTAGCTTGCGATCTATCTAATGTTTGTTTACCCAAGGGAAGTCTTGCCTAACAAATCTGCTTCATTTTTTTGAAGGGGTTAATAAACATGTGGATAAAGATAACCAGTAGATATAGTGTATTTGGATTTTCAGAAGGCGTTTGACATAGTCCCTCATGAGAGGCTTCTACGAAAACTAAAAAATCATGGGATAGGAGGTATGTCTTTTTTGTGGATTACAAACTGGTTAAAAGACAGGAAACAGAGAGTAGGATTAAATGGTCAATTTTCTCAGTGGAAAAGGGTAAACATTGGAGTGCCTCAGAGATCTGTACTTGGACCGGTACTTTTCAATTTTGCGCAGCCTTGCGCGCGCCAACCCTGGATTTTATAAGATACGCGTGGCTACGCACGTATCTTATAAAATCCGGCGTACTTTTTAAAGATCTACCTCAGCGTGTTTCAGGCAGGGCAATGCAGTTCATCAAATTTTCAGAACAATGAAAGGACTCTCCATATTCTCTGAGACAAATATTTAAAATAAGTAATGCAAGTTTGTGTTTCTTTATATTTTTAAATGCATCAAAAACATTCTTCTTAAAAAAATCATTTTGAATGTGGCACACTGAGACCAATGATTACATTTTGAGAGTGAAATATAACACCCTGTTGCTCTTGTTTGAATTCATAAACAAAGGTGGAACATTGTTGAGTGAATAGAATATCACTCAAATATATGAAGGTCTCTATACAATCCTCTTAATGTTATGATTGTGTTATCCCCTTGGTCTGTGGTTTTTTGAACAATTCTACCAGTGGGGATTTATGTGGTTATTGTTGTCTGATTGAACAAATAGTTTAGCCAATTCAGGCATGGATGGGAGACCCAGGAGGGTGTGAAATGAACCATCTTAGAAAATCTATCTACTATCACCCATATAGTGGTGTTGCCACCAGAGAGGGAAAGATCAGTGACGAAGTCAGTAGCCAAATGGATACAGGGTTCAATAGGGATGGACTGCAGCTGTAACAACCTCCAAGGTTTTTATTTATTTTATTTATTTTAAGTTTTTCTGTACCGGCATTCGCGATGGATATCGCATCATGCCAGTTTACAATTAACAAGAGGAGAAGGAACAAACGTAATAATAAAAATAATAAACATTAAACAAGTTAGGAACTAAAAGGTTGCAGTTACAATAAAACAAGGGAGTTACACAACTTGGAAACAGAGAAGGAAGCTGGGATTTAACAGAGAGGACAAATATGCAAAAAATGGCATTTGCAACATTTGCAACATTTACAACATTAAAGAATTATCCTGTAGATGTGGAGTTATTAATTATCATGTTAAGGATAGGTCTACGCGATTGGATAATGATGATTTAATGTTCAATTTGGGTCTGGAAAGGCTTTCATAAATAGCCACGTTTTGAGTCTTTTCCTAAATGTAGGAAGGCAGGGTTCCTGTCGCAAATCTGGTGGGATAGAGTTCCATAGTGTTGGTCCTGCAGTGGAGAAAGCCCTGTCTCTGGTGGTTATGTGCCGGGTGGTTTTGGAGTGTGGTACGTGTAGGGATTCTCTGTAGGACTCTCTGATGGGTCTAGAAGAAGTATATTTACTGAATGTGTTCACACATTTTTATCCATGGCACATGTGGGGCAAGACTCTACGTAACCCCTTACATTGGTCTGCATCTGAGGCCACCAATAGTATCGCATGATTAATTCCAAGGTTCTGGTGCTACCTGGGTACCCTGCCAAGCGGACATCATGAGCCCACTGTAGCACATTCTGGCATAGTCACCAGGGCACCACAGTTTTCCCTAGAGGAATTGTAAATGCGGCAGCAACCACAATCTTTGAAGGGTAGATGATATGCCATGAAGATTCCAGAGAGCCCTCTGTATTAAAGGAACGTGAGAGGGCATTGGCTCATCGGTTCTTCTCAATGGAACAGTACCGTAACTCAAAGTCAGACTGATTGAAAAACAATGGCCAGTGGGCTTGTTGGGGGTTCAGTCTCTGTGCTACTGCTAGGTGCTCTAGGTTTTTATGATCCATTTAGATACTGGATGCTTGACTCTTTCCAGATGGTGTCCCCATTCTTCCAAGATTAGCTTGACCACTAGTAGCTCACAATCTCCAATGGTTTAATTTTTCTCTGCTGGAGAAAATTTCTTTGACAGGTAGGAGCAGGTCACAAGGTACCATAATGGTTATGCTATAGGAGGACAGTGCCTACCCCGAGAGTAGACGTATCTACCTCCAGGATGAATGGCTTGGACAAATCTGGATGGTGTAGGCACGGATCAAGGGTGAACTCCTCCTTGAGACTTTCAAAGGCTTGGATAGCATCTGCGGTCCAGTTCTTGGTGTCTAAGCCCTTTTTAGTAAGGGCTGTGAGTGGAGCTGCCAGGGAGATGCAGTCATAGATAAATTGCCTATAGTAATTTGCGAACCCCAGGAAGAGCTGCAGCACCTTCAAGTTCACAGACCGGGGCCACTCCTTTATGTCTCTTAATTTATCTGAGTCCATACAGATAATATAGCCCAAGAAGGGAAATTTTTCCTGTTATAAGGTACACTACCACATGGGAGAAGAGAAGGTCCCAGAAGATCTTGTTTATCATAAATTGGAAGACTGTGGGGGTGTTGCACAATCCGAAGGACATCACTAGGTATACTTAGTGTCTGTCAGGGGTGTTAAAAATGGTTTTCCACTCATCGCCTTCTTGGATTCTGATCAATGTATATGCCCCCCGAAGGTTCAGCTTGGTGAATATTTGCCCACCCCAAAGGTGGTCAAAGAGCTTAGAGATCAAGAGATCAAGAGAATAGTGATTCTTCTTGGTAATAGAATTATGACCATGGTATTCAATAAAAGAATGTAACAACCCATCCTTCTCTATGAAAAGAATCTGCAAATTTGGTATATTGTGTTGGCAGAATCTGAAGCTCTATGGTAATCGTCCATACCACAGGCCCCACAGAAGAAACTCTGGCAAGGCATTGCTCATGACAGACAGGACTCCATCTGGCAATTTGCAATGTTGTCCAATTGATATGAGACTGTTATAGCATGAACTATGGCAGATCCAAGATGACTACCTTGGGCAACATGTAGAGGCTGATCTGCTGTCCATGGAGGATCCCTGATTGCAAAGTGACTTTTGTGACATATCAGGGTAAAGGTTCTCAGTAAGTGGACATGATCGAGAGTGGGGTGTCTATGGGAATCGTCAGTATGAGGTAGTGTTAGACCAGAGCCTCATGGATGAAGCTGCTTCTATTCTGCCAATATCCAGAAAGGCAACAGCACTGGCAAGAACGCCCCCAAGGAACAGACATATTGGTACTAAGAGTTGTGGAGAGGTGCATGGATGACCTAGGGTGGCCTCCCCCACCAGGCCTAGGTCCTTAAGTTTCCCAGCTTATTCAGGCAACAATTTGCAAAATGTCCAGATGCAGAACAGTATAAACACAGATTCAGGTTAAAGTTTCTCTGCTTCTCTATGGCTTCTAGTTTGATGTGATCAGGTTGGAAGATGTTGGAAATTTGGGGCAAGGCAAATTGGGTGGCAAGCTGAGCCTCTCTCTTTGGCCCGCTCCTGGAACCTCATGTCTAGACATGTGTCTAGGCTAATCAGGTCTTCCAATGTATCCGGCAGATCCTGGGCAGTCAGTTCATCTTTAATGCACTCCAAGAGTCCTTGTCGGAAAATTGCAATCAGACTGTCACTGCCTCACTGAGGTTCAGAGGACAGAGTACGGAAGTGCACTGAGTACTCTCCCACAAACTGGGAGCTTTGCCTAATCTGTAGGAGTTCAGATGGCTTGAAAACTGTGCAACTGGACATCTAATATTTGCCATGGTTCTTTCAGGAAGCATGCCAGATCCCCCAAGAGTGGATCATCCCTTCCCCAAAAGGGTGAAACCTCAGTCAGCATGGTGCCGCTCAACAAGGAAAGAAAATAAGTTACTTTGATTCAGTCTGTTGGAAACAATGGTGACTGTTCTTCAAATTGCATCAGACATTGGTTGAGAAAGTCTCTACATTTTTTTTAAACCTTTCTTTATTAACTTTTGAACAAATGTATAACTGCACACATCAAAAAAAACCGAAACAGTTTCAGTACACTCCTACATTCCCTCCCCCCACCCTCCCGTCCCAACTCAAGCAGTATCCTCCTTCTGCCATTGGCAGATGAGCGGTAATTATATGTGCGTATTCCTCGGTGTTCCATTTGAGTCTCTATAGGTATATGTGGTAGCTCTGGAAATAAGATCCCTTTTGGACGCAGAAAGTGACCACCAAAAACAATTCCAAACAGCATGGCACGTCAGATGAGGCCTCGGGTGGTGCGTAGCAGCCGTTAACAGCTCATGAATTAGTAGCTTTTCCAAGCGTGCCTTCCATTGATCTCCCGTAGGTCTGTGTTTGGAAATCCACTGGTGCATGATCGTTTGGGCCGCAATAAGCAATGCTTTCTGCAAGAAGAGATGATCCAGATCCGACAGATGATCGAGAGTATCTTTGACTAACCGCAAAATGCAGACTTGTGGGGTTCTAGGTATCAGTACCTTCAAGATCACGTCCAGTTCATCCAAAACCTCCCCCCAAAATATAGCCACGTGCTTACATTCCCATAAGCTATGAAAAAACGTGCCCGTAGCTGATTGGCATTTTATACAGGTATCTGAGTCACATAATTTAGCCGCATATAATCTATCTTGGGAGATATATAGACAGTGTAGAATTTTATACCCCATCTCTCGCAGTATTACATTTTCCGTGACCTTAGTATAATTATCCAACAACAGAGCAATATCTTTCTGAGATAAGTAAATATTAGCATGCATTACCCATTTATTTTGTATAGCTAAATATGCTGTAGGATCAGGTAACTCCCTCAAGGCTTTAGAGAAATGAGCACACGAGGATGCCCTGACCCCTTGGCATTCATTCAGAAAGAAATCCCGAAGACCCTTCCAGTGATCCTCTAGCCTATGCAGTCCAGGCATCATTCTTATATAATGTCTTACCTGTAGGTAAGCATAAAAGTCATTTTTTGAAAGCTTATATTGGGCTTGCAACTCCTGAAAGCTCCATATATGTCCCCCTGCTGGCATAAAGAACTGATGAACCCGTTGTAACCCTTTCCCCTGCCATAACCTGAATACCTCACTGTCCAACCCCGCGGGGAATTGTGGATTACCTCTCAAGGTAATGTACAAGGGGACAGCTTTCCCCATGCGCAGCTTTGAGAGACAGAGATAGCGCCAGGCTTTCCAACTAGACAGTACTATGAGATGTGGGCGATAGCGCGCTGGTATCTGAGCACTAGCTATTTGCATGAGGGCATCTGGCCGATAAGGTGCCATCCACTCCAATAGGAAAGAGAGAGGGGAATATTTCTCCGTGCCCGTCAGCCAATCTTGAATATGCCATAATAAACAGGCCAAATTATAATCCCTCCAACTGGGGCATTGCAAACCACCCTGCGTCTTGCTCAGTTTCAACACGCCGAGTGCCAATCTGGTTTTCCGTCCCCCCCACAGGTACCTTCGTAATCTACTATCAATGCATTTAATATCGGCTGGCGTAATCCACCATGGTAATTGTTGTAGAACATACAGCCACCTAGGCAGCTCCAACATTTTCAAGAGACTTAGGCGACCTGCTAAAGACAGAGGCAGGCCCTCCCACAAATTAAGCCTAGCAATCATACGAGTCAATAATGGTCGGATGTTAGCCTCGTATAGCTTCTTCGGATCCCTGGTCAATTGTATCCCCAGATACCTCATCTCCTGTCCCACCCATCTTAATGGGAAAGCCCCCCGCCAATCTCGCTTGACTACCGGACTGAGTTCCATGGCCTCTGACTTTTCTACATTAATCTTTAACCCTGCGAAGGACCCAAAGGAAATCTGATACTGTAGTACTCTCTCCAACGAACTCTGTGGAGAGGTCAGAAAAACCAACACATCATCTGCGAAAGCAGAGACCTTGAATTCCTGTGACCCCCAAATGAAGCCCTGTATATGTGGGTCCTCAGCTATCTTACGTAATAATGGGTCAATTGATAACACATACAGGAGTGGAGAGAGCGGGCACCCCTGTCTGGTTCCCCTGTGTAGACTGAAATCCAATGAAAGGTGACCATTCGCCATTATCGCAGATAGGGGATTGTGGTATAGCATTTTTATGTTGGTTAGAATCTCTCCTTTAAAACCATACCTCATAAGCACTGAGAATAAATACTCCCAAGAAACCCTATCGAAGGCTTTCTCAGAGTCGAAGCCCACCAGCATCGCTGCCACATTTTGCTTTTGACATTCTTCCATAGCCACAATTAACTTTATCATATTCCTACTGATGGCCCGCCCTTTGACAAAGCCGACTTGATTATCAATAATAATACCAGGAAAGACTAAACTTAATCTATCTGCGATAATTTTAGCGAATAACGTGGCCTCCACATTTAGCAAAGAGATCGGCCTGTAGGCGGCCGGAGAAGACAGATCCTTACCCGGTTTTTCCAGGACCGTGATGTATGCCTTGGTGGTGTCTACTGGGAACTGGCCACATCTCTGAGCATCATGGTAGAAATTAAGGAGGTCCCCAGCGGCATGATTTATCAGGAGTTTATAATATTCTACACTCAGGCCATCTGGACCAGGCGCCTTACTATTCTTACTTGTCATTATGGCCCCCCTTAGCTCTAGAATACTAATGGGTCTATTCAAAGCAGCCAATTGGTCTTCTGTAATCTGTGGGATCTGCAGCCCTTTGAAGAAATCTTCCTCCTGATCAGGCCCCCCCCTGTCTATCCTCTGTGTATAATGTTTCATAGAAACGGCGAAATTCTGCACATATCTCCTTACCATTGACAAGGAGCTGGCCCTTGTCTCCTTTCAATTTGTCTATAACAGTACGGCCCTGGGTCACACGTACCATGTTAGCTAATAACTTTCCCGCCTTATTCCCATAACGAAAGAACCTGTGAGCTCCCATCTGCAACATCCTCTGAGCCCTCTCATGCAATAAAGCATTTAACGTACGCAGGATATCATTATACGCCCCTTGAGATTGAGGAGTTTTCCTTTGGGCCAGTTGAAGCTTGGCACTTTGTAATTGCGCTTCCAACAATAAAATGTTTTTAACCATTGCTTTAGATTTCGCTATCAAATAGGACGTTATTTCACCCCGCATGACCGCTTTGCTAGTAGCCCAATACAATCCGGGGTCAGTTTTGTGTCCTCCATTGTGTTGTTCATAAGCCTTCCATTTGTCATACAGGAAAGCCTGAAAATTTTTATCCGCACTTAAGTGGCTAGGAAACCTCCACAATTTTGCCCCCCCATCTTCCAACCCATCCCCCAAATCCACCCATATTTGGGCATGGTCTGATATTGCTATGGGTCCTATATTCACCTGCTGTGTTCTAGAGAATAACCCAGATGATATCAAAAGATAATCAATACGTGATAGGGTAGCGTGAGCCCTCGAAACATGGGTGTAATCACGGGCTGTCGGATTCAGTGTTCGCCATATGTCCAGCAGGTCTAGTTCAGCACACAGATAGGCAATACCTTTAACCAAGGCATCATGTGATACCTTTGGTGGTTGAGACTTGTCCAGTTGTGGGTCATGGACACAATTAAAGTCCCCCATCATAACTAATGGGCCCTTCACTATAGGAAGGATCTGCCGAACCAATTCCTGAAAAAATGAATGCGTATAAGCATTGGGAGCGTACGCATTACAGACAGTAACGTCCTTGCCCCGTATTTTCCCTACCAAGATAAGATATCTTCCTTCAGTATCCGCAACCTGCTGCACAAGCTCAAACTGGACATTTTTGTGGATCAAAATTGCTACTCCGGCTTTGCGCCCTACCGCTGGAGTGTAATAGCAATGTTGAACCCACTGGCGCTTTAACTTCTGGCTTTCTACTGCCGTCAAGTGAGTTTCTTGTAGCCCCGCTACCCCTACCTTACTTCTTTGTAGTGCACTGAGCACTTTCTGCCTCTTAACAGGCGTACCCAAGCCTCCCACATTCCAAGAAATATACCTTATTTTACCTATCCGATACGTAAATAGGTTTCATAATATTCAGAAGACAAAGATTTCTTCCAGGCCCATGATTCCCCAGCCTGAATCATTTGCCCATCGCCTGTAGGAATACGCAGTTCCCACCCCTCTAATTCTGCTTGAGGTTTACCCACCCCCCCTTTCAAACCAACATACCCATCCAAACAGCCCCCCCCCCGTACCCTTCCCCCTCCCAATAACCGTTCTCCCTCCCGGCACATCGCCCGGTAAAACTCGGGCTAGAGATCCATATAAAGATGCATTCGGGTGCTGGCCCCCCTCCATAGCCACATCAGGGCTAACAGAAACCATGTACCCCAGTAGTAGAGGATAACCACATTCACACAAAGTTCAGAGCTCTGCTCTCCCTGAGCCAATGGTCCTCCTCTCATCTCTGAGGGAATCAGTTAGTAATTGCCCAGCAACAAAGGCCCAGATAGGATAGATAAACCACCTATCCCACAGTATTTAAACAGCGTTCCTCCTCTATCTCATCTCTCTCTGGTGCACGAAGGTATCAGCGGTGGCCCATGTTGTCCTTCCACCATTCCATAGCTTTGTCTGGTGTCTCAAATTGAAGCACTTTACCATCCCTCCAAATCTTCAGTAAAGCAGGAAACTGCAGAGCAAAATGAACATTGTGGTTGAAGAGATCATTGCAGACCGCTGAAAACCGCCTCCTCTTTGCTGCCACGGCCACTGAGAAATCCTGAAAGATGACAACTTTATGATCCTTGTGGCGCAGATCCCTTTGTTTCCTAAAAGCTGTGAGGATGGTAGCTCGCTGTGCCCAGTTAAGGAACCTGGCAATGACCAGCCTTGGCCTTTTCTCTGTCTCTCTTCGGGGCCCCAATCTATGCGCGCGTTCCACCTCTAATTTCCCTTCCAAGGCAGGCAAATTGAGAGCCCCAGGGAGCCAGTCCGCCAAAAAATGAGAGAGCTCACCGTCCTGCACGTCCTCTGGTATCCCCAGGAATTTTAGGTTGTTGCGACGTGCTCGATTTTCTAGGTCTTCAAGCTTCTCGTCCGCCATCTTGGCCGAGGCCTCCAGGGCTAGAACTCGTGCAGTCAGAGTCTGGTGGTCTTCTTCTTTCGCCGATATCCTTCCCTCTGCTATGTCTATTCGTTTTCCAATGTCCCCTAAAGTTTCTTTCACGACGCTGAAATTTTCGTTTATATTTTCAAACTTAGTTTCAAGCGCCGCCACTACAGCCGCAGTCAGCCGCGCCACGGCGCTTTCATCCAGGCTTCCTCTTTCAGATAGGCGCCCGCTGTCCGCCATTTTAGGGTCTCCTCCGGGCAATTTAGATTTTTCTTTGCGTTGCGGTTTAGATGTCATGGCCTGAAATCTCCGTGTGCTAATCGCGTTCCACCTCCTTTCAGCTGCCAGAGGATCCCGCTGTGCTAAGATTCACTGCGTTTTCAGGTAAGATTTTCCGGTTTTGGGGGGCCAGCACCCGGAGCCGCGAGAGAGTGCGTCTCGCTAGGCTCACTGCATCACGTGATCTCCGTCTCTACATTTTTAAAGATTTCCATCATACCTCAGACGTAGAGGCAAGTGGAGTGTCAGAGAAGCAGGTTGCATGGCAGGTGCTGGAGCCATTGCAGGCCAGACTGCAATGCCCTGAAGATATCCAGCCATAGTGTTAAGCTGATCCTGCTGCTGTTGGAGCTGGTATGCTAGGCCAGCAATAGCGAAGGCTGGAGGTGAGTTTGCCGAGCTCATGGACTCAGTATACTGTGAAGGGTAGCAGATGTGTAAGCCCTTTGTGCTGTGGCATAGTTGATGCAGCCTCGAGGGCGAACCCAGGAGGCCTATGCTGGCAGCTGGTGAATGCACCCTGCAGCGGGGCAGACTGGAGTATCTTTCCTCTTCCGCAGGTTGAGCCCTTGGGTTCTGGTGGCCAGCAGGACTTAGGTGGGTCCCTAGGATGGTGAAAATAACTAAAGTCCAGGAGCACACCAGTGGCAGGGCAAGCAGCAGAATAACAGCATCAGAGACAGGCCAAGATCTGGATGAGCAACTAGCAAGAATGGTCAGTTCCAAGCAAGAGGTCAGGTCCAGGTGGCAGACAATTGTGGTCAGGTCCATGTGAAAGGCCAGGATCTGGAGAGGGAGGCCAAGGGTAGATGAAAATACACTGAAGACACTGGACAAGATGAATAAGACAAGACAAGGCTGGATGCGGAAGGTTGGAGGACAAGGCTGGATGAAGCAAGACACTGGAACCAAGAACACAGACAGGAATCAGGAACCATCACACAGGAGCAACACACACACACTACTGCAAGAGTAGGAGACCCATTGCTGAGGCAAAGACAGGGAGTGAGCAAGGGGTTTAAGTAGCAACCAATGCAGAAGTTTTCCAGAGAATCTCCAATTGCTGAATGAAGCATTCCAGTAATTGAAAAGCAGAGTAAGTAGTTAAAAAAATTGGGTTTGGTATGATATCTTTGCATAGAACGAAGGCCTGACACAGACCACAAGGGACTATAAAAGCAACATGATAGCAATAGAAATCAGGAATGTTAACACCACTAAGTTCCCTAGGGATTTTTAGTTTCCCCAAAGCAAATCTCGGAGTTTTGTTATGCCATAGAAAGCGCAATAAAAGTGCATCTAGCTTCTTTTAAAATTTCATACAGAGGAAACTTGGCAACATACTTAGTTGAATATTGACACATAGTGCTTTCATCATTTTGATTGTATCAAGATGTTTCCACCAGGATAAATGTAGAGGAATCCAGGTGGCCAAAGTCTCTGTTAACAGCACCAAAATGTGCTCTTCCATTTTAGTAATGTTAAGAGGCAGGGAACTAAAGAAATACATGCCCAAATATTTCAAGCCCTCTGTGATCCAGCAAAACATAGGATAGCTAAAAGACAAAATGGTGGCAGCTAAATTAAGAGGCATTATTTTGGATTTGTTCTAGTTATCAGGGTGATAGATGCCATATGACTCATAATAGTAGGAATAATGGAGGTGGGAGAGCTCATGTATAATAGTACTTCATCCGCATAGCACATAGCTTGTGCTCATTCCCTTGAATGCACACACCCTTGATACTAGGATCCTGATGGATGGATTGCAATAATGGTTCGAGCAACAGATTGAAAAGAAAGATGAAAGAGGGCAGCCTTGGCGGATGCCACATTGCAGATGAATTGGAGCAAACAGAACACCACTGATGGAAACAAATGAAATAGGATGGGAATAAAGTGTATGTGCACAGGAGATGTAAATCTCACCATAGGCAAACCATTTCAAAACAGCAAAAAGATACTCCCATTCAACATGATCAAAAGCTTATTTAGCATTTAAGGAGATGGCTATCACAGGATCTGGGTGATCATGAGCAAGCAGTATCAAATTATAAAATAATCAAGCATTATCTGTACTGTATCAGCCTTTAATAAAGGCTAATTGAGCTGGATGTACCAATTTAGTCATATAGGTTTCTAAACGGAAAGTCAGAAGCTTAGCAAAAATTTTATAGTCGATATTTAGAAGGGAGATGGGCCAATAATTAGAAACCGATAGAGAATCTCTACCAGGTTTGGGAAAGACGTCAGTCTTATCACTAAAATGTGATGCCCTAATACCAGATGACTGCATATCCAAAACAGAATATGTAGTTTGGGAGCCAGGGCAGTAGAACTAGAAAGGGCCTTATAAAATTCCAGGAGCATTATTCCCCTTAGAGAAGAGAGAGCACAACTTACTTCTGACAGTGTGAAAGGTGAATCAACATTCTCCTTTTTGCTAGCAGAAAGGACAGGATGATTTAGAGTGGATACAAAATTTGCCATACCCGATGGGTCCTTATTAGATGTTGAAGAATATAAAGTGCTGTAAAAATTATGAAACTGAGTCGTAATATCTTGCTCTTCAAAAAAGGTATGCCCAGAGGGTGATTTGATAGCAGCAATTCCTTAGTATGGCTATTAAGGTAGTTGGCCAGTAATCTACCAGATTTATTGTTATCACCATAGTATCTAGATTTATGGAGAGAAATGGTCTTCCCAGCTCTATCGCTCAAAATCTTATTATACTGATATTTTAATTTATAGAGGGTAGGAAGAAGGGAGTTGTCCTGCAGAGCTATATGCTCACACTCTAAACTTTGAATTTGAGTTTCCAATGACCAAATTTCATCCTTCTGCTTCCTCCGCTTTTGGATGGTGTTGCGATCCCGGGCCGGGGGGTTCCCGACCGAGACCTCCTACCGGGCCCAGCAGTTCCCTCGATGGCGGCCGCAGGTTGCGTGGGCCGTGGCGCGTCTCTCCCTGCATCTCCAAAGTAGTGTTGGGGAGAGCGCGGCAGGACCCGCCCCCTTAAAGGGGCCGAGGCAGGAAGGTCGGGTCGGCCCCGGATGATGATGTCAGACACCCGGGGAGATTTTAACCTCTCCCCAGGAAGGCTCAAATGCATTTGCAACAAGGTTCTTGCTGGTTCCTGTGGGAGTTCTGCCTTGCCGTCGCCTGCCTAGACCCTGCCTGGAATTGACTTGCTTTGCCTGCCACCTGCCTAGACCCTGCCTGGAATTGGACCTTGCTTTGCCTGCCGCCTGCCTAGACCCTGCCTGGAATTGAACCTTGCTTTGCCTGCCACCTGCCTAGACCCTGCCTGGAATTGGACCTTGCTTTGCCTGCCGCCTGCCTAGACCCTGCCTGGAATTGGATCTTGCTTTGCCTGCCGCCTGCCTAGACCCTGCCTGGAATTGGACTTTGCTTTGCCTGCTGCCTGCCTATACCCTGCCTGGAATTGGACCTTGCTTTGCCTGCCACCTGCCTAGACCTTGCCTGGAACTGGACTCTGCTTTGCCTGCCACCTGCCTTGACCTTGCCTGGAACTGGACATTGCCTTGCCTGCCACCTGCCTCTACCCTGCCTGGTGTTATACTGGGTATCTGCTGCCTGCCTTGTATTCGCTGGACTAAGTTATCACTCCACCTTCCGGAGAGGAATTCATCAGGACTATTCTTCGGTGAGTACCCTCCGGACCAAGGGTCCACTACTGATTGGGTTAGAACAGATTGCAAAGGCCATGGACCCGGTGGACTTGCACGGTCTCCAGGCTATCCCTGGCCTGGCTCAACAACTCATGCAACAGAGGCAACAACAACAACAACAATGCCTTGAGGCTCTGACCGCCACGGTAGAACATTTAGCAAACCGGCTTGACTCAGTCCAAGGAGCAGAGGCTGCCGTCCCAACGCTTGCGACTCCGAGCCTTACGAGTACGGTAACCCATCTGCCTGCTCCACCTCGCTATGCTGAGATGCCAAGCAATGTCGTGGATTTTTTAATCAATGCTTCATTCGATTCTCCTTACAGTTTCCCTCAGATCGAATCAAGACGTCCTTCATCATCTCCTTATTAGACGGGAAGGCCCTAGCCTGGGCATCCCCGATCTGGGAATGAGAAGATTCCATTTTGAACAACTTGCCATGATTTGTTCGGACCTTCCGCCAAATATTCGACGAACCAGGACGTCAGTCTACTGCCTCCTCGGAACTCCTCAACCTATGTCAAGGCACTCGTACGTTGGCAGAGTTCGCGGTGGAATTCCACACCTTGGCTTCCGAGTTGGGTTGGCAGAATGACTGTCTAAGAGGAATTTTTCTAGAAGGACTCTCCCGGCGCATCAAAGATGAGTTGGCAGCGCGAGAGATCCCAGATGATCTAGAAGCAGTGATCGACCTCACGGGTCGTATTGATCGTCGCCTACAGCAACGAGCCAAGGAAACAAGAGCCTACCATCGCACAGTTCCCTTGGCCCCTACCTTCTCCCGTCCTATGATTCATTCTAATCCTCCTGAAGTATCCACTGAGGGCAAGGAGGAGCCCATGCAGTTGGGTAGGAGAATGGGACTTTGCCTTTACTGTGGTATTTATTTTATTTATTTATTTAGAAAATTTTCTATACCGTCGTTTAGTGATATACCATCACAACGGTTTACAAATAGGCACATAAATAAATTCAAGATGGATTGTACTTTAACCAGAGGGTGCCACAGTTGTTCAGATACATGATTCAATATTATAAGCTATATGTAAAGTGTATTAAAATTCCCTTTATGGGCTAACCGTAGATGCGGTATACTGTAATTCTTTAACTTAATACTTAAGTGTGATAAAATAAAAATAAAAACAAAAACACACATATGTTCTCAGGTGACGTTTGCTTGTGCGTATAAGTTCTTTTCTTGTTTCTTAGTACTACCTATTTCCCATTCTCACTTTGAAAGGCCTTTTTGAAAAGCCATGTTTTTTTTTTTTTTGTAATGTAAAGTTTATTTAACATTTTAAACAGCAAACATAAACATACATAAGGAACAATCAGTCGGTGATGAACAGAGAGCTACAGAATAGAGATGTGAATCGTGTCCTCGATCGTCTTAACGATCGATTTCGGCTGGGAGGGGGAGGGAATCGTATTGTTGCCGTTTGGGGGGGTAAAATATCGTGAAAAATCGTGAAAAATCGAAAAATCGTAAAATCGCAAAACCAGCACATTAAAACCCCCTAAAACCCACCCCAACCCTTTAAATTAAATCTCCCACCCTCCTGAACCCCCCCCCCAAATGACTTAAATAACCTGGGGGTCCAGCGGCGGTCCGGAACGGCAGCGGTCCGGAACGGGCTCCTGCTACTGAATCTTGTTGTCTTCAGCCGGCGCCATTTTCCAAAATGGCGCCGAAAAATGGCGGCGGCCATAGACGAACACGATTGGACGGCAGGAGGTCCTTCCAGACCCCCGCTGGACTTTTGGCAAGTCTTGTGGGGGTCAGGAGGCCCCCCCCAAGCTGGCCAAAAGTTCCTGGAGGTCCAGCGGGGGTCAGGGAGCGATTTCCCGCCGCGAATCGTTTTCCGTACGGAAAATGGCGCCGGCAGGAGATCGACTGCAGGAGGTCGTTCAGCGAGGCGCCGGAACCCTCGCTGAACGACCTCCTGCAGTCGATCTCCTGCCGGCGCCATTTTCCGTACGGAAAACAATTCGCGGCGGGAAATCGCTCCCTGACCCCCGCTGGACCTCCAGGAACTTTTGGCCAGCTTGGGGGGGGCCTCCTGACCCCCACAAGACTTTCCAAAAGTCCAGCGGGGGTCCGGAAGGACCTCCTGCCGTCCAATCGTGTTCGTCTATGGCCGCCGCCATTTTTCGGCGCCATTTTGGAAAATGGCGCCGGCTGAAGACAACAAGATTCAGTAGCAGGAGCCCGTTCCGGACCGCTGCCGTTCCGGACCGCCGCTGGACCCCCAGGTTATTTAAGTCATTTGGGGGGGGGTTCGGGAGGGTGGGAGATTTAATTTAAAGGGTCGGGGGTGGGTTTTAGGGGGTTTTAGTGTGCCGGCTCACGATTCTAACGATTTATAACGATAAATCGTTAGAATCTCTATTGTATTGTGTTCCATAACGGTTTAAGACGATATTAAAATTATCGGACGATAATTTTAATCGTCCTAAAACGATTCACATCCCTACTACAGAATCAGATAGGTATGTAATCATATAGTCATACAATTATATAGCAGAGGTCATAAACTGTCATACAAAATAGCAAAGTGGCTCGTCAATCAGTGAACGCATGAATGCCCACCCCGGAACAATAATACAAGGAACACGTCTACTCAGGTGTTGGGTAGCTTCATAGAACCCACAAGTAGAGAAAATTGAAATGAAAGCAAGCGGCTAAACCAAAAAACATTTAAGCAATTTACAATCATGTGTATGTGTCTGATTCAAGAGACATGTCCAGGGTCCATATCAATGGCCCGCCAGTTAAGATAGGGCTGCCACACCCGTTGGAAATTAGAGAATTGGTTTCGTTTTTGGGCAGTTATCTTATACATTGCGCTCATAGTGTCAAGTTTTCGATATAAATCATCCTTTGTTGGGATTCGCTGCTGGTTCCACAACCCGGCCAAGAGGCACCGAGCTGCGATGCAAAATTGGTTGATCAGCAAACCCTCAGCCTGAGACCCTTCAACCGGTACATTAAGTAACCCTTGTATAGGAGATAAAGTCACCTCTTTATGAAGGATGCAGAGGAGTAAGTCCATAACATCCTTCCACAACTTCTGTACATACACACACTCCCACCATAGATGCTGAAAAGCCATGTTTTTAAGCTTTTTTTGAAAAGTTTTTGATCCCTCGTTAGTCTTATTTCGGGTGGCATTGAGTTCCATAATATAGGGCCGGCTAATGACAGTGCTCTCTCCCTTACTTGTGTCAGTTTAGCTGTCTTTACAGAGGGTATGGTTAGTAAGGGGCATCTGTTGGCTCAGTGCCCCGATTGTCCGGGAAACTACCAGACCTAGGTGACTTGGAGGGGTTGACCCTAGGGAGCAGTCTTGCCCCTCATTGTACCGTTCCGGTCACGATACATTATCTTCAAAGATCTCTCACTATGCTAGCCCTAATCGATTCAGGCTCCGGAGGAAACTTTATTCTGGCAGAACTGGTTCACCAGCTACAATTACCGGTACTTCATCGTGAATCCCCCTTATACATCTCCTCAATCCAGGGGGAAAATCTCCCGGGTAGAGTCACCACCTGCACCGCCCCGATAAATCTCCAGACGGGGTCCCTCCATAAGGAGGAGATATCCTTCTTCATTCTGGAAAAGGCGGTCCATCCGGTAGTTTTGGGCCTCCCGTGGCTACAAAAACATGCACCCATCATTGACTGGAAGACTCTTCAGAAAATCTAGAACAAGGATTTATTCGACCTTCATCATCTCCGGCAGGAGCAGGGTTCTTCTTTGTTCCCAAAAAAGATGGGTCATTAAGACCATGTATTGACTACCGTGGACTTAATGCGATAACTCACAAGGACCAATATCCTCTCCCGTTGATTTCGGAATTACTAGATCGCCTTCATGGAGCTAGTATATTTACTAAACTGGACTTGCAGGGGGCATACAACCTAGTACGGATTAAGCCGGGAGACGAGTGGAAAACCGGCCTAACAAATCTGCTTCATTTTTTTGAAGGGGTTAATAAACATGTGAATAAAGGTGAACCGGTAGATGTAGGGTATTTGGATTTTCAGAAGGCATTTGACAAAGTCCCTCATGAGAGGCTTCTACGAAAACTAAAAAGTCATGGGATAGGAGGCGATGTCCTTTCGTGGATTACAAACTGGTTAAAAGACAGGAAACAGTAGGATTAAATGGTCAATTTTCTCAGTGGAAAAGTGTAAACAGTGGAGTGCCTCAGGGATTTGTACTTGGACCGGTGCTTTTCAATATATATATAAATGATCTGGAAAGGAATACGACGAGTGAGGTTATCAAATTTGCGGATGATACAAAATTATTCAGAGTAGTTAAATCACAAGCAGACTGTGATACATTACAGGAGGACCTTGCAAGACTGGAAGATTGGGCATCCAAATGGCAGATGAAACTTAATATTGACAAGTACAAGGTGTTGCATAAAGGGAAAAATAACCCTTGCTGTAGTTACATGATGTTAGGTTCCATATTAGGAGCTACCACCCAGGAAAAAGATCTAGGCATCATAGTGGATAATACTTTAAAATCGTCGGCTCAGTCGGCTGCAGCAGTCAAAAAAGCAAACAGAATGTTAGGAATTATTAGGAAGGGAATGGTTAATAAAACGGAAAATGTCATAATGCCTCTATATCGCTCCATGATGAGACCGCACCTTGAATACTGTTTACAATTCTGTTCGCCGCAACTCAAAAAAGATATAGTTGCAATGGAGAAGGTACAGGGAAGGGCAACCAAAATGATAAAGGGGATGGAACAGCTTCCCTATGAGGAAAGGCTGAAGAGGTTAGGGCTGTTCAGCTTGGAGAAGAGACGGCTGAGGGGGGATATGATAGAGGTCTTTAAGATCATGAGAGGTCTTGAACCAGAGGATGTGGTTAGTGAAGTTAGTGTAGCTGGGTTCAAAAAAGGTTTGGATAAGTTCTTGGAGAAAAAGTCCATTAATGGCTATTAATCAATTTTACTTAGGGAATAGCCACTGCTATTAATTGCATCAGTAACATGGGATCTTCTTAGTGTTTGGGTAATTGCCAGGTTCTTGTGGCCTGGTTTTGGCCTCTGTTGGAAACAGGATGCTGGGCTTGATGGACCCTTGGTCTGACCCAGCATGGCAATTTCTTATGTTCTTATGTTCTTATGAACGAGTAGATGTGAATCGGTTATTTACACTTTCGAATAATAGAAGGACTAGGGGGCATTCCATGAAGTTAGCAAGTAGCACATTTAAGACTAATCGTAGAAAATTCGTATTCACTCAACGCACAATAAAGCTCTGGAATTTGTTGCCAGAGGATGTGGTTAGTGCAGTTAGTGTAGCTGGGTTCAAAAAAGGTTTGGATAAGTTCTTGGAGAAGTCCATTAACAGCTATTAATCAAATTTACTTAGGGAATAGCCACTGCTATTAATTGCATCAGTAGCATGGGATCTTCTTTGTGTTTGAGTAATTGCCAGGTTCTTGTGGCCTGATTTAGCCTCTGTTGGAAACAGGATGCTGGGCTTGATGGACCCTTGGTCTTACCCAGCATGGCAATTTCTTATGTTCTTATGTTCTTAAACACTGCCAGGAGAACAGGCTGTTTCTCGGCAAAACGAAGCGAATTTAGATGAAGACACATTGCAGGACTATGAATTTGAGCTGGACCCGATGGTAAGACCAGAAACTTTTTCATTAGAATCAATTTGGACTGCGATTGAGACTCTCAATAAATATCTATCCTTACAAATAAGACCGATTGTAAGAAAAGTGAATCAATTGGAGCCTTAAATACAAAAAATGGAGAAAGAAGTTGTAGAAAATAAACGGGACATGCCAACATTAAAATTAGAAATGGGGATCACGTGATGCAGTGAGCCCAGCGAGACGTTCTCTCTCGCGGCTCCGGGTGCTGGCCCACCAAAACCGAACATAAGTACCTGAAAACGCACCGAACCTCGGCACAGCGGGATCCTCTGGGAGCAGATAGTAAGCGGATCGGTATTAGCCCAGTGTGATTGCCGGCCATGACGGCTAAGCCGCCTCGAAAAGAAAAATCGAAACTGCCCGGGGCAGACCCTAAAATGGAGGACAGCGGGCATCTCTCGGACGGCGGGAGTCTGGATGAAAGTGCTGTAGCGCGCCTGACTGCGGCGGTAGTGGCGGCGCTCGAAAACAAATTTGACAACATAAATGAAAACTTCAGCGTCGTGAAGGAAACCTTAGGAGACATTGGTAAACGGATTGATATCGCAGAGGGGCGGATATCGGCGGTAGAAGAAGACGTTTGATACCGTAAAACACTCTATCCTGATCGACCGGCTCTCAGACATAGGCATCTCAGGATCAGCCCTGGAATGGTTCAGATCCTTCCTACACAATAGGACTTTCAAGGTCAGAATCAGCAACAAGGATTCCCTCCCGGTCAAATCCTCTTTCGGAGTTCCCCAAGGATCCTCTCTCTCCCCCACCCTCTTTAACATCTATCTTCTCCCCCTATGTCATCTACTCTCAAGTCTTAAGGTCACACACTTCATATACGCAGACGATGTTCAGATTCTGCTGCCAATCACTGACTCCATCTCCAGCACCATCAACTTCTGGAACAATTGTCTACAGTCCATAAACTCACTCCTATCTAGCCTTAACCTAGTACTTAATACGTCAAAAACAGAACTTTTGCTTATCACTCCAGATGAGAACCTTCAGCCTACCAACAACCTAACCTCACCACCAATGATCAATTCCACTCAAGTAAGAGACCTTGGGGTCACCTTAGACAAAAGGCTGAACCTCAAAGAATTTGTCAAGAACACAACGAAAGAATGCTATTGTAAACTACATATTCTGAAAAAGCTGAAACCTCTCCTGCATTTTCAGGACTTCAGAACAGTCCTCCAAACAATACTATTTTCCAAAATCGATTACTGCAACTCTCTGCTTATAGACCTTCCAACCATAACCACAAAACCTCTACAAATGTTGCAGAACTCCGCCGCAAGGATTCTTACTAACACCAGCAGAAGTGAACACATAACACCCATACTAAAACACTTACACTGGCTCCCCATCAGATCCAGAATCATTTTCAAAGTGCTAACTATAACACACAAGAACATCCATTCACAAACGTCGCTAGATCTAAGCCTTCCACTTCGCCTACACGAGTCTTCACGACCAATCAGAAACAGATACTTAGGCACCTTACACGTACCTTCAGCCAAGTCCTCACTCAAGAAACGTGCATTCTCGACTGCCAGCCCCCTTCATTGGAATGCCCTCCCCACGGACATTCGCCTCGAAACGTGTACTCGAACATTCAAAAAGAAACTCAAGACCTGGCTCTTTACAAAAGCCTACACTTAAAGGTCTAGCTCAGAACCACATCCCAGAACTTGAATCATTCTCGCTTTTATAATCATATCAAACAACTCCTAATTTTATCCTTGGTCTCACAATTCCAAATCATTAAATATTTGAACATGCTACACCAATACCTCTTAATCCAGATGTAACCTTAGTTTTTGAAGTCTTCACTCCTATAGAAATAACCGCCAGTTCTTATTTACTTAACCCTATTCTGTAGACGTAAACTTTTCTTGAAGACTGTAATCTGTAAACACCTGTATTTATTATAAGAACTTGTATTTACTATTTATATTTATTATTTAGCTATTAACATTGTTCTATTACCACTTGGTACTATTTCTCTCCTTCACCTCTAACTCTAAGTTCCTACTAAGTTAGCCATGTTATTTATACCCAATTGTTGGATGTAATTGTATATTTGTTTAATTGTTCAATCTGTTTGATGTAATTTTCTGTTCCTTGTTCCGTGTAAACCGAAGTGGTATGCACTAGTGCATGAACTCCGGTATATAAAAGCCTTTAAATAAATAAATAAATAAATAAATAAGACCACCAGACTCTGACTGCTCGGGTTCTAGCCCTGGAGGCCTCGGCCAAGATGGCGGACGAGAAGCTTGAAGATCTCGAAAATAGAGCACGTCGCAACAACCTGAAATTCATGGGGATACCAGAGGACGTGCAGGACGGTGAGCTCTCAAATTTTTTAGCGGACTGGCTCCCTGGGGCTTTGACGCTGCCTGCCCTGGAGGGGAAATTAGAGGTGGAAAGAGCACATCGGTTGGGACCCCGCAGGGAGACAGAGAAATGGCCGAGGTTGGTTATTGCCAGGTTTCTTAGCTGGGCACAGAGGGCAACCATTCTCACAGCATTTATGAAACAAAAGGATCTACGATTCAAAGATCAAAAGGTTGTTATCTTCCAGGATTTCTCCGTGGCAGTGGCAGCAAAGAGGAGGCGGTTTTCAACGGTCTGCAATGATTTATTCAACCACAATGTGCGTTTCGCTCTACAATTCCCTGCTCTGCTGAAGATATGGAGGGATGGTAAGGTGCTCACATTCGAGGCACCAGATAAAGCGGTGAAGTGGATGCAAGAAAACATAGGTCATCGCTGATAACTTTGTGAGTCAAAGCTTTGCGAGACGGCGGAGGACTTTTTGCTTGGCTCTTATTGGACCGGTGGAGTATTTGTCCTCTATGGCCCTTTGAACCAAAGCAAGTATTGCCTGTCACCCTATGAGATGTGAAGAGGACTGTTGGCTCTGGGAGGGTTAAGTGCTGAGCTTTGTGTGATTGATGCTCTTTCTTAATTCTGGCGTATATGTTGTTTTTGTTAGCCTTGATGTAATTCGGGGGGAGGGCCAGCACCCGAATGCATCTATATTCGGATCTCATGCCCGAGTTTTACCGGGCGGTTCAAAGGGAGAGAGAATGGTTTCTGGGAAGGGGAAGGGAGGAGGGGGGGGATGTTGGTTTGGGCGGGTTTATGGGGATGACAGGGGGGGAGGGTGGATCTCAAGCAGTCTTGGAGGGGAGGGTATTGCGTATTCCGGCAGGTGCAGGGCCGATGATTCAGGCTGGGGAATCATGGGCCCGGAAGAAATCTTTGTCTTCTGAATATTATGCAACCTATTTACGTACCGGATAGGTAAACTTAGGTATATTTCCTGGAATGTGGGAGGCTTAGGCACGCCTATCAAGAGGCAGAAGGTACTCAGTGCCCTTCAACGAAGCAAGGTGGGGGTCGCGGGGCTACAGGAAACACACTTGACGGCAGTAGAAAGTCAAAAGTTAAAGCGCCAGTGGGTTCAGCATTGCTACTTCACCCCGGCAGTAGGACGTAAAGCTGGAGTGGCAATTTTAATTCACAAAAATGTCCAGTTTGAACTTGTGCAGCAGGTTGTGGATACCCAAGGTAGATACCTTATCCTGGTCGGGAAGATAAGGGGCAAGGAAATTACTGTTTGTAATACCTACGCTCCCAATGCCTACACTCATTCATTTTTTCAAGAATTGGTTAGGCAGATCCTTCCTATAGTGAAAGGCCCATTGGTACTGATGGGGGACTTTAATTGCGTACATGACCCCCTGATAGACAAGTCCCTACCTTCAAAGGTACCTCAGGCCTCCTTGGATAAAGGTATTTCCTACTTGTGTGCTGAGCTAGGCCTGCTGGATATTTGGCGAACACTGAATCCGACGGCCCGTGACTACACGCATGTTTCGAGGGCTCACGCCACTATGTCACGCATTGATTATCTTTTGATATCATCTGGGTTATTCTCAAAAACACAGCAGGTGCATATAGGACCAATAGCAATATCCGATCATGCTCAAATCTGGGTGGATCTGGGAGATGAGTTGGTAGATGGGGGGGCCAAACTGTGGAGGTTTCCTAGCCACTTAAGTGCGGATAAAAATTTTCAGGCTTTCATGTATGAAAAATGGAAGGCTTATGAATCCCATAATGGAGGGCATAAAACTGACCCAGGGCTTTACTGGGCCACCAGCAAGGCGGTCATGAGGGGGGAAATTACGTCCTATCTGATAGCGAAATCTAAAGCAATGGTTAAAAACATTCTAGTGCTGGAAGACCAATTACAGGGTGCCAAACTTTATCTTGCACAACAGCCCACCCCGCAATCTCAAAAGGCGTACAATGATATCCTTCGTATGTTAAACGCCTTACTGCATGAAAGGGCCCAGAGGATGCTGCAGATGGGAGCCCATAGATTCTTTCGTTATGGGAATAAGGCGGGCCGGCTATTAGCTAACATGGTACGTTTGACCCGGGGCCGTACTGTTATCGACAAATTGAAAGGGAAAAATGGCCAGCTCCTTGTAGATGGGAAGGAGATCTGTGCAGAATTTCGTCGATTTTATGAAACTCTATACACGGAGGATAGGCAAGGGGGGCCCGCGCAGGAGGAAGAGTTCTTCAAAGGTCTGAGGATCCCACGGATTACAGAAGACCAATTGGCCGTTTTGAATAGTCCCATTAGTATCCTCGAGTTGAGGGGGGCCATTATGTCCAGTAAGAATAATAAGACACCTGGGCCGGATGGTTTGAGTGTAGAATATTATAAGCTTCTGATCAACCACGCCACTGGGGACCTCCTAAATTTCTATCATGACGCCCAGAGTCGAGGCCTCTTCCCAGCAGACACTACCAAGGCATATATAACGGTCCTAGAAAAACCGGGCAAAGATCTCTCCTCTCCGGCCGCATACAGGCCGATTTCATTGCTCAATGTGGAGGCCAAATTGTTTGCTAAAATTATAGCTGATAGATTAAGTTTAGTCTTTCCGGGAATAATTACACCTGAGCAGGTGGGCTTCGTTAAAGGCCGGGCTATTAGTAGGAATATGACGAAGTTAATTGTGGCTATGGAGGAATGTAAAAAACAAAACAAGGCAGCGATGTTGGTGGGCTTCGACTCTGAGAAAGCCTTTGATAGGGTTTCTTGGGAGTATTTGTTTTCAGTGCTCATGAGGTATGGCTTTACAGGGGAGATACTTACCAATATAAAGATGCTATATCACGACCCTCAATCAGCGATAATGGCGAATGGGCACCTTTCCTTAGATTTTGGTCTATGGCGGGGTACGAGGCAGGGGTGCCCGCTCTCTCCACTCCTGTATGTGCTATCAATTGACCCATTATTACGCAAGATAGCTGAGGATCCACACATACAGGGCTTCATTTGGGGTTCTCAAGAGTTCAAGGTCTCTGCTTTTGCAGATGATGTGTTGGTTTTTCTGACCTCCCCACAGAGTTCGTTAGAGAGAGTACTGCAACATCAACTGTTATTTGGGTCCTTTGCAGGGTTAAAAATTAATGTAGACAAATCAGAGGCCATGGACCTTAGCCCGGTAGTTAAACAAGAATGGCGGGGGGCTTTTCCGTTACGTTGGGTAGGACAAGAGATGCGATATCTGGGGATTCAGCTGACCCGAGACCCGATGAGGCTAATATCAGGCCTTTACTGTCCCGTATGATAGATAAGCTTAACTTGTGGGAATCCTTGCCCCTGTCTATAACCGGTCGCTTAAGTCTACTGAAAATGATGGAGCTGCCTAGGTGGCTGTATGTTCTACAACAATTACCGCTGTGGATTACGCCAACCGATATTAAATGTATTGAAAGTCGGGTACGAAGGTACCTGTGGGGGGGACGGAAAGCCAGATTGTCATTGGGCATGCTAAAACTGAGCAAGACACAGGGGGGTTTGACATGCCCCAGTTGGAGGGATTACAATTTGGCCTGTTTATTAAGGCATATTCAAGATTGGCTGACGGGCGCGGAGAAATATTCGCCTCTCTCATTTCTCCTGGAGTGGATGGCACCTTATAGGCCGGATGCCCTCATGCAAATAGCTAGCGCTCAGATACCAGTGCGATACCGTCATCATTTGATAGTTCTGTCTAGTTGGAAAGCCTGGCGTTATCTCTGTCTCTCAAAGTTACACATGGGGAATGTGATCCCCTTATATATACCTCTGAGAGGTAATCCGCAATTCCCAGCGGGGTTGGACAGTGAGGTTTTCAAGCAATGGCAGGGGAAAGGGTTACAAAGGGTTCACCAGTTCTTTATGCCAACAGGGGGGCATATATGGAGCTTTCAGGAGTTTCAAGCCCAGTTTCGGCTATCGAGAAATGACTTTTATGCCTACCTACAGGTACGACACTATTTACAGAGAATGTCTGGGCTGAAACAGGTGGAGGACTATAGGAAGGGTCTTCAGGATATATTTATGGATACGCAGCGAGGAGGAAGGGCATACTCGTGTGCTCATTTCTCTAGAGCCTTGCGAGAGTTACCTGATCCCACGGCTTATTTAGCTATACAAAATAAATGGGTTAAACATGCTAACATTTACTTATCTCAGAAAGATATTGCTCTGTTGTTGGATACATATACTAGGGTCTCGGAAAATGTAACCCTGCGCGAGATGGGGTATAAAATATTACATTGTCTATATATCTCCCAAGACCGGCTCTTTGCGGCCAACCTATGTGATTCTGCTACATGTTTAAAATGCCAATCAGCTACGGGCACGTTCTTCCATAGCCTATGGGAATGTACGCAAGTAACTATATTTTGGGGGGAGGTTCTGGATGAACTGGATAAGATCTTGCAGGTACTGATTCCTCGAACACCACGAGTCTGTATTCTGCGATTGATCAAGGATACTCTCGACCAACTGTCGGATTTGGACCATCTCTTTTTGCAGAAAGCGTTGAGTATCGCAGCCCAAACGATCATGCACCAGTGGATCTCCAAACACCGACCCATGGGAGCTCAATGGAAGGCATGCTTGGAAAAGTTATTACTCCATGAGTTGTTAACGGAGGCTACGAAACAACCGGGCACGCAACCAACGTGCCATGCAGTATGGAATTGTTTCTGGTGGTCACTCTCTGCCTCAAAACGGGACCTTATCTCCAAAGCCACCACATATACCTATAGAGACTCAAAAGGCTCACCGAGGAATGAGCAGTTATAGTCAGGACTAACGCATACCTGCGAGTGACAGTTGGTGATTACTGCTTGGGAGGGATAGGGAGGGGGGGGGGAGGGGCGGCAGAAATACTAGACAGCATGACTGGATAGAAGTTGCTATGTTTAATGTATTTGATTTCGGGTTGTGATGTGTACAGTTGTAATATGTTAAAAAGTTAATAAAGAAAGGTTTAAAAAAAAAAATTAGAAATGGGAGAGATGCGAAAGCAACATCAGGGTTTGAAGAAACTCAACCTATATTTTTTGAGGAAATATGAAAATGTTGATAACCAACAAAGAAGTAAAAATCTGAGGTTAATTAATTTTCCTAGGAAAATTACTGTTACCCCAGTTGAAATGTGGACTAAGTATGCATTGGAAAACCTGAAATTGCCTCAAGCTTCTTTACCCCCATTATCTCCGCTGAAGCTGGAGAGATGCAAATACTGTCTCCATTAAACTTATCTGAAATATTGGAAACATCTGTAGAAGAAGAGGCACTACCAGCAACTCTGATAATAACCTTTTTCTTGGACTCTGATAGGGATTGGGTTCTCAGAGCATATTTCCGTAGTAAAGTTGAGGAATTTTTAGGTATGAGGGTGCAAATATTTCCTGATCTCGCAAGAGAAACACAGCTTAGGAGAAAACAATTCCTAGAATTAAGAACAAGAGCAATACAATTGGGAGTGCAGTTTTTCCTTTGATTTCCTTGCAAGTGTCTCATTAAATTTAAAGATGTAAGTTATACTTTCTTTCAACCTTTCCAGCTGGAAAAGTTTATAAATGATAGATTGAGTGTTAGGACCAAGAGTACCCCTACTCTAGAGCATGTGTAAGCCTCATAAAGGATGCTGGGGTAGATTTTAAAAGCCCTGCGCGCCTATTTTGCAATTTTGTTGTGCAAGTTACGCCTGCCTCAAGCAGGCATAACTTGCACAACAAAGGTAGGGGGGATTTAGGTAGGGCTGGGGGGTGGGTTAGATAGGGGAAGGGAGGGGAAGGTGGGGGACGCGGAAGGAAAGTTCCCTCTGAGGCTGCTCCGATTTCAGAGCGGTCTCGGAGGGAACGGAGGCAGGCTGTGCGGCTCGGCACGCGCAGGCTGCCGATTTTGCACAGCCTTGCTCGCGCCGACCCCAGAATTTATAAGATACGCGCCGCTATGCGTGTATCTTATAAAATCCAGCGTAATTTTGTTTGCACCGATTGCGCGAACAAAAGTACGCGCGCGCTTCCTTTTTTAGGATCCACCTCTAAGTGTTCTGTTGAATTTACAATTCCTTCCTAGAGCTTTCAGCTATAAATTGTTTTTGTAATATTTTCTTTATTAATAAGTCGTCTCATGTGTTGAACTCCCCCACTGTATTGAGGGCTACGAGATGTATTGATAGTAATTAAGTTGTCTATGTGGGTATAATGGGGTTGATATGTAATAATTTATTATCATTACATTGTTTTTTCTCTTCAATAGTATACAATGTATCATTGAAAAACTCAATAAATAGTTAATTATAAAAAAAAAATTATTACACTTTGGATTTGTGTGTTTGGCACGATGGTGTGAGGGTAGCTGGGCTGCTACACAAAGCAGCGTATGGACAGCGAGTTAAATGACCGGGCTGTGGGTACTTTCATGTTAGCACATGACAGAGAGGACCAAACGTGGCAGGGGACCACCAGAATGGTGTCAGAATCCTTGGTGGGCTGTAGGCAACATACCACTGGAATATAGTGGTAGGCCTGCTCTAAGGCCACCAGGGATGAGGGGTGTGAGCCTGCAGAGTATGAAGAGACAATGTGTTTAGACTTGGGTTGTTCAATACTCTTGATAATAAATTGCGGCCTTTGTCAAACCCATTTTACGTATTATTGTGTGTTTTTGAAGGGGGAAGACAGGGAAGAATACTACGAGTGTCCCACTTGTATGAATTCTCCAAACAAAATAGATATAACTAAAATCATCTCTAAGAAAATGCCAGCTTCACGTAGAATATCTAGGGAGAACCTGCTGCACAATTACAAACAAAGGAAAGCCACAGATCAAGTACTTTATTGTAAACGTACAACCCAGAGCTAGCAAAACTAAGATCTACAGCCATTGCTGCTGAAAGATGAATCACTGAAAGAAATATTCTCTACTTCCAGTACTCGCTTTCTAGAAACCACCTTATCTGAAGGAAAAATGATGAGAAGCAAGCTTCAAACTGATATTCAGAATCAAGAAAATGGCAAGAAACTCTTCAAGATTCCATGCTGTAAACTGTGTGAGCATATATTGCAGGATCAAACATATACCCACATGGGAAAGAAAGCATAAAGAGATTGCATTCATGCTCTGCTATTACTTTAGGATATATTATCCAAGTCAGAAAATGTGGAAAGGGATGCTGTATTTGGTGAAATGGATCAGAAATCAAGACAAAAGTAAACATTCACAGACACAAGATAGCACATCACAAAAAAGAACAATATGACACTCCTGTGGAGGAAACATTTTTTCCAGATCAGATCACTGCATCAATGACCTTCTGATCAGGATAGTAAAATGAAATGCCAAAGCCACCCAAGAGCCTAAGACAATAATCAAGCATGTATATATGTTTATGTTATTATATTAGTGGATTTGATGTCAATGTTTGTTAAAAAGATTTTGGGGGAAAACATAATTAAAAAAAAAATTGAATCAAGCACTTTGAAACAAACACATACCAGTCTTTTTTAAAGCTGTAAATTCAGCTGTTTAATTACTCCGTCAGCCCTCTTAAATACACCACCCTTCAATCCCCATCTTTTACCTTATAGCTCTTTGCAACTTTGAAAGCAAGCACCACTGTTGTAATATAATTGACAATTCAATTATATAGATAGACAATATCACCCTCTGCTCTTATTACATTGACCGGATGAATGGAGCACAATGGAACAGCTCCGCTATGAGGAAAGGCTAAAGAGGTAAGGGTTGTTCAGCTTGAAGAAGAGATGGCTGAGGGGGGATATGATAGAGGTCTTTAAAATCATGAGAGGTCTAGAATGGGTATATGTGAATCGGTTATTTACTCTTTCGGATAATAGAAGGACTAGGGGCACTCCATGAAGATAGCATGTAGCACATTTAAAGCTAATTGGAGAAAAATATTTTTCACTCAATGCACAGTTAAGCTCTGGAATTTGTTGCCAGAGGATGTGGTTAGTGCAGTTAGTGTAGCTGGGTTTAAACAGGTTTAGATAAGTTCTTGGAGAAGTCCATTTCCTGCTATTAATCAAGTTGACTTAAAAAATAGCTGCTGCTATTACTAGCATGGGATATACTTAGTTTTTGGGTACTTGCCAGATACCTGTAGCCTAGATTGGCCAGGATGCTGGACTTGATGGACCCTTGGCCTGACCCAGTATGACAATTTCTTATGTTCTTATGTTCTCAAAAGCTAGTCACCAATCCTTTTTTTTTACAACCTACAACTTTTTGGTTGATTTTCCTTTCTAATAACAACTAAAAAGCAAGTGAACAAAGTAAAATGTTGATAGTGAAAGATAAGATGCATAGAAAACAACTTGCAGCATTCATCTTGTTTCAGCAGCAGGTGAGTGAGCAGTAAGATATGACAAATGGTTCTTTACATTTCATGAGAAGAAACACTGGCACCTGAAACTGCTTTTATGAAATGGATGTTTTAAAGAGTTGCAAAACTATTTTGTACAAATGATATTTTTTACAGTGTAAAACTCTATGTTTTCCCCTTACAAGATGAAGAATTAAACAATTTATGGTTTACTGTATAGTCTGCACATTATATTGCAACACCATGATGTCTCTTTTGCCAAGCCAGGTACCAGGTTCCATCTAGCCGCTTCATCAGTGCATCTTCATATTCCAACAGTAGTGTCTACAAATTTAGATATGCCAATACAGTGAACACTAAGGTTGCCAGCTGTCTCCATTTCTTTTCAGGATATGTTAAGCAAATCTTGTTGTTGCCACACTGCATGCATGGACTTGTAGTCTTTTCATAGGATAAATCAGCGCTACAAATTCATGAATACAATAGGGCTAAAAGCAGGACTAGATCAGTTTGTCCTGAAATAATAGAATCAGTTGGTAACTCAAGAATAATTAACATGCAAGTACAATAGATATGGTTGTTCCCCGCAGTGAATAGCTTCATGGTCTAAATAAATTCCTTTTTTAAAATAAGGGGTAAAACAATCTCCTGAAATAGGGATTTTGAATGAAAACTTTGATCCAACCCTTGACCCTGGTTAATTCAGTCCCAGAACTGTCTGAATTTTTTTGAATCAGAAAAATGTGTTTTGATGAGTGCTGACATATCTTAGTAAATCACCATCTGTCAGGACATGCCACTTTTAAAAGGTGATGAAATAATATAGGTCAGGGAAGAAGGCCATGATCTTTCATGCCACTAGCCCTGCCCATATTCACCAAGTACTAAAATCAACTGAATGCAAAAGCAATTTACAAGTTATTGTCTGACTACAAAGCAGTCGAGTGGGGGAAGGAGAGGTAGTTAAGTGTTTGTCTCCCTGTTGCGATACTGCAAGCCAGTAAAGTACAGCAAATCTGCTGAAGCTTGCAAATTGCTTGTCAAGCTCTGCACTAAATATGATACTCTCACATCACAGTGCAACGGCTGTGACATTTTTGTATGAGTTTGTATTGTTTGTCCCACTCTTAACATATCAGTAACAATCAGCACTCAGAGGCCTGGCAGTATACTCAATTTATGGTTTTATATTTACCAGACATGTTACTTGTAAGGACACATAGGAGGCTACATCAAAACTCATTCCAGTACTAGTGACATTGTGCACCTAGAACTAGGAGTTTTGTTCCAGCAAACCACTATGTTTAATAAAAAGGTATTCAATCTCATATCAAGGTCATGAAATAAAAATCTTTAAACACTTACAAATTTCTCTAAAACAAAGAGGTATCTCCAGAGGTAGTAAATATAAAATAGCCAGGCATGGGAATAGATGAAATGTCAAGTAATTAATCAGAAGTTCTGATATTATTATTAACTGCTTGAGTTCCACTCACCAGAGCCTCTGAATTGATTTATAGCTGGTAATTCATCTATCCCCCTATTCATTATCTGCACACATCTTGTGCAAAACACATGCATGGATGTGCTCAAAACCCTCCATTAAACCATTGTCTAAGTGCAGACATTGGACAATAATTTATCATTATCATAAGAGTGATGTTAGATAGAAACATTAGCAGGAGCTTTATGAAATATGGAAGATGAATTGCAGTGCCTATCAGTACTGTGACTCTCCTTCTCCCGAACAAGGTCACTCCTATTCCTGTTCCATAACCACCAAACCACCCCACACATAATCACTAAGTACTTGATTCACTAAGGGGCGGATTTTAAAAGGAGCGCGAATAGCCTACTTTTGTTTGCGCTCCAGGCGCAAACAAAAGTACGCTGGATTTTAGTAGATACGCGCGGAGCCGCGCGTATCCACTAAAATCCTGGATCGGCGCGCGCAAGGCTATGGATTTTGTACAGCCGGCGCGCGCCGAGCCGCGCAGCCTACCCCCGTTCCCTCCAAGGCCGCTCCGAAATCGGAGCGGCCTCGGAGGGAACTTTCCTTTGCCCTCCCCTCACCTTCCCCTCCCTTCCCCTACCTAACCCACCCACCCGGCCCTGTCTAAGCCCCCTGCTTACCTTTGTCGGGGGATTTACGCCTCCCAGAGGGAGGCGTAAATCCCCGCGCGTCAGCAGGCCTCCTGCGCGCCGGGACGCGACCTGGGGGCGGGTCCGGAGGGCGCGGCCACACCCCCGGGCCGCCCTGGGCCGTAGCCACGCCCCCGGGCCCGCCCCCGGAACGCTCCAACACGCCCCGAAAACGCCGCGCGGTTCGGGCCCGCCCCCCGACACGCCCCCTCCGAAAACCCCGGGACTTACGCGAGTCCCGGGGCTCTGCGCGCGCCGGTAGGCCTATGTAAAATAGGCTTACCGGCGCGCAGGGCCCTGCTCGCGTAAATCCGCCCAGTTTTGGGCAGATTTACACGAGCAGGGCTCTGAAAATCCGCCCCTAAGAGTTTTTCCCATAGACACAAAATGAGAGAAAAGCCATAATTAATCTGGCCCTAAATATATTAGCCATTACTTTGAAAGCAGCAACAATTATGCAAAGCATTGCATGGCAAATGGATGGACTGAGTCATTTCTGGTCTTTACCATATTGCATGCAGGGATATATACTCCTGCTTGTCTCCTGGAAATCACAACTATCTAACTATGCATGCATGCATGACATGTTATAAAATCAAGAGTCTCTCACCCTGCCCCCTTTGACAGGGAGCTTTATTCCGACCCTACAAAAGTTGGATAAATTTGTGTGGTTGCCATGTTAGTCCACTTGAATGCACGGTAATAAAGATTAACTAATAAAACTATATATATATATATATATATATATATATATATATATAGTCCATGTGGATTAACAATACTTTTCTTAACTGGCTTTCGAGAGCTAAAACACTCTTCTTCAGATCAGAATCAAATGAGCAAAAGATATTACCAGAAAATATAGAGTAGTGTGGCTGTCAGAAGTGAACCATAAACTGTATTCCACTGATAGGGTGAAGGGGAATGGGAAAAAGAGGTTGCGGTTGTAGGGTTTGGGGTTTGATGGGTGTCAGAATGTGATAGGAAACCTAAGCCTTTGTTGAGTATTTTTTTGTCAGTTCCAAAGCATCTAATCATTTTAACTTCACAAGTCTTGCATTCCCAGATTGTTTTAGGTTTTTCTTTGATTATCCTGATCACAAGGTCATTGATGCAGTGGTCTGGTTCTTGAAAAGTGCTCCTGAACAGAGGAATTGTTCTGGTCTTCCTGAGGTATTTGATCTGTGCCTGTATGAATTGATTCTGGCTTTCAGTGTCTGGCCTGTCTCACCAATGAAGCCGGCATCTTCACATTTTCTGCATTGAATATTATATACTACATTCCTCCTCTAATGTAGCATATGCAGAATATGTGAGAATGCATTGGTGGGACAAACCAGAAATTAAAGGCCAGAGTCAATTCACATAGACACAAGATCAAATACCACAGGGAAGCCCAGGCTGACACCTCCATGGGGAGAAAACTTTCAGAACCAGACCACTGCATCAATGACCTTGTGATCTAGAGAATCAAAGAAAAACTTAAAACACTCCAGAATGCAAGACTCTTGAATTTAAAATGATTAGACACATTGAAGGTGACAAAAAAGAACTCAGCAAAGATCTAAGTTTCCTATTACATTATGAGCCATAAAATTATACTGCCTGCACCTTCTGATCATCTATCAACCCCCCACCACCATCATCCCTTCTTCCCATTCCCCTTCACCCTTTCACTGGAGCGTCTTTTATGGTTCATTTCAGACAGCCACACTATCCTATATTTCCTGGTAATGTCATCTTTTGCTCATTGGAATTCTGACCTAAAGAAGAGTTTTAGCTCTCAAAAGCCAGTCAAGAAATATATTGTTAGTCCATTAAAAAGTTATCACCTGATATATATTTTTTTGTTTTTATTTGTTAACCTTTATTTCTGTGCCTGTATATGCTGTGTGAAATAAAACAGATTTTGCACAGTAAAACACACAGAGAAAAGACAAAAAGGAAAAGATGTTCATGGGTTCCTACCAGAAGGGACACACAGAAATACTGGCAAGTCCTTTTATTATGTAGAAAAACTCCACAAACTATAATCTGAATAGTCAATGGTAAAGTAAAAGGTGATAGACTTAACCATGATGTAAAAGTAAGAGAAAGGAAAGGATCTGCAAAAAGGCAAGCCTGCAGATGATTCAATGAATGCTAATGAAGAATGATAGAACTGAGAACCCAGAATTGCAAAAAAAAAAAAAAAATTCTAGGCATCATTTAGGATATTGCCATTCACTCACATTAAACCAATATTGTTGACCCCCCGCAGCCCATTAAAATACAGCTCTATCCCTATACAAACAAATGTTAATTAAATCTATAACTACTAATAATCATTTTTATAGTGCTACTAGATGCATTCAGTGCTGTACAGACACACACAAGTGATAGTCCCAGCTCTATGGAGAAACATGTTTATCTGTTTCCAAAGCTTCTGTGAGCCTCCTAAAAGATATCATGCTAAGGATCTGAAGGTTATACATTTAAAGTTGCACAGTACTTCAATATCAGCTTTTTGCTTTGGACAACATGAGCCTGAGCTGTGACCTACCATAGTCACAGGTAATACGTCAAAAAAAAAAATTGTTAGAAGAATCCTGATTTTAAGAACAGGAGAGCATGCTTAGCCAGAAGTAGTAGCATCTCGAATCTTCGTTCATCCATACAAAATGTTTGGGGAAGTCAACTCTGATAGTGTCCTTTCATGGAATTGTATATTTCAGGTCTGGTAGAGCAAGAGTAAAGTATTTTTCAGTGTTGGAGTATGGTAAATCAGATCATTTATTAACAGTGGATGATTAAACAGACAGAAACATGAGAGATAACAGCAACTGTCTGCCAGATGGGATGTTTCATCTGCATGTATTGATTTAAGGCAGTTATAATCCATAATTATGCATTTCTAGACTGGCTGGATACGTTAGTGACATGATACATACATCCTGCTTCCATAGATGTATATTATTTGTGAATAAGCAGAATAAGATGACAAACTCATGAAAAGGAAAGGTTCAGCTATAGATTCTTATTTATGCTTGGCAAATCTGACAATCAATTTGTGCTCTGAGGGTTTCAAAAGTAATAGCTCTAAAAATGTTCAAAGACATTTGAATCAAATAACATAATTCACAGTTATAAAAAAAAACCAAGGTATTCAGAGGAACAAATGAAATTCTAAATTGCCCAAGATAAAAACAGTAAAGGAAGTGCTCAAATTACTGAAAGATAACAGGACCCTGGACAACAGCAACCAACCAAAATGTATCACTTGTCTGAGTATCACCACAGAAACAATTACCTTTTTAGCAACAAACCCTTCTGTTATGCTTTCAGGGTGAAGGTGCTTAGCATCCTGTATGCCAGGGTTCTTCATTCTTCCCATTTTTTCCTGCATCTTTGATAAAACTGACCCTCACACCATGTTTGTTTCCTGGATAGGAAAGCAGAGAGAGAGAGAGGGCGCCATCTGATGCAGGAATGCGGACACGGCGCCACCAGGTAGAACAATATTCATGATGAAGATGGCTTGTCTTACAAACTTCTGGAAAGGCGTAGCTTCTATGCTGTGAAGTTTCTACAGGCACTGCCCTGCAGCAGGCAACGTGATTGCCAAAATGCCAGTGTCAAGCTTGGCAACTTGTCATCACCTCAACTCCACGGCACTTCTCACCTGGTCAGTGCATTGTTTGAAGTCTGTCTCTAGTTTGCTTCTTTCTCCAAAAGACTTTTCAAGTTTTATAGATATTGGTAAAGATTGGACTGTATATGAATCTTGCAGGACATATACAAGGCGTATGACTTATATCCAGTGCCATAGCGTTTTGCATTATAGTGTGCTAGCACTTTAATATGACACCTCCAAATACATTGATTTATTTATGGACATAGTTACTATTTAGCCTTATTTTGTTGGTAATCTTCATAGGATTTACCCGTGTAAAACTGGCGTTCACGTGTATAAATGGGCTTTTGAAAATTATTACATTTACATGCATAACTCCTTTGAAATTTCATTGAATTTTCAAAAGGTTTTATATGCATAAATGAACTTCATGTGCATAAAAAGGCTTTTGAAAATTGCTACAATCTATGCTACTTTTACTCGGGTAACTGCTTTGAAAATTCACTGCTTAGTGATTTGTATACTGGTTTTGTCACCACAATGGGATTCCAAGAGGTATGAGGAAATGTTCTCCCTGTTCCCTTGGATTGTGAAAACTTTCTCCATTTATTTTTGGTAGATACCAAATACTTTAATGCCCCCTGTCCCATGAACTCGGATGTAAATTGTCTTTCTCCAACTGCATTTAACAAAAATGGATGTCAATCCCTTTAAGAATCTTAATAAAACTCCACTAAAGTACAATACATTGCAGTTTTCTTGGGTAGCTTCCAACATGTCTGCTTTACATGATTTAGTATCATTATTTCTGGTCTGAAATTGAAAAGCAGATACATATGTCACTACTATTGTTAAGCAGCACCACAAAGGCCTGAAAGAATAGGAATGCTGGGCTGATGATGGCTGAATATGTATCGGAGGAGAGGCATACAGTCTCAGGGGAGGGACTTCACAACTACCTACTGGTTTAAGCTACCATTCAATGGTTTCAGAGGTTGCTGCTTTTGCAGCTGGTGGTAAGGCGCTGTGAGGACAAATATAGAAGGAAAAGATGGAAGAACTTCTTGAGCTAGAACAGCTGGCAATTAGCAATCCAGGAAGTCTGCAGATGTGAGCATTGGGCAGAGAAATGGAATAACAGGTAAAGCCACTTAGAGTCTCATTCAATAAAGATTTTTTTTTCTGTAGGCACAGAATGTGAAACAAAGATTAATTTTTTATAAGGACCTTTTTCTTCCACACTTCTTTGCTACTTATTCCTCTCTCCTAAATCTATCAGTGCCCCACTCCTTCTCCACACATGTGTTTCTGTTGAATTCAATGGATAATATAATTTACCTTAGCATTTTTCAACATACAGTGCCAACTGATCATGGGCGTTCACACCTTCATGATATATCCTTGTGATTTATTTAGTTCTTTAAACAATGTGCAGTGCTAGTCTTGTACTTACAGAGAAATGTACATGGCTACCTAATATATCAGATAATTGTGCAACAACAAGTGAATGTATCTAGGACGGGTATAAACATCATTTGTATATTGTAAAATATTTTGGCAAGGTTTTCTCATTTGCAGTTTATATTGACACATGAAAAACAATGTCCTCATTATGTCTTAGGTAACAATAACGTATTACATTACTGTATTTTACATGTTTTTGAGTAAATTTGTATTACAAATGAAAGAAGACATGAAAATGCATTGTTCTAAGACCTTCTTTAAATGTGCCCATTATGCACAAAGTTTATTCAGACTTTCCCCATTGCGCATTGTTCCATATGATTGGAAAACGGAATTAGAAAATTACCAATAGGGCAACCTGAAGTTTCTCATTATGGTTAAAACTGAACAAATATGTAAACCTCAACTATCCCAAAAGAGACAGGCCACACAAAGAAAAAAACACCTAGTCATATCGTTGAAGTTCGAACGAAAACACAAAATTCAACATAAAACACTATATTATGTTGAGCCCAGCCAGGTTATACACACTTATCTAATAGTACAGCAAGCAACTGCTAAGAATCAAAGCAAATCCTTGGCTTAAAAATTACAAAAATATGTACAAATAAATCCAAAACCTTGCCTTCACATAGGATGGAACAGGAAAAAAATGCATTGTAGCAACAATGAATTTATCCACATAGCAACCAGCAGAAGAGAATAGGCTAAAGAGATCTCACTCGACAGGGGAAGGATACTGTCATAGAGCAACTGGATGCCTTTTATTGTAATATGCAGATTGGCACATTGGAAGAACAAATCTGAGCGCTGATTTCTGCCCAGAGGTGCACATCTGTGCGATCTCCGGCATCGCTCTGCTTTTCCTTCGCTCAGATTACGGAGAAAGGAAATAAATAAATAAATAAATAAATAAATAAATGGAAAGAGCAAGCCAAGAGGAGATGGGGTGCGGCTTCATTATCTAGGGCAATTGATATACACCTGCTAATAGCCAATCTGTTTAAAAGATTAAAAACCAACAAACCAAAGAAAGACAACAGAAACCGAGCGGCGAACGGTCCTGCCCTGGTACCAACTCTTCCTCGCCTAGTCTCTCTGGACGGGAACCTTTCAATCCCGGTCTCTCTTCACCAGCGGAAGAAAGGAGTCCGGTTTGAAAGCCTTCCCTCGCCAGGCAGGGCTTTCCAGCTGCTCCCAGCTCTTTGTTGTCGGCACAGTAGGGGGGCTGCAATAAGTGGCCACACTTTCAAGACTGGGCATGTGTGCAACTGGGAGCTAGACTAGTTGGTAACCTGCACACACGCACACATCTCTATGTGCGTGTGGGAAGGATACCCGCATGGCTGTGCCCTCACTTCTGCACGCACATGCCTCTAGCATGGACAGACACACCTACCCGAGACACACACCACACACACTTATTGATCCCCCCACCCCTCTCCCCGGAGTACCTGAGCAGTTGATGCCTTTGCCCTTGCCGTGCTGGCACTCGCTGGGGAGCTGGTTGGACGCTTGGCCGCCGGGCACCGAAGACAGGGTGAGGGCGAAGAAAACCCAAGTGTAGCCCAGAGCCGGAGGTCCCAGGCTGCCGGCAGCGGCGGCCGAGTGCAATCCTGCCACCATGATGCGGCCGGTGACGAGCCGGGAGGAGCGGGAGGCGGAGGAGATGGGGGGAGCGGGAGGAGGGCGGCGGCGAAGGCAGGAGGCGGCAGGCCCCGTGCATCAATACCGGCAGCAGCCGCCGCAGGGAGCCCTTCCGCGGGGATTCGGAGGCAGCATCACCCCCGCCAGCCCCTCGCCGATGCCCTGTGTCTGTGCTGCTGCCGCTGCTGCTTCTCAATGCTGCTCAGCTTCCCCCCTCAAGCCTCAACCCTCCACACACACACACACACAGTCACTCACTCAGTCACTGCCACACAGAGAGGGAGGGACCGGGGGAGACCCTCCCCACCACCCCTTATCCCTGCACACACTGATCCTCCATCACTGCACACACCGATCCTCTATCTCCTGTACACCAACTCCGATCCCTGTACCCTGCACACTCCGATCTACTATCCACTGCCCACCCCGTTTCTCGGCGCCTATTCAGACTAATCCTCGATCCCTATTTCCTGCGTACTCTTGACTCTCTGTCCCTGCTCACACCATGCGCAGGACAGGAGTGAGGATGCCACCCAAAATGGTTCTACCCGTCGCTCTTCTTAGTTAATTACGGAGGATTTCCCCTCCCTGCCTCCGCCTCTCGATCGCTCTTTCTGCTTGCCCCTTCCTTGGGGGTATGATTTGATTGATTTCCAGCCGCAGCAGGAGCCAGGAAGGATGGGAACAGGAACAGGAACAGGCTGTCACCGGCCAGCTCAGGAGAAAAGAGCAGCAACTACTCCAACGACAACAACAAAGGGAGCGAGGGGAGGGGATGTGGGAGAGAAGTCACGTGACTGTAGCCCCTTTCCTTCCCCCTCACTCCAGGGACGTGGGGATTCCTCCTCTTTGCTCAGCTATCAGGATCGTATATATGACCCTGTGAACCAACCTGTGTATATGTGACATTGTGCGTTATGCCCTTAGGATGGTGGGTGCAAGCCTCAGACCAAGTTGCATGACTGGACATTAGAGGGCATTGCCGCCCTCCTTCTTTTCTTATTGGGCCCCCCTCATCTGCTGCCACAGGATAAGGTAACACTTGGCTTCAGCAGTGTTCCCAAAGTGCAACAAAAAAGATTATGGTGGAGTTATCAGCACAAATGGGACACTTACAAGAAGCACTATGATTAATTGTTGTTTGTTTTTTCTTTGAGTTATTTTGCCTGTTTCCTCTATCCCAAGCAGGGCTATGATGCTTTGAACATTCATTTGCAGTCCCTCTTCCTTCCCTGTTTTATATCCCTCTCCCAAATCACTTAGCCCAATTATTGTAACCACAATCCTAAACAAGATTCTATTTTTGGAATCCTGCCTTCATGTGCTCTATGGCAGGGCACTACAAGTAATTACTGGAACTCCCTTCCCCTCTGCAGCATCCCCAATGCCAGGCAGGCCCACCCACCATAAGACCTGACCTGGGAATCAAACCCAGGTTCTCCACATTGCAGAGTCACTGAGTGCCTCCTCTCCCCGGATACATTTTGTTAAGTGCTTTCTCCTCCCACGGCTGGTGCTTCTACTAGGCAAACTAGGCAGACACTTAGAGCTCCAACCCTTAGGAGGCACCAAAACTGCCAGCATGAGCTCCCCGCCCCAGGCAAAGATAGAGAGGAGCCACCTGCTGACTGAGACCATTCCAGTGATGGAAGACAAGAAAAGCAGTCCAATGTCTGTGACTATAGGTAAGGAAGAAGACCCAGTAATAGTCAAGGCCCAAGGATAGGTACCAGCCAAGCAGGATCATGGGGGGAGTTCATCCCACCCATGGTCAAAGAAGCAAAAAGAGAAAGGCCCAGGAGGACCATGGGTGGAGCCCAACTTACCTGCGACTGAAGACATGAAAAAAGTGAGGCTATGGAAGGGCCGAGGGTGGAGCCCAACCTACTCACAACACAAGATAATGGAAAGGCCTTGGAAAGGCTGCTGCCAGTGAAGCTTATCCTACATGATGTGAAGACATAAGCCCTTAAAGGGTTGTGGTTGAAGCCAATCCTGTCCAAGGCAAAGACAGGAAAGAGAGAAAATCATATCAGTGGGCACAACACATCCCGCCCCCAGTCAAAGAAGATGAGAGGCCTGTCATGAGACAGCAAGGAAGCCTGTGGGTATGTATGGCTGAGTGTGTGAGAGGAAGGCTCTGTGTGTGTGTGTGTGTGTGTGTGTATGAATATGAAAGAAATGGTGTATCTATATGTGTGTGTGTGTGTGTGTGTGTGTGTGTGTGTGTGTGTGTGTGTGTGTGTGAAAGAGAGAGAGAGAGGAAGCCTGGGTGTATATGTGTGTATGAGAGAAAGAAAGAGAGGAAGCATGCATGTGTATATATCGGTGTGTGTGAGAGAAAAAGAGAGAGAGAGAGAGAGAGGAAGCCTAGGTGTGTTGTGTTTGAGAGGAAGAGAGGAAGCCTGTTTGTGTGTGTGTGTATGAAAGTATATAGAGAGGGGAAGCCTGGATGTGTGTGTGTGAGAGAGAGGAGCCTTGGTGTGTGTTTGTGTATGTGTGGAAGAGAGAGAGAACTTGTGTGTATGAAAAAGTGAGGCAGTGTGTTTTTCTGTATGTGAGAGAGTAAGGGTATGTTTAACAGGATGAAAGAGAGGGAGCCAGTATGCCTGAGAATGTGCATATGAGTGATAAAGGAAGTGTTTAAGTGAGTGAGAGAGAGAGGGATCTTATGTGACTGAGTTAGTAAGAGGGAATCTGTGGATATGAATGTGAGAAAAGAAGTGTGTTTGTGTGTGTGTGCATGTGTATGTGTGTGTGAGTGAGAGTGAGCCTGTGTGAGAGACGAAATGTGTAAGTGAAAGAGAGGTTGTGTGTGTGTATCAAAAAGTTCCCAGGTATGGAGAGTGGGTGATTTTTTTAAAATCTTTGATAGGTTTAATCATTGGGTTTTATATCATGTAATTGCTGTTTGTTTTTTTTTTTGGTTTTTTTTTCTGATTGAAACTTTTTTAAATTTTTATGAGTTTTTAATTTTTTAATTTTATTCTATTTTTCACCTGTTTTGAAATATTTTTATTAAACTGATTTTACCATTATTGATGTTTTTTTAAATATTATTGTTTGATATCTTATTTGGAAAAGCAATGTTTCTGTTTTTCCATTGTTACACTGCATAGAGTCTAGCTAGTTGCAATTTCCAGTTCAGTTTAAGTTTTCACATTTCTATTTATACTTTATGGTCTTTTTATTATGTATTTGGTGAGGGTCTATCTATATACTACATGTGTGACTGAGGCAAAGTATTCTGGTAATGTGTAATTTCTATGTAGGGATCTATAACAGCTTGGCTTTTTATGGTGCATTATATGCAGTATTGCCTTTCATAGGAAAGGAAAGGTTGTTACTGTTTAAGTATTGGCACTTAGTGCTGCTTTGGTATAGGGGGTGTACTATATTGTAATTATAATTCAGTTTACTCATGACATTCTGAGTGCAAACTCCACACAACAATAGGCCTAATACCATATGGGTTGCAAGATTCTTTTTTTTTTTGCTTTTCTGCAGGGTTTTATGGCTGGCACACAGCAGTGCATGTAATTATAATATCATGGGGAAGATTTTTTTAATTATGGGCGGGGGTACATTTGTGCACGCGCACAAATGTACACCTGATTTTATAACATTTGCGCACTGCCGCACGCATGTTATAAAATCCAGGGTCGGAGCGCACAGGGGAGTGCACACATGTGCACCTTGCGCGCGCCGAGCCCTAGAGGAGGCCCGATGGCTTTCCCCGTTCCCTCCAAGGCCGCTCCAAAATCGGAGCGGCCTTGGAGGGAACCTTTTTTTGTTCCCCCCACCTTTCCCTCCCTTCCCCTATCTAACCCACCCCCCAGCCCTACCTAAATCCCCCCTACCTTATTTTGTTGCACACGCCGGCTATGTCAGGGTACTCAGCCACGCCCCAGACTGCCATCACACCCCGGACACACCCCCGCACCACGGCCCTGCCCCTGCCCCACCCACACCCCGCCCGTTTTTGCAAAACAGGCTCGGCGCGCACAGGGTTTTTTTTTAAGGGTTACGCACGTAACGTACGTGCGTAACCCTTTTAAAATCCGCCCCACAGTGTAAGTGATATTTTTACCTCATAAAGCTGAACTTTGAATATTGTTTTCATGTAAAATCTGTAATTATAAAATGCATAATATTTAATTGTGTGTGGACTGGGTTGCGGATGTGGATAGGGTTGAGTTTGGGTGTGTGGGGGGTGGGGGGGGTGCACAAAACTGTAAGGTTCTCCTTCCTAAGGCACCTTATACCCTTGCCTTGGCCTTGCTTCCTCCAATGACTGTGGCTGGAAGAGGAAAGAGAAGGAGAAGGCCTCAACTGTTTATTACTTTCTTATGTTCTTACTTTCTAGGGAGAGCTTACACTCCTTTCCTAGAGGTTCAGTGTACATTTAAAAGTTATTAGCTCAAGGTCCTGTCAGTAGCATAGAGACAAAACAAAATGATTGCAAGGCAATTGGTGGTGGTTCTTTTTGTTTGTGTGGTTGTCAGGACCTGACATGTTTTTGGAGTTGATTTAGGGCTGCTGCTTTGGGAGGCAAGAGAGAGACATCAACAGGAAGGGAAACTAGAGATTTGCAAGAGAAGAGAGGAATGTGCAAGAAGAAGACAGACACGGAAAGAGTAGAGAAGGAAGTGAATAGAGATTGCAGGACAAAAAGAAGAGAAGAGAGCATTTATTTATTTGTTTGATTCAATCTATGCTTTTCAGGCACTTCAAAGTGGATTACATTCAGGTACTTGAGCAGGATGAAGAGATGAAGAGAAGAAGAAAAGGGGGAGGGAAGAAACAAAGGGAGGGCAGAAAGGCAAGATAAGTGAGAGAAAAAGAAATGAAAAATTAACTGAAGGAAGAAGACAAAATAAAATTGAAATGGAAAACCAAAAGGAACCGAGACACGAGAGAGAAAAACAAACATGTAGGCAAAAGTGGAACAGAGGATGTGCACAAGGAGGGAGAAGCAGAGCAGAAAATAGAATTAGACTCTAAAGGTTGGAAAACTTTTTTATTTTCTGAAAGAGAATAACATACTAGGGATCGTATAGCCATTTGGAATACATGAGAAAGAGGATATGCATGTAGACAAAGAAAAGCACAAATCTTGAGCTTTGACCTGACACAGCGATTCCATGAAACGTTAACTTTGGTGTTTCTTTGAATTAGATCAATATATAGGATGGCACGGAATACTTTATCTCATAAAGACTGAATTATAAAGATAAGTAAATTCAAGCAATTGTTCTGTATTTGAAGCTGAACCATATTTTGACATTTACAAAGGAGTGAAACAATGTGCTAAAAGGAACATGCTATCTCTTGATTAATACACGAGGATAACTTTACAAAATTTTCTGCAATACTGGGCATACCTCTGCAATTTATATATAAGAATTCAAAAGCAAGAAAAATTATTTAAAAAGAAGTTTTTGAGTATGAAGTAAAAAAACAGAGTGGTTTTTGTAGACCAGTGACTGCACCAAATGGTTGGAATTCAGCCAGTGGCAGTTTCTTCCAGTACTGAAGTGTTTTCCTCTCAATATATAATGTAGTATAATTCACAGTATTTGAAAAATATATTTTTGCAGAAGTAAGCTCTTAAATGTACATTGGCAATTTTGTTGTAAAGAAACATAAAACATTTCTAAATGGCAGTGCCAGCACTTTTCTTTGGATCCAAAACAAGGGTTATACATAATAAAAATGTTAGCAAAATTCAAATAGCAGAAATTTAAAGGTGAATTTTAAAAGCCTGGTGTGTGCATTAATTAGGGGATGCACAAATAAGTTGGGTTCATGTGCGCTGAGCAGATTTTAAAAGCTGGCAAGATATGCGTGAATCTCCCACAACAAGCACAACTTAAAAGTTTTCAAAAGGGGGCAGGGTGTAGGCATGGTCTGGGAAGGGCATGGGAAGGGCACGGGCATTTCAGGGCATGAACCTGAGATATGCACGTAAATACTTATGGAATCCGGCATGCACCAAAGTACCCCTGCCATGTAACTTTACTTTTCCTATGGATGATGTGTAAGTTAAAAAGTAAAGAAAATATGTAGATCTGCAATTTTAAGGGTCAGGGATAACTGGGGGTAATGAAGGCTATTAAATTAGGGGGGAATTTGGAGGACCTCTCTCTTAACTAGGTGTACTGGGGATAAACTGGTAAAAGTGTTAATAACAGCGGCACATGACCCTTTTAAAATCCTCCAATTTACATGGTAGAAATGGCATTTGCACACAGGCACATGCCCACTTAAAATTGGGCACATGTGCACGTGGCCAAACTATTTTATAACATACGCACATATGCGCATGTATGTTATAAAATGACCGCATCCCTGGGTGCAGGCTGACATACGTGCACAAAAGTGTGCCCACGCACCAATTTGAAAGTTACAGTCCCTTTTGAGTTGATTCTTTGTGTCTTTCATTTATTTCCCATGAATGTGTGGTCACTCTTACTTTGGATAATACTCTTCAGGTAAGTATATATAATTTTGTTTCTCTTCTCTACTTTATTTATATTCTTTATGTGTGTTCTCCTTCTCCTTTCTTTCTTTTTATCCTTTCTCTTAGAAGTTACATCATGGTGACTATATAGTTTAAATAGTTATGCCACCCCATTTGTATGTGGCTTTGTGTATTGTCTTGTATGTTCTTACTTTGTCTTAGATGCCTTTATGTTTCTCTGAGGATGTGGGCTTTTCTTGGTGGATGGTTGTGTGGGATTCTTGTTGTGTTGCTGGATGAGATCATTTGCATAGGCTCTGGTGAATAGTCAGGTTTTCAAATCTTTTTTAAAGGTTTTGATATCTGGTTGCGTTCTTATTTCGATTGGTAATGTGTTCCAAAGGGCAGGGATGGCTAAGGATATAGCTCTTTCACGAGTTGTGTTCAGATGAGTGGATCTTACATGAGGTATTTTGAGGAAGCCTTTGTTCATTGATCGAAGGTTCCTTTTTGGAGCCTGGGGTACGATGTATTTGCTCAGCCATAATTTTTCGTGTCCTGTGATTATTTTATGAAGAATTGTTAGAACTTTGTATTCTATTCTGTATTTTATTGGGAGCCAGTGTAGAGAGATGAGGGTTGGTGTGATATGCTCGTGTTTCTTTGTTCCTGTAAGAATTCCGGCTGCTGTGTTATGTAGTATTTGGAGCGGACATATGGTAGTAAGGGGTAGGCCGAGGAGTAAAGCATTGCAGTAGTCGAGGTTGGAAAATATAAGTAGTTGTAGTACTGTTCTGAAATCCTCCTGTGTGAGAAAAGGTTTAAGACACCTGAGTGTGAGTAATTTATGGTATCCTTCTTTGATTTTATTTGTTATGTGGGTTTTGTAAGATAGATCTTTGTCTATGGTTATTCCTAGGTTTCGAGCATGGCTAACAGGAGAGATAAGTGTTTTAGGGCCTTCCATTTGGAGTGGTTGCATGGGAGCTTCACTGACTTTTTTGTCTAGGATTATTAATTCGGTTTTCTCAATGTTTATTATGAGTTTTAAGGAGGATAGGCACTGTTTGATTTCTGCGAGATAGCTGGTTATACTCTTGTAAGTTTCTTCTATTGTATTCTGTATTGGGACCAGAATTTGAATGTCATCAGCATATAGGAAATGGGTTAGGCCTAGGCGATCCAGTGTGTGGCAGATCGGTAGAAGATAGATGTTGAAAAGTGTTGCAGACAGGGCTGATCCTTATGGGACTCCTGTACTTAGCTTTACCTTGTTCGATAGGTTTTTGTTGAAAATTACTTGGAAACTTCCGTTTGACAAATAAGAGGTGAACCATTTTAGTGTGGTTCCCATTGCTCTTATTTCAGATAGTCTGTCGAGTAAGATAGAGTGGTTAACTGTGTCGAAGGCAGCAGATAAATCCAGGAGGATTAATATGTAACTTTTTCCTTTATCAAATCCTCTAAGTACTGTGTCGTTTAATGACAGACGTAATGATTCAGTGCTTAAATTTTTTCTAAATCCAAATTGTGAGGGGTGAAATAAGTTATTCATTTCAATGTGGTCAGATAGCTGTGAGTGGATGATTTTTTCAATGATTTTTGCTATGACGGGTAGGTATGATATTAGTCTATAATTTTGAATATTCTCTGGGTCTAGGTTGTTCTTTTTTAGTAAAGGTTTGATGATTGCTGATTTTAGGCAATCCGGGTATAACCCTTCGGTGAGTGATAGGTTAACTATTTCAGTTATTGTTTTATTTATTGAGTTTTCAATCAATTTGATAGTTTGTGTGGGGATGTTATCAATGGGATGGTTTGCTGGATTCATTTTTTTTATTATTTTTTGGATTTCCAGTGTGGATGCATAGTCGAAGTTATGCCAAGTTGAAGTTCTTTTCAGAAAAGAAGATGTGGTTTGGTTGCTAGTGATGGAATTGCTGATAGAGTTGTTTATTAGTTTTTTGATTTTGTCAGTGAAGTATTCTGCAAAGTCATTGCTTTTGTTTGTGCTTGAAGGTGTTCTCATTTCGTTTGGAGATTTGGTGAGGTTTTGTACGATGGTAAACAGCATTCTGGGATTCTGTTGGTATTTATTTATTTTCGTAGTGTAGAAGTTTTTCTTTGCATTGTGGATAGGTTACCCCCATGCATTCTGTTAAGGGTAGTAACATGAGGATCTATATTCTCCCTTCTATCCTATCTTACAAAATCAACAAGAGATTCCAACAAGAGAAATCTTCTTCTCACTAACATGTTCCCTAAGAAGGGTGCCACATCAGGTAAATATACTGTGATATCTAGTTCTTAAAAAAGATAATCAGAGAATCCTTATATTTTATTATAACTAGGAACTATAGCATACCAAAGGTGGGAATTAATCACTCTGTGGAACAATTACTCTTATAATATATTGTGTTACTAAGGAGGTGGTTGATTCTTTTTCTAATGCTTTATTTATATTTTTAAGTCAAATATACACAAATATTTGACAAAGAAAAATAGACAATATACATGGTAACCTGTACACCAATAATAAAACAAATTGTAAGAAATTTGTATCAATGTAAATTGCCCCCATTAAATCCCAATAAATGAAGGAGGGAGGGGAACAACAAAATAACCATAGGGAATAGCTAATACACAAATCGAAATACAACCTTAATAAGGATGGGAGCTGTAAAACAGAGAACTACTCTACCAAACAATATATCAATAGAAGAGGAAGAAGAAAATGTTTTAATTGGCTAGGATCAAAAAGAGTATATCTGGAAGAATCAAGAGTTATTACACATTTACAAGGATAACGTATAATACATTTGGCTCCTAATGAAAGAACTGCATCTTTCATAGCTAAGAATGTTTTTCTTCATTCCTGTGTTGTTCTAGATATATCAGGAAATATCCAAATCTTTTGACCTCCAAACAATATGTCTTTATTGTGAAAATATAGACAAAAGATGTTATTGCATGATCAATCACATTTTCTTCATCAGAATTTTCAAGGAAATCAGTTACATTAATAGGAACATCATTATCCACTGATCTTCTAGGAGCTGGAAGGCAAAATATCTTCTTCATAGGAGGAAGTGCATTCTCTGGAATCTTTAATACTTCTTTCAGGTAAACAGAAAAAAAGATCAGAAGGTGTACTATGAGAGATCTGAGGAAAATTAAGTATTCTCAAATTTAAGGATCTGAGAGAGTTCTCAATGTTCTCAGTTCTACTAGAAGTAGAAGATAAATCTTTAATAATGGCATAGAGTCCAACAGGATAAACATCCTGCATGAGACTAAATGCAAAATTGAATCTTTATGGGTAGAAATCCCTTGTGGTCAAGATGGTGAGACGGACAGTGAAATGCTAAGAGAAATTAGGGAAGCTAACCAAATTGGTAGTGCGGTAATAATGGGAGACTTCAGTTACTCCAGTATTGACTAGGTAAATGTATCATCGGGACATGCTAGAGAGATAACGTTCCTGGATGGAATAAATGATAGTTTTATGGAGCAATTGGTTCAGGAACCGACGAGAGAGGGAGCAATTTTAGATCTAATTCTCAGTGGAGCACAATATTTGGTGAGAGAGGTAACAGTGGTGGGGCCGCTTGGCAATAGTGATCATAATATGATCAAATTTGAATTAATGACTGGAAGAGGAAAAGTATGCAAATCCACTGCTCTCGTGCTAAACTTTCAAAAGGGAAACTTTGATAAAATGAGAAAAATTGTTAGAAGAAAACTGAAAGGAGCAACTACAAAAGTAAAAAGTGTGCAAGAGGTGTGGTCATTGTTAAAAAATACCATTCTAGAAGCACAGTCCAGATGTATTCCACACATTAAGAAAGGTGGAAAGAAGGCAAAATGATTACTGGCATGGTTAAAAGGGGAGGAGAAAGAAGCTATTTTAGCCCAAAGATCTTCATTCAAATATTGGAAGAAGGATCCAACAGAAGAAAATAGGATAATGCATAAATGTTGGCAAGTTAAATGTAAGACATTGATAAGACAGGCTAAGAGAGAATTTGAAAAGAAGTTGGCCGTACAGGCAAAAACTCACAGTAAAAACATTTTTAAATATATCCGAAGCAGAAAGCCTGTGAGGGAGTCAGTTGGACTGTTAGATGATTGAGGGGTTAAAGGGGCACTTAGAGAAGATAAGGCCATCGTGGAAAGATTAAATGATTTCTTTGCTTAGGTGTTTACTGAAAAGGATGTTGGGGAGGTACCCGTACTGGAGAAAGTTTTCATGGGTAATGATTCAGAGGGACTGAATCAAATCACGGTGAACCTAGAAGATGTGGTAGACCTGATTGACAAACTGAAAAGTAGTAAATCACCTGGACCGGATGGTATACACCCCAGAGTTCTGAAGTAACTAAAATATGAAATTTCAGACCTATTAGTAAAAATTTGTAACCTATCATTAAAATCATCCATTGTACCTGAAGACTGGAGGATAGCAAATGTAACTCCAATATTTAAAAAGGGCTCCAGGGGCAATCCGGGAAACTACAGACCGGTTAGCCTGACTTCAGTGCCAGAAAAAATAGTGGAAATTGTTCTAAACATCAAAATCACAGAACATATAGAAAGACATGGTTTAATGGAACAAAGTCAGCATGGCTTTACCCAAGGCAAGTCTTGCCTCACAAATCTGCTTCACTTTTTTGAAGAAGTAAATAAACATGTGGATAAATGTGAACCGGTAGATGTAGTATACTTGGATTTTCAGAAGGTGTTTGACAAAGTTCCTCATGAGAGGCTTCTAGGAAAAGTAAAAAGTCATGGGATAGGTGGTGATGTCCTTTCGTGGATTGCAAATTGGCTAAAAGACAGGAAACAGAGAGTAGGATTAAATGGACAATTTTCTCAGTGGAAGGGAGTGGGCAGTGGAGTGCCTCAGGGATCTGTATTGGGACCCATACTTTTCAATATATTTATAAATGATCTGGAAAGAAATACAACGAGTGAGATAATCAGATTTGCAGATGATACAAAATTGTTCAGAGTAGTTAAATCACAAGCAGATTGTGATAAATTCAAGGAAGAACATGTGAGACTGGAAAATTGGGCATCAAAATGGCAGAAGAAATTTAATATGGATAAGTGCAAGGTGATGCATATAGGGAAAAATAACCCGTGCTATAGTTACACAATGTTAGGTTCCATATTAGGTGCTACAACCCAAGAAAGAGATCTAGGCGTCATAATGGATAACACATTGAAATCATCGGTTCAGTGTGCTGCGGCAGTCAAAAAAGCAAACAGAATGTTGGGAATTATTAGAAAGGGAATGGTGAATAAAACGGAAAATGTCATAATACCTCTGCATCACTCCATGGTGAGACCACACCTTGAATACTGTGTACAATTCTGGTCGCCGCATCTCAAAAAAGATATAATTGTGATGGAGAAGGTACAGAGAAGGGCTACCAAAATGATAAGGGAATGGAACAGCTCTTCTATGAGGAAAGACTAAAGAGGTTAGGACTTTTCAGCTTGGAGAAGAGACGCCTGAGGGTGGATATGATAGATGTGTTTAAAATCATGAGAGGTCTAGAATGGGTAGATGTGAATCGGTTATTTACTCTTTCGGATAATAGAAAGACTAGGGGGCACTCCATGAAGTTAGCATGTGGCACATTTAAAACTAATCGGAGAAAGTTATTTTTCACTCAACGCACAATTAAACTCTGGAATTTGTTGCCAGAGGATGTGGTTAGTGCAGTTAGTATAGCTGTGTTTAAAAAAGGATTGGATAAGTTCTTGGAGGAGAAGTCCATTACCTGCTATTAATTAAGTTGACTTAGAAAATAGCCACGGTAATATGGAATAGACTTAGTTTTTGGGTACTTGCCAGGCTCTTATGGCCTGGATTGGCCACTGTTGGAAACAGGATGCTGGGCTTGATGGACCCTTGGTCTGACCCAGTATTGCATGTTCTTATGTTCTTATGTTGAATCTTTGCTATAGATGTTTCTCAATCAGACACCTTCTGCTCCAGAGTAATTAACTAAGATTCATGAGATTGAAAATTATTATGAAAGTCAGTAGTCAAAGAGATTAAGATGTAATAGATTGATTAACTGAGATCATAACAGTCCAAAGACTGTCCAGAGTAATAACCACCGGATTAACAAATGAAGCAGAATTTTGTAAAGCTGAAGAAGAAGCCATAGTGGATAAAACTGAGTCGGGCAAACCTGCTCCAATTGAACCAGCCAATGAGGAAAGTTGTGGAATTGACTCCTCTTCAGTAATTTGCACGTTCAGAGACTCACCTGCCAAATTCTAACACTGAATATGTGTCAGCAAAACAGAAGAAGCAGAGCTGAAGGAAGAAATGGAACCATTCGCTAAGAGAAACATCCATCACCGATGGGCTGGTGTCCCCAGATCCAACCAAGCCAGCTTCGACTGCAGAACTGCGGGTAAGTAGAAGTTCTGGCATTGTTGTCTGGTGAAAGGAAACCAACAGTTCAACTGTCTTGCCCTGCCTGATAGCTCCTTTCTGCTTCCCCATTTCAAGAAAAGAGTTTAGACAAGATTTCAAGGGAAACAATGGGATTCTTCTGGAGCAGATCTGGAACACTTCAGCTATGCAGCGGCTATCTTGGTTCCCTCAATTGGGGTTGTACTGTTGGCAATGTTGTACAAAACAGATCTGATTTTATAAACCTCTCCTTCACCTACTACAGGGGAGAATAATTTCCAGTGATGTCTTTAAGAGTGGGTATTTTATTCTTAAATATAAATTGATCAGAGCAATTCCGTGAACTTGGAAGATTCTGCAAATTTCCCCTCCTTTCCAGTAAACATTTCTTGCTGTTAGGTGTAATAACCCTTCTGCAGAATGCCAGAGAATTATTCAAGCTGGCTTCTTTCAAATCCAATTGGATAGATTATTCCTGTACACCTTTGCCTTCCAAGAACTGGAATTTTATTTGAATCATAATATTTCAGTCTCTGAGAGCTAGTTTTGAAGCTCACCCTCTCTCCCATTAAGTTTTCTTTGTTCACTCCACACTTTAATGTGAATTTTAAAAGAGAGATGCACACACATAAAGTAACAGATGCATACACAAATAGCGCATATTCACAGAGGTGCTATTTTATAAATCTCACATATACATGCACAAGTACTAGTGCACAAATAAATGTGCTCATGTAAAAAAGGGGCTGGGTGGGGCTAACATTTATATGCATAATTTGCTATTTTATAACCAGTGAAAGTGGCATGCATATGTCTGGTACCAGTGCATATTTATTCCTGCAATCTGTTGTAAGTCAGATTAAAACTCTTTATAGCCCAATACTGAAAGGGTCTGCTTAAACTGGGGGAAGTTCAGGCTGAAGAACTAGTTGGGTCTCGATGCCCTAGAGATATAAAAGCTGGCTGTTATGTTTGAACTTGGTTTGTGGGCCCTTGGGTCATGGAGAGAGCTGATTCCACCCACAGGGAGGAGCCCTGTGGGGACTCTTCATGACAGGCGGGGTATCAGCAGTGATGGACACAGGAGTCAGAGAATATTTATTATACAGCAAAGAGAAACCCGAGGAGCGGGTTTGTAAACTCAGTCCTGGAGAAGGAAGACCTGGGATGGATTCTCTGGTAGTGGTCCGCAGAGCGGGGTAACCCGGGGAATACTTGCTTCTTGGCAGGCCTTGTGCGAGGTAGCTCTGGTAGTGGTCCGCAGGGCGGGGTAGGCCAGAGATAGATGTTAGCAACTGGAACAAGACAGCGTGGATCCGGTAGTGGTCCGCAGAGTAGGGATGTGCAGACAAAACGTTTTCGTTGCGTTCTGGTTGGGTCCAACGGGGGTCCCGGAGCGACCTCCTGCCACATGACCTACCTGTCACGTGGTAGGAGCACAAGATGGCGCCGGTGACCATGTGACAGGGGCTGACCAATGGCATCAGCAGCCCCTGTGACACAGGCTATCGGCGCCATGAGGAAATCGCAAACGAGTGCAGGGATGGCTTCCTGACTCCCCGCTGGACCACCAGGGAGTTTTGGTAAGTCTTGGGGGGGGATTAAGGAGGGTGGGGGGCTTAAATTTTTATTAAGGGAACCGGGAAACGTATGGACAGATCGACAACTTATGGAATTCTCCATACTTCCATATTCAACGGAATCGACCCTCAACGACAACGTTTTGGTAAGTCTTGGGGGGTCAGGAGGGTGGGGGTTTAAATATTTATTTAGGTTCACCGTATTCAACAGAAATCTGTTGAATACGTTGGGAGTCGCGATGTGTTTTGCCTCCCAACGTATTTTGTGGATCGCTAAAAATAAGTTGCGGATTACAAATATGGTGAAAACGAATGCACACCCCTACCGCAGAGTGGGGTAATCCGAGGATCCGAAGGATGCATATTGGGGTGGCAGCCCTGGCATCACTGGAGTCGTTGGCATGCACATGAGAGGTGAGATCTCCTGAAGACACCTCCCATGACATTCTGGGCCCCAGCAGGAGAGATGCAAGGATGCCCAGTCAAATTGGGGTTGGTGCACTTGTAACCAGGGTAACCCCAGGACGATAGGGTGATTGGCCTATTCCAGTACAAAGAAGGAGAGCGATTCCATATGGAGAGCTCCAGTGCGGAGAGTAACTGGTACGGTTTGGCAAGTCACGTCACCCGGTAAGGGCTCTCCATGGATGGAGGATAATAGTAGTGGATCTTTCAACTTGATGAGGGGAATCCTCAAGTATTCTACTAGACGGCTGAGAATGAAGTTGCCTCTTGCCCCTGAATCCACCAGGGCAAGAGTCTGAACCGTGACCAGCCCATAAGTCAAAGAGACTGGAAGAGAAAGCGGAGGAGTGGGAGTGGTATGGCCTAAGAACAGTCCTCCAGCAGGACTTAGGCCCATCCGTTTTCCGGACGAATGGGGCATGTACATACATTATGGCCGGGCTGACCACAGTACATGCAAAGGCAGCGCTTTTTCCGAAGTCTTCTTTCTTTGGAAGTTAAATGTCCATGACCAAGTTGCATCGGTTCATCTTTATCAGCAGCAAGAATTACTGGAACCATCCAAGGTGCGGATATAGAACTAGCCTGTTTCAACCCAGGTAACACCTTAGGCCGGAGTTCCTTCACCTTGTCCCGGAGCCAGTGATCAATCCGAGTAGCCAAGGCTACTAATTCGTCCAGTGAGTCAGGTGTTTCGCGAGCAGCCAGCTCATCCTTTAAACGGGTATCCAGGCCTATGCAAAAGAGTGTCTTGAGACATTTGGGGTCCCAGTGGAGTTCTGCCGCAAGAGTTTTGAACTCGATGGCAAATTCAGCCAATGATCTGCTGCCTTGCTCCAATTCCACCAAAGCAGAACCGGCTATAGCAGTTTGAGCAGGGTCATTGAAGACGGATTTAAACAAGTCCATAAATCCTTCTATATCCTGCAAAATGGGGTCCTTGTGCTCCCACAAGGTAGATGACCAAGACAAGGCCCTACCATCCAAGTATGAAAGGATGTAGGTGGTCTTGGAAAGAGCCATGGGAAATAAAGTTGTCTGGTTTAAGAAGCCCCAGGGCTTCTGAATTTCACCGGAAAAGCGGATAGGATCCGCCAGTGGGTCAGCAGTTTTTAAAGTTACCTACTGTAACTGACCTTCTTGGTTGGAAGCTGTGCCTTGAAACTTCTGTGTGTGTAGCTGATGAAACGCTGAAGTAAGTTTCTCCAAGGCGTCTTGCTGCTTCACAATGCACTGGGCCAGGCCCAGTATGGCCTGCAAGGCATTAAGTTGTACCGGATCCATGGAGTTAGCAATCTGTTGGTGTTTGAGGTAGTTGTGGGTGGATCCTTGGGCTGGTGGCAGATGACCACGCCCCCGGGGGAAGATCCTGAGAGGGACCACCGGTCAGGCTCAGAGTATGGAGACAGACACACACTAGTTCTTTTATTAGACAGTATATGGAACCACCAGAGGTGGCAGTAGTGAGCTGGAACACCCGGCTGGGCTGTAGTCTCTCAGATACTAGAACAGCGATCCTGGATAACTGAGCTGTAGAGAAACTGAATATAGTGAGTAGGCAGGGTACGCAGAGTTCAGGATCAGAACCTTGATGGTAACTCTCACACAATAGTCTCTTAGAAGCAGCCCAGGAGCTGGAAAGAAGTAGGCCCTCGAGGAGCGAGTACCTGGTTCCAGGGAACGCTCTGAGAGAGAGATGGTAACTCACTGGTGTTGTAGGCAGCGATGACTTCCTGGCAGAAGTGGTATTCAGTAGCAAGTCCGGGTACGTGGGCCCTCAAGGAGCGAGTACCGGTTCCAGACTGCAACCTGAAAGGCAAAGAGAAATGAGGCTCCCGAGGAGTGGGTACCCCTGGTAAGTCTGAGGAGGCAGAGTAGCTAGGAGCATAAGGAAACCTTTCCCTTGTAATCCAACTCCAACTCCTTGCTAACTTGATTAGTTAGTGATTTCAGAGACCTTAAATATCCGGTGGAGATGACGTCACCTCAGGGGGACGCCCCTGAGGTTCGCGCCACTGCTGGTACTTGAGTCAGGGCTCTGCCGCGCGCGTGCCCTTAGGCTGCTGGGAAACATGGTGGAGTGCGGCATCTAGCTGGTCTGGGGACGCCGGAGGAGAATGGCGTCCCCAGACCGGACTTTGCCTGAGGCAGCCAAACTTCCAACAGTCAAAGAGGGAGTCGCCAAAGAGGTAAGGTGGGCGTAGTGGAGACATCGGGCAGCGACAGTCGCAACAGACAGGCAGATAAGGCTTTCTGAGAAGCGGATATCCCTGAGTGCAGCAAGACCCCCGAGTAGCGGGTACCTGAGTCACTCAGCCTTGAATGCAGGAATAGCGAGGCGAAGCGTCTCAGAGGAAGGAATTGAGCAAGATGGAATCCTTGCTAACGCATAGGTAGGAAAGTCCGGTAGGCTTAAATACACGTAGGCAGTGGCATCATGCGGAGGGGACGCCCCGGAGTTCCTGCCATGATGTGCATAAGAAGGAGGCAGGTGCACACGCACATACCCTGGGTCACACAGATTGAAGATGGCGACCTGTATCGCCCACGTCGTCCCAGGAACGCCAGGGAGGTCAGCGTGCAGAGGCAGAGGTGGCCATCTTAGCCAGAATTGGAGCTACTGGGCAAATTGAGGTGAGCAGCAAAGGTCCCAGCCGTCTGCGTCCAACAGGTGCAACAGTACCCCCCTTCTTAGGGTCCCTCCCAGGAGGTTTTGGTTTCCTTGGGTGAGTTAGATGGAAATGATGTAACATATCTTTGTCCAGAATGTTGACAGCAAGTTCCCTGCTGTTTTCTTCAGGGCCATATCCTTCCCATGAAATTAGGTACTCCCAATGCTTTCCTCTCTAATGTACGTCCAAGATGTCATCCACTTTGTATGCAATGTCCTCTTCAGCATCCAGAGGCTGTGGATCTGGAGTCTTGCGAGAGAATTCTGAGAGGATGAGAGGCTTCAGCAGTGAAACATGGAAAGTATTGTGTATTTTCATGGACGATGGTAACTTCAGGCTGTAGGTCAAGGACCTAGGCGGTGAAGGACAGAGAAGGGTCCAATGTAGCGTAGAGCAAATCTGACTGAAGGCAGCTTGAGGTGGAGGTACTTGGTACTGAGCCATACCTCGTCTCCTGGCTCAAACTGAGGTGCTGCTCTGTGATGAGAGTCATATTGCTTTTTGGCCCATTGTCCAGCTTTGTGCAGAAGGTCCTTAGTTTGAGTCCAGAGTTGGTGAATCTCTTCAGCTGTAGCCTGAGCCACTGGTGATGTACCTGACAAAAGTATTGGAAGTGGTGGCAATGGTTGGCGACCGTATACAATCTGGAATGGAGTGGATCAAGTGGCAGAAGCAGAATGAGAGTTCAGGGTAAACTCAGCCCAGGGTAAAAGTTCTGCCTAATCACTCTGCCTAGTGTTGAGATAGGTATGAATGAACTGTTTGAGACTCCAATTCATTCTCTCTGTTTGCCCATTTGATTGGGGGTGATACGCTGATGTCAGGTCTAATGCAATGTCAAATTTACGATTGCAATATCCTCTTGTATACTGTCTTACTGTATCTTGTAAAAATATGAAATGTTCAATAAAAATTAAATAAATAAATAAAAAATTTACAGCACAGTGCCCTCCAGAACCTGGCAGTGAATTGAACACCTCTGTCAGAAACGATGTGCTTTGGCATCCCGTGCAGGCAGAATATATGCCGTATGAACAGTTTGGCAAGTTCTGGGGCAGATGGTAGTCCGGGTAAAGCCACAAAGTATGCCATTTTTGAGAAGCGGTCCACTGTGACACATATAGTATTGTTCCCGCTTGAAGGTGGCAAATCAATGACGAAATCGGTCGCAATGTGCGTCCATGGTTTGTCTGGAACTGGTAATGGTTGTAGGAGACCCCAAGGGCGACCGGCAGGAGGCTTTTGTCTGGCGCAGGTAGCGCAGGATTCAATGTACGCTTGGACGTCCTTTTTCATAGACGGCCACTAATAAAAGCGGTGAAGGGTGGCAAGCATATGGGCCTGTCCAGGATAACCGGCTAACTGGGAGTCATGAGCCCAATTCAGAAGTTTCTTCCGAAGATTTTGAGGAACCACTGTTTTACCCACTGGAACAGAATGGGTAGCAGCCAGAACTATCTTTTCTGGGTTGATGATGTGTCGGGGTGCATCAGGGACATCTTCAGGTGCAAAGAAGCGTGAGAGGGCATCTGCCTGGACGTTTTTATCAGCGGGACGGTACTTGAGCAAGAAATCAGATCGGTTGAAGAATAATGACCATCGAGCTTGGCAATGGTTGGGTCTCTGTGCATGATGTAAATATTCCAGGTTCTTGTGATCATTGAACACTGTTATCTGGTGTTGAGCACCTTCTAGCCAGGGATGCCATTCCTCGAATGCAAGCTTGATAGCGAGCAACTCTTTGTCACTGATGCCATAATTTCTCTTGGCTGGCGAAAAGCGTCTTGAGAAAAATGAGCAGGGATGAAGTGTATGCATGTCTCTGTGCTGACTGAGCATGGCCTCTATGCTGACATCATAGGTGTCGACCTCATAAGAACATAAGAAATTGCCATGCTGGGTCAGTCCAAGCGTCCATCAAGCCTAGCATCCTGTTACCAACAGAGGCCAAACCAGGCCACAAGAACCTGGCAATTACCCAAACACTAAGAAGATCCCATGCTACTGATGCAATTAATAGAAGTGGCTATTCCCTAACTAAACTTGATTAATAGCCGTTAATGGACTTCTCCTCCAAGACCTCAACGATGAATGGCCGATGAGGGTCAGGATGACGTAAACAAGGTTTCTTGAGGAATGCCTCCTTGAGAGCTTGAAAGGCAGAGATGGAGCAGCCTTGGAGGGAACGGGGAAAGCCATTTGGTCTCCCCTAGGGCTCGGTGCACGCAAGGTACACAAGTGTGCACCCCCTTGTGCGCGCCGACCCCGAATTTTAATACATGTGCATGTTATAAAATCGGGCGTAGATTTGTGCACGCCAGGTTGTGCGCACAAATCTACACCTGTGCGTAGCTACTAAAATCTGGCCCTGTGTGATAAAAATACTACCTACAATTTGTTTTAAATCTGCCGGTTGCTAATTTCATGGAGTGTCCCCTAGTCCTAGAGTTATGTGAAAGGGTAAATATCCATTCCCTATTTACCCATCCCACCCCACTCAAGATTTTATAAATGTCAATCAAATCTCCCCTCACTAGTCTCTTAGCATTTGCACCATTAATCTATACAAAGGTATAACACAGTCTCAGTTTTGTTCACTATACCTTTTCAATATATTCCTACCATTCTATTTGCCTTTTTGATTGCCACCTCACAGTGAACCGAAGATTTCAAGGTATTGTCCACTAGGGATGTACATTTGTTTTTCACGAATTAGACAATGTCAACGATTTTGTCTAATTCGTCATGGCTCAGTAGCGCCGAAATACGAAGCGATTTTTGCCGAAATTTCGTCAAAATTCATATTTCATGTTAGTGCACACTAATGGAGTTACTGCGCACTACATATCTGTTAGTGTGCAGTAATACCAATTAGCTTGCACTGTTTTTCTAGCTAATGAACTCCTCTGAATTGATACTTTTTATTTTTTAAGTTGCATTTTTTAGTGCGCACTAACATTAGTTACAGTGCATTACTACATACTTAGGGGTAGATTTTATAACATGCGCGTATGCGTACATGTGCACGCACTACCCAGCATGCGCATATGTACACCCGATTTTATAACTTGCGCACAAGTTATAAAATCCAGGATCGGTGTGCGCAAGGGGATGCACAATTGTGCAACTTGCGTGCGCCAAGCCGCACTGCCTTCCTCCATTCCCTTCCCCCTAACCTAACCTTCCCACCCCTTCCCCTAACCTTTCCCCCTTAGTCCTACTGTAACCCCCTCAAAAATCTTTATTTCACCTTTTGCGCCTGCCTGGAGGCAGGTGCAGGTTGCATGTGCTGGCAACCTGCCGGCACGAGATCCTTTGACTCAGCGGCAAATGGCCACTGTGTCAGAGGCCTCTGGCCCCGCCCCACCCCCACCCTGCCCCCGGACTGCCCACGCCCCACCCAGACCCCGCCCACTTCCAGGCAGGCATAGGTTGTGCACGCTGGCTGAGTGCCGGCGCGCAATCCCCCAGCATGCCGCTGTGCTGGAGGCCTCAGTCCCACCCCACCCTGCCCCCCGCCCTGCCCACTCCCCACCCCTTTTTTCAAGCTCAGGGACATATGCGTGTCCCGGGGCTTGAGCACGTTGCCGGGCCTATGCAAAATAGGTTTGGCGCACAGGAAAGGGTTTAAAAGGATTACGTGCGTATATTACACATGTAAGCCTTTTAAAATCTGCCCCACAGTATACAAACAAGCTATGGAATCTGTTTGCAGAGGATGTGGTCAATGCAACTAACATAGCATGCTTTAAAAGAGGACTGAACGAATTCTTGAAGGAAAAGTCCACAAACAGTTATTAGCCAGGTAGACTTGGGAAAGCCAATGCTTATCCCAGGGAGTAAGGTAGAAGATCAGTTATTGGGGAGTGAGAGAGAGGCGAGAGGAACACTGGATGTTTTACCTGCTGAGCCAATTCGGTGAGAGGGGAGAACAGCTGCGACGGAGCACGACCGAGTTGGCTGACATCATCTCTGCAGGACCGCGGGATCTTTAAAAACCCGCGGCTGAGTGGCGTGTTTGGGGAGTGAGAGAGAGGCGAGAGGAACACTGGACGCTTTACCTGCTGAGCCAATTCGGTGAGAGGGGAGAACAGCTGCGACGGAGCGCGACCGAGTTGGCTGACGTCATCTCTGCAGGACCGCGGGATCTTTAAAAACCCGCGGCTGAGCGGCGCGCAGCAGACGCCGGCGCGCAGCCTAAGCCGTGCGCGCCGAAGGGGCGCGCGCGGCTTTGACCGGCTTCGACCGCCTTCGACCGCCTTCGACTGCCTCTGACTGCCTCCGGCTGTCTTTGATCCTCCCTGTTTGACTTTGCCAATACAGGTAACTTTTCTTGAATTTTTATGGGTAAGAAGCGTAAGGCAAGAGTCTACACCTCCTCTCCAGCCCCTAATAATATTGGGCCTATGGACGCCCATGTCAGTAGGAAAGTGCCACAAATGGACTGCGAGAGTGCCACTCTTGAAGTGTCCCTGAGTCCAGGCAATGGCCCAATTACACCTCCGCAACCTCCAGGAACTTCAAAAGTGGAAGGTTCTATTGAGGACAGTCAAGCAAGTGCGAATAGGGAAGAAGGTTATTCCCTTCTCCCCGAAAGCCCTTTGGATGGACCATCTCAGAGAACTGAAGATAGACCTAAACTAGGAGCTCCTTGTAAGAGTCTGTTGAGCCCTAAAGAGCCAACAGATATTACATTGAGAGATTTGTGGAGGATGTTAGTCAGACTAGACTCTAATGTCTCAAATGTGAATGAATCTCTTACTTCTCTAGTAAATGTGAATAAGTCCTCAATTGAAGAACAGGGGAAAAAATTGTTTGAATTGGAATCTGCTATGAAATCTATAACTGGTAATGTGCAAAATATTCAAAATGCTGAAAATATGCATATTGTAGACAGTCTATCATTACATTCAGAAATTGAAAACAGAGAAAATATGTTGCGTATTAAAAACTTACGCTTAGTTAACTTCCCAATAACGAGGTTATTGTCACCATATGAAATGCTTAAGAAATTTTTAATAGAAAATGTTGCTTATGAAATAGATAAGATTCCAATTATATCAAAGATCTTTTATTTTCCTATGCAGTCTAGAACTCCGCTAGCTGGAGATCTAGAGAAAAGCCCAGGGATTTCTTCTTTTTTAGAGGAATCTCTGGATATTATTAACAAACGAGCGACTTTATTTGTTTCCTTCTCTCTTGAGAGAGAGAAGGATCAGGTATTAGAAAAGTTCTTTAGGAACAAGGAATGCTCCTTCTGTGGGCAAAGAGTATATATATTCCTGGATGTCTCGAGGCCTACTCAGGCACGTCGAAGACAGTTTCTTGCCCTGAAAAGTAAAGTCCTAGAGATTGGGGCTACCTTTTATTTAAAATGTCCTTCAAAATGTTATATTAGTTTTCAGGGAAATAAATTTATTTTCTCAGACCCCACACATTTGGAGACATTCCTTGTAGATAAATCTGAGACAAAGAGAGCATAGTAACATCTAAATCAAGGCCTATGTAAAACCCATTGACATCCTCCTGCCTTTTTGATTTATTGTTAGGATATATGATTTATAGTTTGCTCCCCCTTTTATAATTTCTTGTTCAACATTTGTTTGATTTTCAGAAATTGATATTGGAAATAAGTTTTGGATGTTGTATAACAAGATTTCTTTTTCTTATTTTGAATTTATTTATTTATTTATTTTATTTATTTAAAGTTTTTTCTATACCGACTTTCCAATAACAGAATTATTGATCAATTCGGTTTACATTTTGAACAATAACAGTGACAAGCAAATGTCTTACAGAGAACAGGAAGAATAACTTGGAAATGAATATATGGGGTTAAACAAAGAAATACAATATACATAGCCTAATATAGGCAGAGGCAGATAACTTCTGTGTGGGGTTGATTATAGCTTTTAAGACTGTCAGGAGGTTGGGAATTGCATTTTGTACTTTTGGGCTGCCAAGGAGTTAAAGTTGAAGAATTCTTTGGGGAATTCTTTGTGATGATCTATGGAGTTCTTTGTGTTGTTCTATGGGGTATTGAATAGGGGTTCAAAGAGTTTTTAGAATTGAACTTGTCTAGTTCTTGTGTAGTTCTCTTATAGGTTGTTGACAATAGCTGATGTTCTTATATAGTTCTCTTATGGTTTGATAGAAAATGATTTAAAGGGGGACCTTGGCAGAGAAGCTTGCGCTGTCTGATGTTATGGAAAAGCTTGGTGGAAGAGCCAAGTTTTAAGCCTTTTTTTGAAAATAATGGGGCATTGCACTGATTTGAGTTCCGGCGGGAGCGTATTCCAGAGTTTCGGACCAGCTGTGGAGAATGCTCTTTTACTTAAAGCTGATTTCATTGGTGGTATCTGGAGATTGTTTCGGTAGGCATGTCTCACTGGTCTAGTAGAGGTGTGGAGTTGGAGAGGGGTTTTGAGCATGAGTGGGGCTAGGTTGTGTAGTGCTTTGTGTATTGATGAGAGCACTTTGAAGAGTATTCTGAAATTGACGGGCAGCCAGTGTAGGCTTTTTAAAATGGGTGAGATGTGGTCTCTTTTGTTGGTCTTGGTTAGGATCCTTGCCGAAGCGTTTTGCAACATCTGTAATGGTTTTAAGGCGTTTGCTGGTAGGCCTACTAGAAGAGAGTTGCAGTAATCTATTTTCGTGAGTATGATCGCTTGTAGAACCAATCGGAAATCTTGAAAATGGAGTAGTGGTCTGAGTCTTTTTAAGACTTGTAATTTGAAGAATCCGTCCTTTACTATGTTATTGATGAGCGCTCTGTAATTCATTTGGTGATCAAGTATAACTCCTAGATTTCTGACTTGTGGTGAAAAAGTTATTTGGGTGGATAAGTTGGTGCTGGGAAGTGAGTAGGTTCCATCTTGAGAAATGAGTAGGTATTCTGTTTTGTTTTGATTGAGGATAAGATTTAGGCTTGTGAGTAAGTTATTGATGGCTTGTTGGCATGTGTTCCAGAAATCCAGAGTTTTTTGGAGTGATTCGGTGATGGGGATTAGAATCTGTACATCGTCTGCGTATAAGTAGTGGATGAGTTTGAGGTTGAGCAGAAGTTGGCAGAGTGGTAGGAGGTATATATTGAATAAGGTTGGTGAGAGTGATGATCCCTGAGGGACTCCCAAGTCGCAGGTGATTGGTTGAGATTCTTCCTTGTTGACCTTGACTTTATATTGTCTGTTCTTAAGGAACGATTTGAACCAGTTGAGAGCTGTATCTCTAATTCCAATGTCTGACAGACGATCTATTAATGTGTTATGATTGACCGTATCAAATGCTGCTGATAGGTCTAGTAAGATGAGTAGACAAGGACATCTTTTTTCAAGATTCAGTAATATGGAATCCGTTAAGGAGATTAGGAGGGTTTCTGTGCTTCTAGATTGGCGGAAACCAAACTGGGCTGGAGAGAGAATGTTGTTATCATTTAGGTATTCTGTGAGTTGTTTGTTTGCTACTCGTTCTAGGATTTTAGCGATGAACGGTAGATTAGCTATTGGGCGAAAGTTGGAAGGTATATCTGGTGAGAGGTTGGGTTTTTTCAGGAGTGGCTTTATGATTGCCATTTTGAGAGAGTCTGGGACTAGCCCTTGGGATAGGGAGCAGTTGATGATTTGTGCAATGGGTTTGGATATGGTTTTAGCGCATGAGATGAGGAGATTGATGGGAATGGTATCCTGAGGATGTGAGGAGGGTTTGATTTTTTTTAGGATATTTTCTATCTCTAAAGAGGCAGTCATTTCGAATTCTCTCAGGCATGTCTTTTGTGATGGGGAGGTAATATGTGGTGTGACTGGTGTAAAATTGTTGTTGTTCTTGGACTGCATTAGTAGGTTTGGGATCTTATTCTTGAAGTAAATTGCAAGTTCTTCTGCTTTACTTGCCGCTTTATCATCTGGTATGTCTGTCGATGGCGGTTTCGTGAGGGATGAGATAAGTGAGAAGAGCGCTCTGGGGTCAAAGATGAAGTGGTGTATTTTTTGTGAGTAGAAATCTCTTTTTGCTTGGAGGATGGATGTTCTGTATAGGTGCATCGTGGACTTGAATGTCGAGAGGTTAGAAGCTGTTGGATTTTTACGCCAGTGAAGTTCTTTTTTTCTGAGCTCCTGTTTTATGGATTTTAGTTGTGGTGTGTACCAGGGGGTTTTTTTGTCTTTATTTGTTCGGGCAGCTTTGGTGATAGTTGGGCATGAAGTATCGGCCACTTTTTTGGTGATGTTGTCCCAGGATAATATGGCTGAGTCCGCGTTTGTGAGGTCCAGATTTTTAAGTTCAGTAGTTAGGCTGTTGTTGATTGTCTCCTGGCTGCATATTTTCCTGAATTGGATAGTGTTATTTAGCTTTTTTGGAGGAGTAGGTAGGTTTATTTTTAGTACAGTGTTGATCAGTTTATGGTCCGACCAAGGGATTGTGAGGCATGTGGGGTGAGAGGAGGAAGAAAGTTGCTGATTTATGAAAATGAGGTCCAGCGTATGGCCTGCTTTGTGGGTAGGATCTTTAATTAGTTGTTTAAAACCCATGAAGTTTAGTGTATTTAGGAATGTTTCACAGCTCGGAGAGAGCGGAGATACATCCATGATATATATAAAAAAATTTTCAATAAAGTGTAAATTGAAAAAAAAAAAAAAGATCAGTTATTGGAGATTTTCCAAGTACTTGTGACCCAGAATGGCCACTGTCAGAGATAGGATGCAGGGTTTAATGGTCCTTGGTGTGACCCAGCATGGCACTTCTTATGATTTTATGTTATGTTCTTAATTACAAGAAATCACAGGAAGACAGGCAACAACATTTACAAATGCTAAGTGAAGTCACTAGTCACTTAGTCACTAGTCAGAAGATCAAAGATGCATATGGAGGAAAAAATATCAAATACAGGAAAATGGAGGAACAAGACATTTTTTTAAATATGTTAGTGATAGGGGGAAGTGCAAAAGTGGCTTTGTGAAATTCAGAGGTGACTGTTACGATTCCTGCCCGCGGAGCTACTCTCCGCGAGCAGGCCTCTCATCTTTTCATGTAGCCGCCAGTGCTGAACCCACCTAGCGGCAGTCATGGCCTGAACCACCATGCTGCTGACCTCCAACGTGGCCTAGAGCCGCTGCTGCTGATGCCCTCCAGCTCCTTGTGCGGCCTGGAGCCGCCGCCGCCGGTCTGCCTCCGCAGCAGGGAGCTGTGACGTCATTGCTGGGGTCCTCGTCGGACGGCAGAAGGCCGTCCTGAAGCCTGCCTGCTCCTCCCTGCGCTGTTTCTTCTGTGTGGCTGAGTGCCACTGTCCAGGGTCCTGTCTCTTCTTCCTGCATCCTCTTAGGCACCTGCGCGCGCCTCTGCTCTGTATTTAAAGGGCCTGCAGCCGGATATGACCTGGGCTCCACCTGATGACAACTTCCTGCTTTAGCCCTATTAAAGGGGTTCCTCTTCAGTCACTCTTGGCCTTTGGATCGGGTTCCACAGTTGTCTGTGTCTTCTCTCCGGTCCATGTCCTCCGTGGTCGTTTCCTGCTTTGATGGCTTCGTCTTCATGTTCCTGTTGTCCTTCATCCGTGCCTCCAATTGTCTTCATGTTCCTGATGCCCTTCGTCCATGCCTCCAGATGTCTTCAGGTTACTGATGTCCTTCGTCCATGTCTCCAGATGTCTTCATGTTCCTGATGTTCTTCGTTCGTACCTCCTGATGTCCTTCCTGATGCCTTTGTCTTCGCCTCTGCCTCCATGCCTTTGTTCCTTGATGTCCAATTTCCTGGCGTACCGTTGCTGTGGTCCGCGACCAGCCCACGGGCAGGCTGTGTAGGGCACCTCACGGTACAAAGGACATCTTCATCTCCGCAGTGCAAGCCTTCGGAAGACTTCTGCTTCACTCCTAGTCTTGAATCCTGAGTTGTCTTTGAATCCTTGAGAATCTTGAATCCTGTGCTTGAGTCTTGTCCCGGTTTTTGGAGCTTCCTTGCAATTTTGTCCATCCATGCTAAAGACTCTGTGTGAACCTGCTCCATTCCAGCGTGGTCCATGACCAGTCCCGCGGGTGGACTGTGTAGGGCGCACCCCAGTGCAGGTCTCTTCAGTATCTTCGTCATGTTCCGGTATCAGCTTCCACTGTCTCTACTAGAGTCTGCTTCGAGCCGAGCATGGTCTGTGACCAGTCCCACGGGTGGACTGTGTAGGGTGCGCTGCATCACAGTCTCGACCCAGCACTTTGATCCTTGCCTTTGTCTACAGTGCCTTGATCCTTGTCTTCGTCTACAGTGTCCTCACCTGAGTCTTCGTCCAAAGTCTTCTGTGTTCTGTGTCCGGCCTGCCGCCTTTTGCCGTTACCCAGCGGCAGGTCCAAAAGGGCTAGGAACGGTCGGAGGACTGTTCATTGATCAAAATTGCGTTGTTGGTCATCCTGGGGCGTGCAGGTCCGGTAGAGGGTCAGACCTCCGTCTCCTTGTCTTCACTTTAGCCTTGTCCTGCACCTCGATACCCATGCTCACACCAGCTCACCTCCTGTGGTGTGTCTTGAGGCTCCTCCCTGAGTCATGCCGTGGCCCAAGGGCTCACAACACCCGTTTCAGAAACGACCGTGCCTCCGCGCTCGTAACAGTAGCCGAAGGTCTCCAAGCCCTTGGTTCGTAACAGCTGCCGGAGGCTGCGCTCGAAACAGTGAGAGGAGGAATATTTAGGAGCTCTCAAAGAGAAAGCAGAATTGTTTACTAGAGATGTGAATTGGAACCGGAATCGGTTCGGATTCCGGTTCCGATTCACATGTGGTGTTTTTTCCATCGGGCCCGATCGCGGTTTTGTTTATCGGCTGCGCCCAAGCCGATAAACAAAAAACCCACCTGACCCTTTAAAACTAATCCCTTTGCTTCCCCCACCCTCCCGACCCCTCCAAAAACATTTTACAGGGACCTGGTGGTCCAGTGGGGGTCCCAAAGCGATCTCTCGCTCTCGGGCCGTCGGCTGCCACTAATAAAAATGGTGCCGATGGCCTTTGCCCTTACCATGTGACAGGGTATCCGTGCCATTGGCCGTCACCTGTTTTCTAGAAGTGCAGTACTAACTGAAAAGAGGACAATTTGTTATGTACAATTCTAAAAGCAGAGGATGCTTATCAGGAATCCTGGGGAGAAGTGGTACAAATCAATGAACAGAATCTGACACTTCTCCAATGTTCTGTTCTTTGCTCTAACTTTATATAAGCAGCACTGCAAGACCTGTGTCTGACTCTGAAGCAAAGAGGAAATAAATGTGTATACGTGTACAGTAAAAGGAAACAAGGCTCCATAGAAATATGGGCGTCAGTACTTTCCTATGTCTACCCAGTATCCCCCACCTTCACCTGGTACCCACACCTGGAGAATATACAAATGTTTGTGGTTGGAAGACAACTTCTCTTTTCACGGAACAGTATACGACTCTTGCACAGATGGTCTTCTGAAACGTCAAGTTTCCTTTTGTTGTTGTTCCAGTCTGCACACATATTTTTAATAGCTATCACATAATGGTGGGATAAATCAATGCTGGGACACATCAAGGTGTGTCCACTCTTCTGCAGACCTTAGTATCATCCATAAAAAGATAAACTTTACCTTCTAACCCCTCCACAATGTTGCTCATGAAGATATTGAATGGAACCGGTGCCAAACTGATCCTTGACGCAGTCCAATTAACAATGTTCTCTCTTCAGAGCAGGTTCCATTTACCATTACATGTTGTTTCCTGTCAGTCAACCAGTTTGTAATCCACTCCACCACCTTGGCACCCACACCCAAGCTTCTCATTTTATTCATGTCTCCTCTGAAGGACTGTAACAAAAGCTTTGCTGAAATCCAAGTAAATCACATCAAGTGCTCTTTCTTGATCCAATTCTCTAGTCACCCAATCAACAAATCAATCAATCTAACTAAAAGGAACTTCCGCCGGTGAATCCATTCTATCAGGGGTCCAGCAACACACCAGATTATAGATAGTTCACTATCCTTTCCTTTAACAAAGTCTCCATTAATTTTTCCACCACCGAGGTAAGGCTAACTAAGTCTGTAGTTTTCAGCCTCCTCTCTGCTTCACCCTTGTGAAGTGGGACTACAAATGCTTTTCTCCAATCTTGTAGCATCATTCCCATTTCCAGGACTCTATTGAACAGGTCTTTCAGTGAACCACCAGCACATCTCTGAATTCCCTTATTATTCTGGGATGTACCTCATCCAGCCCCATGGCCTTGTGCACTTTCAGTTTTTCTAGCTCTTCCCATACATTCTTTTCTGTAAATGGGTGTTGCGATCCTGCCCGCGAGGAGCGCGGGCAGGCTCCTACCCCACGCAGCCAGTCGGGCCGCTGACGCTGTTTTCTTTGCGGCAGGCCTGCCGCTGCCGCCGGGTCCCTTCCTGGCTGCCTCCACCCCTGCGCGGCAGGGTCGGGCCACCGGGAGCTCTTTCGGGCGGCTGGGCCAGCTGCCGCCGCTCCGGTGTTCCCCGACGCGCTGCAGGCTTCTCGGGGTCCTCAGCCGGCAGGGAGGGCGTCCCTGCCGGTGCCTGCTTCAGCCCGGGTCCTTGGTCGGCCTGCAGTCTCTTCAGCTCCCTGCAGCCAGCTTACCTTTCTGCCTTCCTGCTTCAGTCTTCGCGGCTGGGAGCCGCTGGGAGCCGCTAGCAGCCTGCCACCTTTCCACCTTCAGAGCAGCCCTGCTCCGCGGCCTGCCTGACTCCCTTGGATTCTTCACGTGGTCGGGAGGACGCCGTCAGCTTCCAGCTTGTCTCTTCAGCTTCTTAGGGTGCGGGCGTGCGCCCCTCTACTCCTCTTCAAGGGCTAGCTAGGTGTGGCCCCCTGCTGGCTCCTCCCAGGGCGTTGTCATCATCAGCCCTACTAAAGGGCCCAGCTTCCAGTCTAACGTTGGCTTCGCAAGGAGTTGGTCACTCCTGAGATCCTCGTTCCAGGAGCTGCCTTGGTTTCCAGCCTTCTGCAAGGTCCAGTGTTACTCATTCTCTGTTGGAGCTCCTCGTCCCGTCTGGTGTCTACCTGCTGTTCCAGTCCTGATGTCTGCTTGATGTTCCAGCCCTGATGTTTGCCTGTCCATGTTCCTGCCCTTGGCCTGTCTTCCAATCCGATCCCGTGTTCCAGTCCAGTTGATGCCTTGCCTTGCCTTTGGCTGCCGGTGTGCAGCAAACCCTGCTTCAGGCTGCCGGTGTGCAGCAAACCCCTGCTATATGCTGCCGGTGTGCCGCAACCTGCTTCTACCCTGTTCATGAATCTCCTGAAAGCTAGCACCTCATTCCTGTTCTTCAAGATGTCCTGGTGTCTCGCGGCAAGCCATGTCGTGGTCCGTGACCAGCCCCATGGGAGGGCTGAGTAGGGCGCCTCGTGATGCAAGCCATGCACCTCGTTCCTGAGTCTGTGAGAAAGCCTTACCCTGTTCCTGAATCTCCTGAAAGCTAGCACCTCATTCCTGTTCTTCAAGATGTCCTGGTGTCTCGCGGCAAGCCATGTCGTGGTCCGTGACCAGCCCCATGGGCGGGCTGAGTAGGGCGCTTCGTGATGCAAGCCATGCACCTCGTTCCTGAATCTGTGAGAAAGCCTTACCCTATTCCTGAACTCTCTGAAAGCCTGGTATCCTGCAGCAACCTCTGTCGTGGTCCGTGACCAGCCCCACGGGCGGGCTGTGTAGGGCGCTCCATGTTGCCAGTCTCGTACCTCGCCCTTGAGTCTCCTGTATGCATCATACCTCGTTCCTGAGTCCACGTCTGCACTTCCAGTACCTTGCTTCTGAGTCTACGTCAGCACGTCCAGTACCTTGTCTCTGAGTCCACGTCTGCACTTCCAGTACCTGTGCCTGAGTCTACGTCTGCACTTCCAGTACCTCGTCTCTGAGTCTCGTCTGCTTCCATGTTCCAGTCCTCGCTGCCTAGGCCTCCATCCGGCCTGCCGCTTCATGCCGTACCCTGCGGCAGGTCCGAAAGGCTGGGAACGGTCGGAGGACTGTTCACAAGACCAACATAGCATTGTTGGGTCTTCCGAAGCGTGCAGGCCCAGAGGAGGGCCTGTCTTCCAGCCTTCACTCCAGCTTGCTTCCGTCCAGCCCATGCTCAGGCATGCCACGCCTCCCGCGGCACCTCTTCAGACCTCTCTGGCGTCGAGCCACGGCCCAAGGGCACACACCTCTCCTAGGAGTGGGATCGCTCTCCGAGCGCTCCGCAACAAATGGGGTTGAGTCTACCCCACTCCCATCCATATTCTTGTCAACCAGCAATTTTCCTTCTCCAGGGTCTTCTTTAGTGAACACTGAACTGTAGTATTTTTTAAAATATTTCTGTTATATATTCATCTTTCTCCACACATTGTTCCTTGACTCCTTTCTTCTGTTCCCACAGGTCATGTAATTCTTGTGCCAAGAGTTGAGCCGCAGTGACGGAACTGTCATGGACAGTGGTAACAGAAGAAGGGGCTGCTTTCTATAAACAAGCTGAAAAGGGGAAGAACATGTGTTAACATGATTGTTGTGAGAGAATTCGGCCAAGGTCAGGAAGGTGGCCCAGTCATCCTGGCGCTCACTGACATAAGAGTGAAGGAATGTTTTAAGAGTTCAAATAGTACACTCCACTTGCCCATTGCCATGCAAGTGGTAGTCCATCATGTAGATAAGCATGAAACCAAACTTATTGCAGAGGGAGTGCCAGTATTGAGTGGTGAACTGAACTCCTCTATCTGATAGGATGTATTTCGGTAAGCCATGTAAGCGGAAAACATGGAGGGTGAAAAGACATGCCAATTCTGGGGCAAAAGAGACACCAGGCAATGGGACAAAGTGTTCCATCTTGGAGAAACAATCAATTGCCACCCATATTACAGTGGCACCATTAGAGACAGGGAGTCCACAATAAAGGCCGAGGATAAGAAAGAACATGGATGAAGTACACCTTCAGAGCTGTTTTGGCTAAGGACAGCCCCTATCCCAAGGATAGAGGCATCTACCTCCAGAATGAAGACCATGTGGGATCAGGGTGGTGTAGATAAGATCCATGGGCAAAGGTGTCCATTAGTTTCTGAAAAGCCTCAGTAGCCTCTGATGGTCAATCCTTGGTGTTAACACCCTTGCAGGTAAGGGCGATGAGATGAGGCTCACAAGGAGGAATAATTAGGGATAAACTGGCAGTAATAATTAGCAAATCCAAGGAACCTTTGCAAGGCTTGGAGCCCCACTGGGCAAGGCCACTCCAGGATGGCTTTTACCTTGGCCAGATCCATCTGAAATCCATTTCACGAGACTATATACCCGAGGAAAGAGAGTTCCTCTTGCTCAAATAAACATTTCTCCAGTTTGGCATAGAGATTATTTTCCCAAAGGTGCTGAAGAACGGTTCGAACATCTTTACAATAGGAGCTCAAGGTCTGGAAAAAAATCAGTATGTCATCCAGGTATATGACCATGCAGGTGTAAAGCAAGACGCAAAAGATCTCGTTGACCATTTTCTGAAAGACTGCAAAGGTGTTATACTCTGGTGGTTTAGTGTGCCCATGGGCCTCAGCCCAACCCAGATCTTCAGGGCCAAGCCAAGGGTTGACGGCGGCTCTGCACGGCTGAACAATCTTCCCGCGGCCAGGCTGGCAAGCTCCCATGGCCAACATCCAAGGATAATGGAAGTTGAATGGTCCTCCAACTATTCCGGGCCCTTTCGGACCTGCTGCGAGCAGCATGGAGCAGCAGGCCTGGCCTGAGGTTGAGGGCAGATGGACCTTGACACGAAAACTTGGATTGACTGATGCGACGGCATCCAGACGAAGATACATGGCTGATGCAATGGCATCCAGGGATGAAGACACATGGCTGATGCAACGGCATCCAAGGACGAAGACACATGGCTGATGCAACGGCATCCAGGGACGAGACTCTTGACATCCACAAAGGCAATATGAGTCATGGACAATGGCACTGTCTCTCAGAGCGCCCTACTCAGGCCACCCGCGGGACTGAGTCGCGGACCACCCTGTCCGTTACGCGCCCTACACAGCCCCAAGGCTGGGTCCCGGGAGCGATCTCCTGCTCTGGGCCGTCCTCCGGCTACCGGACCGTCCTTTGCCCTTACTTTGTGACAGGGTATCCGTGCCATTGGCCGGATCCTGTCACATGGTAGGAGCACTGGAGGCCGGCACCATCTTGTGCTCCTACCATGTGACAGGGGCTGACCAATGGCACCGGTAGCCCCCGTGACATAGTAAGGGCAAGGCTATCGGCGCCATTTTGGTTTCTGGCACCTGACGGCATGAGTGCAGGAGATCGCTCCTGGACCCCCGCTGGACCCCCAGGGACTTTTGGCCAGCTTGGGGGGGGGGCCTCCTGACCCCCACAAGACTTGCCAAAAGTCCAGCGGGGGTCCGGGAGCAACTTCCTGCACTCGAGCCGTATTGCCAGTATTCAAAATGGCGCCAGCACTACCTTTGCCCTCACTATGTGACATATGAGGGCAAAGGCTAGCGCCGGCGCCATTTTGAATACTGGCAATATGGCCCGTGTGCAGGAGGTCGCTCCCGGACCACCGCTGGACTTTTGGCAAGTCTTGTGGGGGTCAGGAGGCCCACCCAAGCTGGCCAAAAGTCCCTGGGGGTCCAGCGAGGGTCCGGGAGCGATCTCCTGCACTTGTGCCGTCGGGTGCCAGGAACCAAAATGGCGCCGATAGCCTTGCCCTTACTATGTCACGGGGCTACCGGTGCCATTGGTCAGCCCCTGTCACATGATAGGAGCACAAGATGGCGCCGGCCATCCAGTGCTCCTACCATGTGACAGGATCTGGCCAATGGCACGGATACCCTGTCACAAGGTAAGGGCAAAGGATGGCCTGGTAGCCGAAGGACGGCCCGGAGCGGGAGATCGCTCCCGGGACCCCCACTGGACCACCAGGTACCTGTTAAAAGGTTTTGGGGGGGGTCGGGAGGGTGGGGGAAGCTAAGGGGTTACTTTTAAAGGGTCAGGTGGGTTTTTTGTTTATCGGCTGGGCAGCCGATAAACAAAACGCAAATGGGCCCGATGGGAAAAAACCCACATGTGAATCTGAACCGGAATCCGAACTGATTCCGGTACTGATTCACATCTCTACTGTCCTCACCCCCCCCCCCCCCCCCAGGTTCCATAACTCTAATTATGTAACCCTATCACTACCTAACTTTCCTATAGCCATCTCCGGTAATCCCCAAATATTATACATTGTCACTACATTTTGTTGCAGCAACTAGTGCTTTTGACTGTCATACAGTTATGTAAATATAATATGTAATATAGTTACTATCGCAACAAAGTTATTTAAGTTTGCTGTATTTTTCCTGCTATTACTCTCACTTGGTCCCTTAGACCGTTTCTCATTCTCACCCCGTTCCTTACGATTCCCTGTTAATTGTAACTTTATCCTTCCTTTCTCCCTACTAGCTTTTTGGCTCCCCAGTTGTATGTGAACCGATGTGATATTCATTTGAATGTCGGTATATAAAACTTATAAATAAATAAATAAATAAATAAATAAATATTGGTCCTTCTTAGTAATAGCATTCAGACTGCAGTAGTCTATACATGGTCTGAGAGATTCGTCTTTCTTCGCAATGAAAAAGAAACCAGCTCCCACCAGGGAAGATGAGGGCTCGATTAATCCATGGGCCAGACTTTCTTGTATGTAGGCCATCATGGTTTGTGTCTTGGGTGGAGATAGAGAGTAAATTCGGCTCCGTGGGGGTGAAGCCCCAGGAATGAGTTTGATGCCGCATTCATACATGCGATGAGGTGGCAGGATTTCATCACTCTTCTTAGAAAAGACATCTTTAAAATCTGCATATTGAAGGGGGGGGGGGTGTCCCAGAAGTGCTGAAGCCATGGACACCAGGCAATAAGGACCTATGGATGCCAAGCAGGAGCATGTACATCCACTCCCCCAGTGGGTGAGTTCCATGATGGACCAATCAAAGTGAGATTGATGTTGATGGAGCCACGGCAGAACTAATATGATGGGATTAATGGCTCTGGGAATAATCTTCTCCACATGCAAGAGACTAGTGCATAAGGTTAGAAGCCTGATGGTCTGGGTAACCTGTCCTGAGAGTGGATCCCCATGGTCAGAGGATATTACAAGTGGAGGAGTCATCTGGACAGTGGGTATTTGCAGCTAGTTGAGCAGATCCTGCAAAATGAAATCCCTGCCCTCCCTGGAGCCAGAGTCCACCAAGGCCTAGTAGAGAAGCATGTCAGGCTCAGTTCCAGTGTGACTGGCAGGAGGAGTTGGAGAGCCATAACAGTAAGCCCTAGAGTCATCTCCCCAAACAACCCTAGGCGTTTATGTTTCCCAGCCTCTCTGGACAATAAGCCAGGAGATGGCTCAGATATGCGTAGTAGAGACAGAGGCCCTGTTGCTTATGACAGAGCCTCTCTTCAGGGCTAGGAAGCATTGGCTCAATTGTATCAGTTCCTCTGGAGGAGGAGAGGCTGAGGGTGTGGCAGTAGCAGGCAAAAGCTGGCATTGAAAATGAGGTGCCAACGAGATGCTCCTGCATGCCAGACGGGTCTCCCAGGCCCTTTGTTGCAAGTGTAGATCTATTTTGCTGTTTAGGGCAAGATATGGCCTTCTGCGAGGTGGGAAGCTCCTGGGCAGTGAGCTCATCCTTAATTGTCCCTGATAGACCTTCCAAGAAAATGGCAACCAGGCTGTCCTCCCACCAATTTAGTTCAGAGATCAGGGTTCTGTACTATACAGTGTACTCGCCTAGGATTTCAGAGCCCTGGCAGAGATGGAGTAGATCAGAGGCCATCGCAGCTGCTTGACCTGGCTCCTCAAAGATGGAGTGAAATTGTTCCATGAAGTGCTAGAGGTCGAGTGGATGGGGTCCCTCTCATTCCCAGAGGGGAGAAACCCAGACCAGCGCTGCCCCACGTAGTAGAGAAAGGATATAAGTTGTTTTGGCTTGATCAACAGGTACATTGGAGCCTCCAGCTGAAAGTACATTCTGCACTAATTGAGAAATCCCTGACACTGCTTAGGATCCCCTGCATACCAGGGTGGAGCTGAAAGCTGAGGAACAGGCCGACTCGGCGTTGGAGGAGGTGGCAGCACCAGTATGGGTGGAGGTTGTGTGGCAGGTACCTTCTGGGCATCCAGGCGGGTGGTTAGGTGATCCATAGCTGCGGCCAGAAGCTCTAAGGCACCCTGTTGGTCCTGCAGCCTGTGAGATATTCCAGGGATGGCTTAGAGCAAGGTCATGTCTACCAAGTCCATGGCCTCAGCAAACTGTTGAGTCTGTGACAATTGGGCTGCGGTGAGATTGACTCTACCTGCAGTGAGGATCCTGGCAGGTCCTCACTGCCAGCAGACAGACCCAGGGGAAGCAGAGATCAGTCAGGAGCTTCAACTTAACCAGTGGACATTCCCCTCAGGTTGAGTCTTTCAGTGGCAGGGCCAGCAGGACTTAGGCAAAGGTCTCTGATGGAGACTAAGGACGTGGTCCAAGGGCAGGCTATGGTCAGAGGCAGATGACATTCAAGTGAGTCGAGAGTCCAGGCAAAGGTCAAAACCAGATATTTGTCTGAAGGAGAGGAAGAGAGATGGATAGAGTGGAGAAAGGCTGGGCAGGCAAGGCAAGTGGTGGCTGGGAAGATGAAGGTAGGCACAAGCTGGGCAGATGAAGGCAGGAACAGGCTGGGCAGACAAAGGCAGGCACAGGTTGGGAAGATGAAGGCAGGAACAGACTTGGAAGACAAAAGCAGGAAGCAACATGCACTATGACCATAACTGGACCTGTTGCTGAGGCAAGGTGCATCAGAGGAGCTGCCCTTATATAGGGCAATGCTGCTGATGTCATCAGTAGGGGCTACAGGGACTTTCCAACCACAGTTCCTTTAAGTGTTCTGATGTCTTGAATGTACACACACCTAAGGGGAGGTGCGGAGAGCTGAGTCTGTTAGTATCCTGCTGCATAGCTCCCAGTGGCATCCCACTGGGGAACAATCAGTGGCATCCTGCCATGCTGGAAGGGAAAGTAGCCAGACCAGCCATAAATGTAAGAGCAGAGGTTTGCGGGAGCATACCGCGGACCACCAAATGCAACAGAAACCAAGATAGGGAAGGGTAGTGGGAACAGGCTGAGTAGTAGTAGCAAGAATAGCAAAAATACACCAGGGTGCTCACCCAGAAAAGAGGCAAGGCTTGTGGAATAGGGTGGGCAATGGCAGGAAGAGTAGCAATTGGCAACAGCACATCAAGGTACTAAACCAGAAAAGAGGTAGGGGATTAAGAACAGGCTAGGTAGCGACAACAAAAGTGTCAACTAGCAACCATACTGCAAGATGCTAAGGCCACAAACTCTGGGCATTGTTTTAGTGTATCTGTGCATTCAGTCCTGCTGCCACTTGCATGGAAATTCAGGGAAACTCAGCAGAGGGAAGACCAACTTTTCCATCAATACTAGTGACAGCCATGAATGATGTGGTCTCTTGATGTCCTCTGCCATTGAGAATACCCATTCTCTAGGTATGCTGATTGGTGAGCAGGAAACAAAATGCTGGGCTAACTTGATATGGTCCAACCGATGGAACTTGTATGCCCAGTATGCCAACAGGTTAGTGTTCATAACCTCAATGGACTCCCAAAGGTACCATCCCACTGCAATTTGTGCAGGGGCCTCATTTATGGAGGGAGAGGGGAACATTCTCATTTCTGTTACCAACTGCTGAAGCTATGGTATGAGGCAGGAGAGCCCACTGTGTGATAGCCACAAAGAGAGAGGATCAGATAAAGGTGGGGGAGAAATTAAGGGTTTTGCTGATGCTGACAGTACTATGTGGAGAGCCTGCTCTTTCCTGTGCTGCATTCCCACTGCCCATCTGCCTCTGGCACTCCCATTATAACACCTTAGCCACTAGCTTCTCATTATAGTAAGCCAGTGCCAGACTGGAGATGATACTCTTTTTCATCAGTGGGTCACATAAGCTGGCCAGGTGAGTGGTTTCAGGAACTATTCCACTTGCTGCAGCAAGAAATTTATGAGAAACATAATCTGTGTTGTCAATTCCTGTTCCCTGCCAGATACTCTGTAACTTATTCAGGATGTTGATTATGTGGATGACCTCACCCAGTTGGCTGTTGTTGAACTCAGATCTTCCAAGACACCCTTAAAGGGCTTCAAGATTTGTACTCCCCATGTCAGGAGTAACCAATCCTGACTCCTCCATGAGGAATCCACACAAATCTCAGCATTCACAGACAACTCATGAAGGGGTGTCTGTTGCTCCTCTAACCTCTGAATCATCAGATAGGCATTCCACCTGGTGGCTACATCCTAAATAAGCTGATGCACAGGTGCCTCAACTGTTGCCTGTTTCTTCCAGAGCTGCTACTTACCCTTCATGTTTCAGTTAAAATGCCCTGCTATTTTCCTGCACCTTTCTAGATGGTTCTACAGGACATAGCTGCCATCTTCCTTATCCTTCCTGCAGATGCATGTGCAGCAAATATGGAAAGCATAAGATTTTCTGGTAGCCACTATCACCATGATCATCTTAGCCTCCAGAAGTCCCAGCAATGGCATGCGTTTTTGGCCCAACCACCAGCCTCTATCACCATTAAGATATGAACTGGGGTTTGGCTCTCAACTATCTTATTTATTTATTTATTTATTTAAAATCTTTTCTATACCGTCGTTAAGCTAGTTGCCGTCACAACGGTTCACAATAATGGGTGAGCAGCACAGTCCACCTATACTGTACTGGTATGTATCCACTAGAGATGCTTATTGCTGCTGTTTCATTCAGCTGCCATTAGTGTGTCAAAGAGAGGTAGGTGTACGTAGCATTCTGGTTTCTTCAGATATCACTAATAAAATGGATGCTACTGCTCCCTGCCTTAGACAGCTGTCATGGCACTGAGTGCCTAGGATACAGATCACTCCCTTTGAAATGTTTGCAATCTGAGGAAAAGAGAAGCATCAGCCACTTAAGCCCATGTTCTCAACCACCTGCAGGAGTGATTATCTAGGGCAATCATTTCCCCTATTGTCCATGTCGCCACCTTCAATGCCACTTGCCTTTTGCCTAGCAAAGTTATAGGGACCACTTCCCCATCTGCTCCATCATGACTTGCCACTGATGTGAGAGATGGTATCTTGCCACCTTACCAGGGAAAGGGACTGGGGAGTTCAGTTTTGGAGATAGACTTCACTTTCACTGTGGCTTCCTGCTGCTGATGATGATTTGAGTGGAAGTTGAGATCCCCAGACCAGTACTGGCCTTCCCTGAAATTGACACTAATGGGTGTTAGTTTTGCACATGTTGGAACATACTACTGTTTCAAAAATGGCCCAGTACCTTACCTTTACTGATGGCCTTTCAACACTGAATTCAGTCTGCAAAATACTGATCCTTCTTAATGTAAAATGCTTCCACACCTCTGATGTTTTGCAGGATCCTCTCTCTGGAACCTAGGATACTGCTGCTGTGACTGGAGTTGAGGGTTGACAATGATGTAAAAGGCCAGGGATATCTCCTATGCTCTTGACTACATGCTGTTCTTTGAGGAGGATGGTGCTGTTGGACCTGGTAGGATTGCTTACTGCTTCTGTAGCCATATTATATATATATATATATATATCACCATATATCATACTAATTAATAGATTATACAAAGTCTCTTCAACTACCAGTTTTTCAAGATCCCCTTCCTCTAAATCAGTACTTTCTGCAAAGACCTGCCAAAACTACTGGTCAGAACAGAACAGGAAGCACAGTGTTAATTTTCGCTGATGCTTACAGGGAAGATAACTTTCAAACAGCTGCACGGTGTTGCATCTAACAGTGGACCCTTGGCCAAGGCGAGGTTGGTGCTACCTATAGGGCTATCTATAGTACCTCGTGGTCGGGAGGCGGATATAGGCAGCGGAGACCCAACCAGACCTTCACCTTTACCAGCCCACGTTCCCTGCAGGTTGAGCCCTTGGGTGCCGGGGCCAGCAGGACTTAGGAGTGGGTCTCCCTGGAGGCTGGTCTCGAGCACATGAGGCGTAGGCAGGTCAGGCAGTCCAATCGTCAGGGCAAGCGGCAAGTAGGGGAATCCGAAGACGGGCTAGAGGTCAAGGCAGGCGGCTGGTAGCAGAAATGGTGAGCAGGCAGACGGTCGCGGCACAGCCTTGCGGCGACGTTGAGGGGCGAACGAACCCCCTCTCCAAATTTTTCTGAGTATACTTGGTCATGGCCTTGGTCAGGGATAGGGGGTACACCCTTCCCGTGGAGGGATGCTACCGGGGAGCATGTCGATTGCACAGTCAAACGACCGGTGATCTGGCAGGATTTCCACACTCTCCATGCGTAGGAGTTGTACTGAAGAGGTAAACCCAGTGAAGCTGTGGCTAGTAACAAGGGAGGGCGCGCAATGGGGCGGAGACATTCCCGGCAGCACCAGGGGCCCCATTTGGCCAACTGAAGCATCTCCCAATCGATGACGGGAGAATGCTGCTGAAGGCGAGGCAATCCAAGGATGATAGGGTGGACGGCTCTTTCGATTACATGAAACGTTATCTCTTCATTGTGTAACATGCCGGTCCGGAGGCAGATGGGAAGAATGGTCCTGATGATCCTCCCTGGGAGCGGGTTGCCCAAGATGGAGTAGATCACCAATGGAGTGCTTCGCGGTTCCGTGGGTAGTCCTAATTGGTCAACCAGGTCTTTCAGAATAAAGTTTTATATTTTTGTAACAATGCTTTTTATTCTGACACTATTTTTATTTTATTATTTACTTAAACTTTTAGTATCATTTTTTAATAATTTGAATTATAATATTGTTATTTATATTTTTATTGTGCGATTTGTAAACCGTTGTAATGGCACCCCCAAACGACGATACAGAAAAATTGTCAAATAAATAAAGTTTCCCCCTGCACCTGAGTCCAGGAGGACCAGAGTAGGAAACGCATACTGGCCAGTAAGTATGACCATAGGGAGCACAAGTTGAGGAACGGGCTTTGTGAAACCTAGAGCCACCTCCCCAGCTGCATCTAGGCCTGGACGTTTCCTGGCTACTCTGGGCAACGGGCCAGGAAATGTCCCCTCCCCGTGCAGTACAGGCATAGACCCATGGTTCGGCAGCACTGCCTCTCCTCAGGAGTCAGGGGGCTTCATCCCAATTGCATGGACTCCTCCTGCGTATAGCCCTGGACACAGGTGGAGTCCCCACCAGGGGTCTGGAGAAGGACAGTTCCAAAGCGACGGGTCTACGGGGTGCTCGTAACTCTCGGGTGCGCTGCAGGAGTTATTGATCAATCCAGGTGGCCAGATAAATAAGGGAGTCCAAAGATTCTGGGAGATCCCATGCTGCCAGTTCATCCTTAAAGAAGACAGCCCCTCCAGAAAGATGCTCATCAGGCTGTCCTTTCGCCTGTTTAACTCAGTGGCCATGGTACGAAATTCAATGGTGTAGTGTGACAATGGCCACGTCCCCTGGCGGAGGTGAAGGATATTGGAGCCGGTGGCAACCAGCCGGTCAAGTTCGTCAAAGGTCTGTTTGAAGATCTGAACAAAATGTTGGGTCTGCCCATTCCCATAGTGGGGAAGCCCAGGCCAAGGTTTTGCTGTCAAGGAGGGAAAGGATGAAGGTGGTCTTCCGTGGTGGTCTTCCGTGGTGGTTTCCGTAGGAAACTGTGCAGACTGAAGTGTTAAATGCATGAAGCATTGATTAAGAAATCCCCGGCATTGCTTGGGGTCACCCACATACTGAGGAGGAGCCCGTATATTGGAGAGAAGGTGCCGAGGGTGCTGGTGAGGCTGGGGGCATAGCCACGGTGGCTATGCCCCCAGCCCCAGCATTTGAATGCACAAGCATTCAAATGCTGCATAGATGCTGCCAATGACTCCAAGAATTGCTGCTGCTGTTGAATCTTCAACACCAGGCCTGGAATAGCCTGTAGGCTAGAGAGATCCGCTGGGTCCATTGTCTCAGCAACCTGTTACGTCTAATGGTGGATCCTTGGCCAAGGCGAGGTTGGTGCTACCTATAGGGCTACCTATAGGCCCTCATTGTCGGGAGGTGGATGTAGGCAGCAGAGACCCAACCGGACCTTCACCTTTACCAGCCCACGTTCCCCGCAGGTTGAGCCCTTGGGTGCCGGGGCCAGCAGGACTTAGGAGTGGGTCTCCCTGGAGAATGGTCTCGAGCACATGAGGCATAAGCAGGTCAGGCAGTCCGATGGTCAGGGCAGGCAGCTAGAAGGGGAATTCTAAGATGGGCCAGAGGAACTGAGTCAGGAACTAGAAGAGCAAGCCAGGGGGATGAGAAGTCAGAGCAGGAACAGGAGTACAAGGAACAGGAGCACACGGAGGCTGGAACACACAAAGGCTGGAACACATGGTGGCAACATGCAGCTCTAGACAGAGCGAGACCTGTTGCTGAGGTGAAGGTAAGGTGGTAGGGGCTGCCTTAAATAGGCCCCGGGGTGGGTCTCACATCTGGGTCTGTGGGAGGTGTTTCCTGTTGCGGCCCATTTAAGAAGGGGGGAGTGCCATGCACGTGCGCCTAGAAGCAGCTGCAGCTGGCAGTGCAGGGTTGGAGGGGCCGGCTCCCCACCACGCTGAGGGAGCAGGAGGCCCTGCCAAGCGGGAGCAGTGTGAGGCCCCGGGCCTGCCTGGAAGGTACGTGTGGCCGGTCGCTGCATCCCGCAGCCTGCTACCACGACACACATATCCATATATGCATATATATATGTACACACGAAAATCTAATTCTGTATTTTATAACCTGCACACATATGATATACCAGTTGTTTTGTTGATATCCAGTTGTTTTGTTAATCTTTTCTTTGTCTTCATAACTGCTCCTTGTTACCCCCTCCCAGTTCTTTTTTTCCTTGTTAACGTAATTTCCAAGCTTAATTTGTTCAATTTAAACTGGTATGATGTCCACAACTAATATCGGTATATAAAACTCCCTAAATAAAATAAAATAACTAAATATACACAGGTTATAAAATCTTGCAAGTACAGACAGGCGCTCGGGAGCATGAGCCTCTGTACCCAACATGACCTATGCAACCCCAAGGCTGCCATGGTCCACGCTGCTGATGGGTAAACACATATGGGCACAAGCTAACTGAAACAGGAATAGTCTTGGCTTGGAACCAGGAACACTGAGACATCTAACACGCAGCAGGAGCTGAGACCCAGCAACACAATGCTGGTCTCAAGGGTAGCCCTCTGGCCACTCAAAAGCCCTTTCAGACTGCCACTTGGAAGTGGTTTGAGTGTGAGGACAGATGAAGGCTGAGGACTCAAGACAAGACGTGACAAAGGCTTGGATATAATTCTGAAGGCTTGGAGGCACAGGACTTGGAACATGATGAAGGCTCTAAGAGAGTTTGATGCCACTGCACACCCTACAGAACTATGGGGCTGGTCGTGGACCATGCCAATAGTTGTGCAGGCACTGGACTCAAAGACTTGGTACAAGGCGGAAGTTGAAACAAGAACTCTGAAGACCAGGGACAGGATTAAGGGACTCGGATTCAGGAACTTGGACTCAGACCCAGGAATTCAGACTCAGACTTTGGACCAGGAACTCGGAACTCAGATTCAGGAACTAGAAGGACTAGGAAGGACTTCTGAAGATTTGAACCAGCAATGAAGACTCTAAAGACACTAGACAGTATGAAGGCTGGAACCAGGAACAAGGCAAAGGCTTAGATTCAGGAACAAGACAAAGCAACTACAGGAACTAGAAGTCCAGGTACATGGAACAGGAAACATGGAGGACCTTGAAAGCAATAGCAGACCTTTGTGAAGGCCTGGAGGAAAGACTGAAGAGCTCTTTTATTGGGCTGGCAAGAGATGATATCATCGACAGGCACTGTGGCATTTCCCCCTGCAGACCTTTTAAATCTGTATCTATGGCACGCACACACACACCTGGAGAGTGATGGAGAGTGATGGACCCTTGGTCTGACCCAGTATGGCATTTTCTTAGGCTGCTGGTAGGAGCGATGGAATGACTGCAGTTGGCGGCGTTCCAAGCTGCAAGGATGGAAAAAGCGGTTTCAGGTGAAGATGCACTCTGGCTGTGCAAAGAGGCAATATGGCGACAGTGATACCACTGCTGCAGAGAGAGAGGAAGCACAAGGCCACACCAGCAGGTGAGTGAGCCACTTGCAGGGCCCTCCCGCAAGCGGAATCACAACAGTATCCCCTCCTCAAAGCCCCTCCTTCCAGCCTTTTCTCTTCAGCTTTGGAGAGGACCTAGGTAATCCCTTACCAACAGGGCTTGAGAGGCAGACACAAGATCCGGAGATTCTTGATCAGAGTACTGAGGCGAAGAAACATTCAGAACAAGCTGAACGAAGACATGGCTTAAGTACTTGAATGAAGACGTGGCTTGAAACACACTGAAGGCAAATGCTGAAGAAGAACAACCTGTAGGTTGTAGATAAAAAAATAAACTTCAGGAAGGAACAAGGGTCAAAGCTTGGAAGGCCCATCGTGGGGACATGATCACTGATCTCATGGCTTCACAATCTGTTGGGAGTGCATATGGGTGCTCAGGAACGTGAACCTCTGTGCCGCGATGCGACCTGCGCAACCCCAGGGCTGGCTGTGGTCCACACCACTGATGGGCAAACACATTTGGGCATGGACTGGCTGAAACAGGAATACTCTTGGCTTGGCATAGGAACACTCAGACTTGGAACTAATTTAGATCTGTACCTTTTTTCCCTAAAATAGATGTAGTCCAGACACATGCACCAGGAACTGAGACCCAGCAATGCAATGCTGGTCTCCAGGGTAGCCCTCCAACCACTTGAAAGCCCTTTCAGAATGCTGCTTGGAAGCAGTTTGAGCATGAGAACAGACAAAGGCTGAGGACTCAAGACAAGACATAACGAAGGCTTGGACATAACTCTGAAGACTTGGAACTTGGATCAAAATGAAGATTCAGGTCTTGGAACAAGATGATGGCTCAGAACTTGGAACATGAAGAAGGCTTAGACTTGTAACAAGATGAAGGCTCAGGACTTGGATCATGATGAAAGCTCTGAGAGAGTCTGGTGCTGCTGCATGCCCTACACAGCCCTCACGGGCCACTCCAATAGCAGTGCAGACACTGGACTCAAAGAATTGGAACAAGGCAGAAGCTGCAACAAGAACTCCACAATCCTGTCATCCACGATGACAGGATTCAGGAACTCAGACTCAGACTCAGGAATATGGACTCAGACTTTGGTCTCAGGAACTCGGAATGCGGAACTCAGACTCAGGAACTAGGAAGGACTTCTGAAGACTTGAACCAGTAACAAAAACTCTGAAGACTCTAGACAGGATGAAAGCTGGAACAAGGAACAAGACAGAGGCTTGGATTCAGGACCGAAACAAAGACTTGGACTCAGGAACAAGACAAAGCAACCACAGGAACCAGGAGACCAGAAAAATGGAACAGGAAACATGGAGGACTTTGAAAGCAATAGCAGACCGCCAGGAGGAAAGACTGAAGAGCCCTTTTATAGGGCTGGCAGGAGATGACATCATCGAGAGACGCCGCTGCATTTCCTACTCCGGGCTCTTTAAATCTGAGGCTATGGCGCGTAGGGATGTGAATCGTTTTAGGACGATTAAAATTATCGTCCGATAATTTTAATATCGTCTTAAACCGTTATGGAACACAATACAATAGAGATTCTAACGATTTATCGTTATAAATCGTTAGAATCGTGAGCCGGCACACTAAAACCCCCTAAAACCCACCCCCGACCCTTTAAATTAAATCCCCCACCCTCCCGAACCCCCCCCAAATGACTTAAATAACCTGCGGGTCCAGCGGCGGTCCGGAACGGCAGCGGTCCGGAACGGGCTCCTGCTCCTGAATCTTGTTGTCTTCAGCCGGCGCCATTTTCCAAAATGGCGCCGAAAAATGGCGGCGGCCATAGACGAACACGATTGGACGGCAGGAGGTCCTTCCGGACCCCCGCTGGACTTTTGGCAAGTCTCGTGGGGGTCAGGAGGCCCCCCACAAGCTGGCCAAAAGTTCCTGGAGGTCCAGCGGGGGTCAGGGAGCGATTTCCCGCCGCGAATCGTTTTCGTATGGAAAATGGCGCCGGCAGGAGATCGACTGCAGGAGGTTGTTCAGCGAGGCGCCGGAACCCTCGCTGAACGACCTCCTGCAGTCGATCTCCTGCCGGCGCCATTTTCCGTACGAAAACGATTCGCGGCGGGAAATCGCTCCCTGACCCCCGCTGGACCTCCAGGAACTTTTGGCCAGCTTGTGGGGGGCCTCCTGACTCCCATGAGACTTGCCAAAAGTCCAGCGGGGGTCCGGAAGGACCTCCTGCCGTCCAATCGTGTTCATCTATGGCCGCCGCCATTTTTCGGCGCCATTTTGGAAAATGGCGCCGGCTGAAGACAACAAGATTCAGGAGCAGGAGCCCGTTCCGGACCGCTGCCGTTCCGGACCGCCGCTGGACCCGCAGGTTATTTAAGTCATTTGGGGGGGGTTCGGGAGGGTGGGGGATTTAATTTAAAGGGTCGGGGGTGGGTTTTCGGGGGTTTTAATGTGCCGGTTTTGCGATTTTTAGATTTTTAGATTTTTCACGATTTTTCACGATTTTTCACGATATTTTACCCCCCCAAACGGCAACAATACGATTCCCTCCCCCTCCCAGCCGAAATCGATCGTTAAGACGATCGAGGACACGATTCACATCCCTAATGGCGCGCACACACGCCTAGAAGGAGGCCACTGACAGGAGCGATGGCATAGCTGCAGTTGGTAGCATTCCAGGCCACAAGGATTGCAGAAGCAGCATTGGGTGAAGTGGTGCTCCGGCTGCACAGAGAGGTAAGGTGGCAACGGTGGCATCACTGCTGCGGAGAGTGGCAGCACAAGGCCATGCCAGGAGGTGAGTGAGTCACTCACAGGACACTCCCGCAAGTGGAATCACAACATAAAATATATGTAAATGCACCTTGCAACATGTGTGTACATAATAAAAAATGGATTTTCTGGATAACTTCAAACTTATATAGCTAAGTAGCAGTAAAGCTTCTACCTAGCCTGATAAGTTTTAAAATTCCACTTATCTGGCTATGTCAGATAGCCAGAGAAGTAGCACTTTTTAGATTTATCAATCTTTCTGATTTAGCTGGCTAAGTAGCATTTTAAGACTTATCTGGATAAATAGCAACTTTGCTGCTACTTATCTGGATAAGTCAGAAATTGAAATGTATCTAGATAAGTAGTGCGTAACTGCTATACAAATATTTTTATGTGTAACGTTTAAAATATACATGTGGAGATTTTACCTGAGTAATTTACAAGAATTTACTCCCCATAAGTCAGATTTTATGCATGTAATTTGGAAGATTTTCAAACATGAGCTCGGCAATGAAATTACCAGTTTTATCAATTAGTCTACTAGTTTGCCCAGTCCATCTGCAAATCATCCAGACCCTCCTGGCTCTTCAGCCTCAGCTCCCCCATTTCAACCACACCCCCTCACCCAGTCAGTATTTTACTTTTAAGATACAGTATTTATTATCACATACTCCAGACAGAGAGCAGGTGTAAATCTATGCAAGTAAGCTGCCAAATTTACATGCGTAAATTGTTTATAAACTAGCAACTTCCATGCGAAAATGTTGGCCCCACCCCGAAATGCCTATGGACTGCCCCTTCTTTTACAGGCGCAAATGTACTCACTTACCCTAACCTATACATGGATTTTGAGGTTTGTAAAATAGCATATATGTAACTCTATGCTATTTACACACAAATGTGCTGATTTTACATGTACAACTCTTTGAAACTTCATCTTCTAGTGTGTCCCCACTTAGGGTTGCCAACTGGCTGCAGATTTTCAGGACAGGTTGATCCAGTCCTGCTGTCCCTCAATGAGTGTGCCTTTTTCTGCCCCTGCGCCATTCTAACAGTGGAGATGGAAGCAGATAGTGGCTGTTCCAACTTCCCAGCCAACCCAGCATCTCTAGCTGGTTTCTCTTTCTTACAAAATCCCTTTTGAGCTTGGTAGGAGAGCTTCTGACCCTCATTCTATGCTTCTCACCATCACTGCTACTTGTGCTTGTCCGAGGTCTCTCTGAAGGGAGAACTGTCTTCCCTTTTCTTCTCCCATTACCATACCTGTGACATCATGAAATTTATTCAAGCAGATCACTAATAGATATTTCTTTTTATTTAACAGTTCTCATAATCTACAATTGTAATAAATTCCATGTAGACAACATTCACAATAATTCATTAACACAGAATAAAACATACAAATAAGACATAAGAAAATAAAACAAAGAATAAAATTACATGAATTTAATTAAAAACCTGTCTAAAAAGAACTGCTTTTAGCAATTTATGAAAATATAATTAAACATACTCACTGTAAATTTCAACTGGTACTGCATGCCATAACCTCAGGACCCATAATAGGAAACACCTTGTTTCTCATAGTACATAAAGTATATTACTTCACTGAATGAACAAACAATAACAGCTAGTCAGAAGAAAATAAGGAATGAGTTGCAATATATCAAACAACCTTATTACTCCGACAAAAAGATTAATCATATATGGCTTTATGCAATACAACCAATATTCTAAAATGTATTTTTGCAATAGGTAACCAGTGTCACTATTTCAAATGAGGAGTTGTACTATTATATATAAAACCAAAAATCACATATACTACAACATTTTGAATTAATTGTGAAACTTGCAACAAATCTTTTGATAGAATTGTAATAGTCTAAATTACTCATTACTATAATCTATACTACAAGATAAAAATCTGGAATAAAAAGTAGCTTCCTAAATGAATGAATGATCATTAATCTGTAAAATGCAATTTTAGTAACCCTTTTTATTTGCACTTTCATAGACAATTTACTATAAAAAATTACACAAAAATTTATAACTTCATCACTCAATTTTACAGAACTTTCATGATTTAATAGCATCAAACTTCTCAAATGGGTTGACCTACCTAACCACAAAATAGCTATTTTGTCATAATTCAAAACCATGCCATTATCTAAAAACAACTGATTTATTATTGTAAAAAAGTTTCTAAACAACTCCAGTGTGTCAGCTCTATACTTAACACTAAGTACATAAAATTGCAAATCATCAGTGAAATTTTAAACACGAAATTCAAGGATGCTAAAACCTGTCCTGTTGGGTACATAAAAATATTAAAAAGGACTGCTAAAAGGGCAGAGCCCTGAGGTACCTCCATAGAATTAATATACCAACTTGAACTAACCCATCCATCCTTATCTGTTGTATTTGATTGCATAAATAAGATTTAAGCTATTTCCATACAGTACCTCAAATCCCAGTTTGATGTAATCAATCAAGCAATAGATCATGGTTTACCATATCAAACGCTGAGCCAATATTGAGTTGTAGTAAAATTCCTGCTTTCTTATTATCCAAACTACAATAAATGTCATTCAAAAGATTTATTAACAAAGGGGCAGATATAAGCCGTACATAAAAATGTGCGTCCAAACTGGGCACTCATTTTTTTAATGCGCGCACAGCCTGGTCTCCTGGGCACCCAATGCAGTATGGAAATGAGGAACTTCACTAAAAATGTCACGCTAGGGATCAAATGTGTGTCCCTAGCATGTCCTTGGCATAGGGCACCAAGGAGACCTGACTGTGCACACTGCACACAGCCACGGGTTAGGAAAATGGACACTGGTAAATTGAGCATCCATTTCCCTAAGCTGGCTGCCATCAAGATTTTTTTTTTTATGTTGCTGCTTTCTGTGGTTCCTTCTACTTATTATTGCAATGATACTAAAAGTAGGAGGAACTACAGAAAGTAGGATTTTTTGTTTTTCAGTGGGCCCTTGATGTGTAGCGAGATTTAATGCCAGCTCTGGGACTGGCGATAAATTTGCCGTATTAAAAAGTGCGTTTTGGTGCACGGCAATTTTTGGCATCGAGGTAATAGCTAATAGCCTTATCGCCATGGAATTTACATGTGATGAACATTATTAGCTATGCGTGAATTTAGATGTGCATTTTGGATGCACTAATCCCCTTATTGTACCGGGTGTTAGCCTAGCGCATCCAAAATGCACATCCAATCACTGGTTAAGCTGTGTTCTATCCTGAGTATATAATATTACACTGGCCCCAAAGTTTTGGTTCCATGTCATTTTCTAAAACCATAGGGCCGCATTTTCAAAAGCTTACGAGCGCCTGGCCTATTTTCAAAAGGCCCGGCAACAAGCGTAAAGCCCCAGGATGCCTGTAAGTCCCGGGGCTTGCAAAAAGGGGAGGGGCAGGGCAGTCCGGGGGCAGGGCGGGGGCGGGGTCAGAGGCCTTCAATACAGTGGCTGTGCCGGGGATCGCGCGCCAGCCGACTGCTGGCATGCGCAACTTACTTCAGCCCCGGGGCTGAAGTAAGTTTTAAAACTGAAGTTATAAAAAGAAAAAGATAGGGGGAAAGGGCTGGGGAGATAGGGGAAGGGAAGGGAAGGTGGGATGGGGGCTAGGGAACGGGGGAAGGCAGCGCGGCTCGGCAAGGGCTCGGCGGAGGCTCTGCATGCGCAAGGTGCACAATCGTGCACCCCCTTGCACGCGCCGACCCCTGATTTTATAATATGCGCGCACATGTTATAAAATCGAGCGTACATGTGCACGCGCCAGATAGCGCGCGCACATGAACACCCACGCGCACATCTTAAAATATACCCCATACTGTTTTTTAGCTAAAATATTCAATCTATCTAAAAACAAAATCTTCCATCTCACCTAAAACCCATTTCTCTAATAATTTGTCATAGTAGATAAATTAGAAATAGGATGATAATGTGATAATACCTCTGAAGATAATTTTATATGTTTTTTTTATCAGTTGCACAAGAACTTCTTTTAAAAATAGATGTACTTCAACAGAGGTCAGAGATAGGTAGATACTTTGGAACAAAACACCAAGAAATTTATCAACATTATTTTTAATCATTAGAAAAGGACAAGGATTCAACCCACAGTGTAATCCATTTTTTAGTCATAGTATCTTTCAGAGATCTGTTAGAAATTAATGAAAACTGATCCCATTTCACCAAATTACCATTAACCTGGTGGTCTAAAACACTAACTGATGGTATTTTAAGTTAACTTTTGCACTTTTTTAGAAAAGTAGCCTGGAAAGGATTCACAGAATGGGACATGCTTCTTCTTATTCCTAATAGAACCCATAGCAACCTTTACAATATTAAAAAGTTTCAATGGCCTATTAATGGATTTTTGCAACAAAGTAGCATAACCTTTAATAACCTTTAATAAATTATGTCTATATCTTTTCATTACCTCATCATAACTCAATTTATTAACTTCAGACTTTTCTTTCCTCCATTTATGTTCTGCTTTTATCATTAACCTATGTAAATCTTTCAATTGAACAGTAAACCAAGGAGCTTCTTTCAAACACTTTTTTTTTTAATACTAAAGGGGCTTCCTCATCTTAAATTTCTTTCACAGAATTATTTCACCACTGCACAGCCTCAGCAGCAGTAGCAAATACCCGACTATGAACCATCTTATCCCATAATGAGAAAAATTCACTCAGCTCAAATCTTTTTCTAACCTGCTGTGATGGATTGGTAGCATTCATGATAGTCCCTGTGCAAATAATGCACTGGTAGGCAGGATCTAGCTATCTGTCAAAGTAAAGAAAAGCTAAGGTGATATTAAAGGGGGCTTCATGTTGCAGAATTCCCGATAGCCAGTACCTCAGCAAGCATGAGCCAGAGTAGGCTGGGCCAGAGTGACTCAGCAGGTTTCCCAGGTTCTATAATGAGGGAGTTCCCTAACATGGAGGAGTTCCAGTTCCAAAGTTCTAATGCCAGCAGCAGTCCCGCAGCAGAACACATGAAAGGAGAGGAGGAAGGGGAAGCAGAGCCAGAAGGGGAGTTATCTGCAGACAGAACCTTCACACAGGGCTAAGAGTTCCCTGCTTTTCTCTCTATCAAGTAGTTCATGTTACGCGTGCCGGCTGCGGCAGACCCGCGGCTCAGCCCCCTCACCTCTTTCAAAGTGATCCAGCACCTGGTCCCTCGTCTCTGGTGGCTGTGGGCCGCTGGCTCTGTCCTCGGGCGGGCCCTGGGGCTTCCGGCTCTGCTGCAGTTCCTGATGTTCCGCTTCGGGCCTCTCCGCATGGCCTGTGAAGAGACACCATCTCGACCAGCACTGCACCCCTTCCTAGGCGCATGCGTGCCCAGCTGATTCTTTTATAGGGCCCACGGCGGGAACCTGGCCGCGACCCCGGATGATGACGACAGCAGAGCTCCGGTATATAAGCCCGGGCTCCACTCTCTCAAATGGCCTTTGCATCAGGTACCCTCACTAGTTGAGTGCTGATTGCTTCTTCTGTTCCTGGTTCCTGATCCTGCTTGCCTTCGTTCCTGTTTCCTTGTTCCTGAGTTCCTGTTCCTTCATCTCTCCTTCAGATTGCTAACCTGGTTGGAACTCTGCATTGCTTGACTACTCCATTGCTTCTCTCCAGCCCTAGACTTCTGCTTCGTCTGACCATCCTTGACTCTCTCCTCGTCTAGACCTCAGCCTTGCTTGTCATTGCTTCCGGATTGTCGCCAGCCCAGAACCCAGCTTGCTTAAAGACGCCTCTTCAGCCTTTGTCCTGCTCGTGGTTCATTCGGGCTTCAGCCTGCTCTTGCTCGGGCGCCCTCTGTCAGACTGTGTTCCTATTGGCGCCTGGGTCTCTGGGACTCCACCTCGTCCAGTACAGACTGTTACCTACACTGGTTGCTGCCTCTGAGCTGACCTTGATGCACCCATCGATGACAACTGACAGAGGCCAAAGTCCAGCCGGCTCCGGCACCCAAAGGCTCAACCCATGGGGAACGAGGGCTGGTATTGGTGAAGCGCCAGCCGGCCCTCATCCATCAGCCCTCTCTGCCTGCCGACGGTGGGGACCCGTAGGATCCCTCCTACGGGTAGCGTCAACCCCATCTCGGCCTAAGGGTCCACCTCCGGAGCCAACAGTTCAGCAAAAAGGGAATTGAAAAGGGAATAATATACAGGTGGGAGACTTTAATGCTTCTCTAAGTTATGAATGTTGGATTTAGGAATGTTAAAAGCTGTAGTAATCTAGGAAAGAGATTTGTCTTGAAGCTACTAAAAGTTCATTTAAAGTTACTAAGTTCACTATTGAATGTTGAGAGTGAAACACTGCCCTGCTTGAATGTTTGACTACAGTAATGGAGATCCTTTAAACTTTTAGCTCTGAAAATGTAATAATATGGGTAGCCAGGACCAACTCTTCTCCCAGCACCCACCCTCTCACAATCACTATAGCAATGAAAACACAGACCAGCGATTGGGGATCAAACAGGCTGCAGCTTTATTGCATAACAATCACATGCCCAAGCTCAAGTAACTTACATAGGCTGCACTGTGCACCCACCACCAACCAGCAAGATGCACAGATCCAGGCTAGTCAACCTTGTGTCATTAATATTTGCACCCACAACCCCCGCCACCACCCAGCAAGGATCCTCATGCAGGAAAACTGCACCCAATTGTCCTGCACATAATTCTGACCTGACACCTGTCGGGTCATCAGACCATTGAACACCACACTGAATCTCGATCGGCTCAGGCAACCTGCCCCGGCTGCAACAACACAGCCCCCAGAATAACCGAACAATCAACATACAATAAGAATATGAGGGTGGGTGGGAGGGAAGCGGCTTACAAAAGCAACAGCAGGCAAGTGTTGCTAGCTGTTGCTTGCTCTATAACCACCACCCCCCCCCCCCCCCCCCGCCTGGCTCTTCCCACAGCTGCCGACCAGACACCCCAGGGAAACAATAGGTTCCCAGCTCCCCTGAGGTTTGAAATTCAAACCTCTCAAGGACCAAAGCCAGCCAGTGGGCTGGCACGCTGGGTGCAAGAGCACCTTTTACACCTGGCTGCCTGCCCTCCCCGCAGGTGCTGGCATGAATCATGCCTGGCACCCAGATTACTTGGGCACCCTAATACAGGATCAAGGTGCCTTTCTCTTCCTTGTTTAGGAATTGTGCTGAGAAACTGCTTGAATGTTGGACTGCAATAATTGAGTCCCTGTAAACTTTAAGCTTTGGAAAAGTGATTCCTTGTTTAGAAGCTGTGCTGGGAAGCTGATTGAAGGGTTGGCTGCAGTAATTAATTCCTGGTAAATTTTAAAGGAGTTGGTGGACGTTCTTTCTCTAATTAAAGTGGTGAGGACAGCCTAAGCCTCACTAGTATTAGACTACTAAAACATGCAGATATTTGCACTTGTTGTTAGGTAATCAATTTAAATTACAGCAAACTGAAGGCCTCTGGGGTAGTTAAAACTGGGAGGAATTAAGACCTGGAAGTTAAGCCAGGAACTTTTATAAGATTGTTTTTTGTTGGCAGAAACTCGAGATCAGGCAAGCAAGACTGAACAGTTAGTGAGCCCTAACAGGGCTAAAGTGAAATACTAAGGTGAAATATGTAATGGTTAAGTGTGTTTTGGTGGATCCTTGGGTGCTGTGGGAGATGACCATGCTCACGGGGAGGAGCCCCATGAGGAGCCACCGCACTGGGCTAGACTCTTAATGCACAAAACACAGTTAGTTTTTTATTAAACAGCTTGAAGAGAGCCATCAGAGGTGGCAGTAATGAGGCAGTCTGGTAGTTGCAGTCTCAGGGACCTTGGCAGAGGGAGCCCTTCTCTCCTTGATGATGATAAGAGGTTCCGCAGCAGGTTTCCCAGCTAGGAGATACTGTGGATGAGATAGACTGAGAGTTAGAGTACTCACTAGGTGTTTGCTGTAGATATGAGATTCCACCAGCTATGTAGTAGAAGGTATGGGGTACCGAGGCAGGGAGAGCAGGCTGTCGAGGAGCGAGTACCTGTTCCCTGTAAGGCACCTGAAATAAAGCAGAGGACCCCTGAGTAGCAGGTACCCAGGTTAGCAGTTACCCCGAAGGGCAGAAAGAGAGCGCTTCCTGCGGCAGCACGGAAGTGGCAGAGTAGCGTAGACAAGAACGAATTCGAGTCCTTGCTAACTCAAAGAGCAAGCAAACTAGTGAAGGTAATATACCCGGATGGCATGACGTCAGCATGAGGGAATGCCCTCGAGGTTCGCACCAAGGGTGGTAATAAAGATGTGGGGTGTGCACACGTGCGCACCCTAGTAGGTACCTGGGAGAAGCAATGGCGGGAGGCTGCACCATAGCCGTTCCGTGGACGCCGGAGAGGTCAGCTTGTAGATGCTGCGGTAGCCATTCTTCCTAGGTAAGCAGGAGGAGCCGTGAATAAGGTGAGGCAAATGGGGGCAAAGCCGTTTAGCACCAATGGACGCAAGAGTATCCACCTTCAAAGGGCGTCCATGCTGTTTCCTACCAGGTCTTGGTTTTTGAGGATGCAGATTATGGAATTCCTGTAGCATCTCTTTATCCAGGATATTAGACATTGGTGTCCAAGAGTTTTCTTCAGGGCCATACTCTTCCCATAACAGGAGGTATTCCCATACTCTGCCTTGTCTTCTCACATCGAGAACTGTGTCTACTTTGTATTCAATGTCTTCTTCTGCATCAATAGATGTAGCTTCAGGTATCTTGTTGGAGAACTTACTAAGGATCAAAGTCTTCAATAGTGAGACGTGGAATGCATTGTGGATCTTTAATGTAGATGATAGCTTCAGACTGTAAGTGAGGCTGCCCTGTCGTAAGAGAATGGGAAGTGGTCCAACGAAGCGAGGAGCGAAGCGAGCTGAAGGAAGTTTAAGTCTTAAGTGCTTCGTGGAAAACCAGACTTTATCACCAGGCTTGAATTCTGGAGCCTTGCAGTGATGAGCAGCGTATCCTTTCTTTGCTCGAAGTCCTGCTTTAATAAGCATCTCTTTTGTCTGAGTCCAAGGTTGTTGGATATCGTCAGTAGATTGAGCTGCCAGGGACGACACTGATAATGGAAGTGGCAGTGGTGGTAGTGGTAGTCGTCCGTAGACCACTTCAAATGGTGTTGGTCCAGTGGTTGTTGCTGGATGAGAATTAATGGCAAATTCTGCCCAGGGCAACAGTTCACTCCAATCATTCTGGCGAGTGTTCACATAGGCACGAATGAACTGCTTGAGTGTCCTGTTCATCCTCTCTGTTTGCCCGTTTGATTGTGGATGGTATGCTGAGGTGAAGGCGAGAGAAATATCGAACTTCTTACATAGTGCCTTCCAGAAGTTAGCTGTGAATTGGGCTCCTCGATCGGAGACTATGTGCTTAGGCAAGTCATGCAGGTGGAAGATATGCTTAATGAATAGCTTGGCAAGCTCCATGGTGGTGGGTAAGCCTGGGAGAGCCACAAAATGAGCCATCTTCGAGAACCGATCTAAGGTTACCCAAATAGTGTTGTTTCCTCCTGAAGATGGTAAGTCTACCATGAAATCTGTGGCAATATGTGTCCATGGTTCTTCTGGCACTGGCAAGGGTTGGAGTAGACCCCATGGACGACCCGGCGGTGTCTTCTGTTTAACGCAGTTTGCGCAGGAAGTGACGTAGGAGAATGTGTCTTCCTTCATGGTGGGCCACCAATAAAAGGTTTGAAGCTTAGACAAGGTTCTAAGTTGCCCAGGGTGTCCTAAAAGTTTAGAGTCATGGGCCCTCATTCCGAGACCATTTCCTTCTTTGTTTTAGAGAAGACCATGCACCCTATAGTACTGGGCTTACCATGGCTGCAGCAGCATATGCCTCAATTCAATTGGGCTACACTGGAACTGTCAAGATGGGGTCCAGACTGCCATGATAAATGCCTGATAGAGGTAGCTCCATTACCCTGCATGCCTACCACCCCCGTAATGCCGGGGTTGCTGCCTCAATATGCATCTTTCCAAGATGTCTTTTCAAAAGAAGTTGCAGATGTACTACCGCCTCACAGACCTTATGACTGTGCTATTAATCTGAAGCCTAATACGGAGCCACCCAAGGGTAGGGAGTACCCAAGAACCTTCTTTCTGAGGTTCTTGGGTATGATGGTTTTTCCTACAGGTACTGAGTGAGTAGCTGCCAAAATAACCCTTTCTGGGTCAATGATTTGTTGCGGTTCTTCTGGAATGTCCTCGGAGAGGAATGAGCGAGATAGAGCATCAACTCTGATATTCTTATCTCCAGGGCGGTACTTGAGCACAAAGTTGAATCTGTTGAAAAACAGAGTCCATCTCGCTTGTCTATGATTCAGACGCTGTGTGTGGTGGAGGTGCTCCAGATTCTTATGGTCTATGAAGACCGTTAATTGATGTTGCGCTCCTTCGAGCCAATGGCGCCATTCTTCGAATGCCATCTTTATAGCCAGAAGCTCTTTATCTCCTATTCTGTAATTTTCTCTGCAGGAGAGAATCGATGGGAGAAGAATGAGCATGGCTGTGGCAGTGGCGTAGCCAGAATTGATTTTTTGGGTGGGCACAAGGTTAACATGGGTGGGCTGTAGGCATGCAGGTCTACTAGTTGTTTTTTTACTGATAAATAATGCCAAATTATGCAGCATAGCATTCACATCTACGCCTAAGTATGAGGTTTACTTAATGATACAAACATAATTCACGGTGATTTGTGGTACTTTAGCCTTCTTATTATTACGATTTTATACACGGCTCCTACCTGTCCATAAATTTTGAGAGAGCGGTTGTGTTCCTTATATTTAAATTGCTAACATCTCAAAATATAGATATATATTTTTACCTTTGTTGTCTGATCTTTGTATTTTTCTAATCAGTTGGTCCTGGTCTCTTTTTCCCATTTTTCCCCTTATAGCTCATTTCCTAATTCCTTTTCAGTGTCTTTCTTCTATTACTGTCTTCTTCCCTTCCACACACACACACACACACACACACACACACACACACACACACATTTTCTCTCACAGACTCCCTCTCACACACTCAAGCTATCACTCTCACATGCTCTCTCCCCCCCCCCCCCACAAGCTCACATTCAAGTTCTCAGTTTCTCACCCCTCCCCAGGCTTATATTCTTATGCACACACAGACGCACATCCAGGCACCCATTCTCACCCACACACATAAACCCAGACTCCCATTCTCACCCACAAACCCATGCTCCCAGTCTCACCCACACATATTCAAGCTCCCATTCTCATCCATACATATACACATTTAAGGTACTATTCTCACCCACACATACACACATTCAAGCACCCATTCTTATCCACATATTCAAGCTTCCATTCTCACCCACCCACATACACACCCAGGCTCCAGTTTTCACCCACACACACTCCCATTCTCATCCACACATACACATTCAAGCACGTGCACAGCTTCCGCTTTCTCCCCCAGAGCAGGAAGATCAGCTGCCTCTCCTGCTGCCACCGGACTCCTGCTATCTTCGGGTGTCGGGCCGTACTGCCCGCCGAACTTCCTGTCGGGGGGGGGAGCGGAAGCGCAGCGCACAACATCCGCTTCCTCCCTCCCCCCCCCAAGCAGGAAGATCGGCGGGCAGTACGGCCCGACGCCCGAAGATAGCAGGAGGCCGGTGGCAGCAGGAGAGGCAGCTGATCTTCCTGCTTTGGGGGAGAAAGCGGAAGCTGTGCGCGGCGCTTCCGCTCCCCCAAACAGGAAGTTCGGCGGCCGTTTGACCCGAAGATAGCAGGAGAACGGGTGGCAGCAGGAGAGGCAGCTGATCTTCCTGCATTGGGGGGAGGAAGCGGAAGCTGCGCGCACGGCGCTTCCGCTCCCCCCCCCCCCCCCCCGAACAGGAAGACCGGTTGGCCATGCGGCCGCAGCAGCGCTTCCCCATGTGTGCCGTGATGGCGCGCGAGGCGTGGGTTCTCTTGTTCGCTGTCGCGGGGATGGGATCCCGCGACAGCCTTGCAGTTCCGGTGCCAGTTGGGTGGGCCTGGGTCTAAGTTGGGTGGGCACCTGCCCACCCAGGCCCACCCGTGGCTACGCCACTGGGCTGTGGAACCTTTGAATCACCAGCCTGGCTTAATATGGCCCCTACGCCAACATCTGAGGCATCGACCTCTATGATGAAAGGCTTGGTGAGGTCTGGGTGTCGAAGACACGGCTTGCTTGAAAAAGCATCTTTTAGTTTCTGGAATTCAGTGATAGCCTCTGGAGACCAATTAGCAACATTGGCACCTTTCTTCGTCATAGCAGTAAGCGGCACTGTAAGTGAAGAGTAGTTCTTGATGAAGGTCCTGTAATAGTTGGTGAAACTTAAGAAACATATGAGAGCTTTTAACCCGGTGGGTTGCGCCCATTTCTTAATACTCTCCAGCTTCTGTGGATCCATTTGAAAGCCTTGATTGAAAATGATGTAGCCTAAGAAAGGCACTGATTCCTTGTGAAATTCACATTTGGATGCTTGGCGTAGAGATGGTTCTCATGGAGCCTCTGCAGTACTCTTTTAACATCCTCCAGATGAGTGGTCATGTCTTGAGAGAATATCCTAACCTTCAGAAAGAGACTGAAAACATGGCTGTTCATGAAAGCATTTCCAGACCCTTAAGGATTCACTTCCAGCAATTGCAGCAAAATCTAATACAGCAATACTGAACATTTTCTATCAAATAAAATATTTATTTAAAAGAACAATTACTTAATTGAACATTCCCTTCTAAACGGAATCAATCACTACAAACCAATCACTACAATGTTTTAATTCTTATTAAACTTGTTTATCTTTCCTTTAACTCTAATCCCAGTTAGAATAACCCCTGTTTATTGTAACTTTCTCTTCCGTGCACTTGTTTTATACTACTGTAATGTATACTCTTATGTTTTAGTTATGTATGTTATAATGTATTGATCACCCCTTGTTTTATGTAAACCGACATGATACGTACTCCCGTGAATGCCGGTATAGAAAAACACAAATAAATAAAATAAAATAAATAAAAATATCAAGATGTCATCCAAGTAAATAATGACACACTTATAGAGAAGATCCCGGAAAATGTCATTCATTACATTTTGAAAGACAGCTGGGGCATTGCATAGGCCGAAGGGCATCACCATCCCGAGTGTTGAAGGCCACTTTCCACTCATCGCCAGCTCGAATGCGAAGTAAGTTGTAGGCTCCTTTCAGATCCAGCTTGGAGAAAATTTTAGCTCCATGTAGTCTGTCAAATAGCTCTGAAATCAGAGGCAGGGGATAATGATCCTTTATTGTTATTTCGTTGAGGCCCCTGTAATCTATACATGGACGTAATGTTCCATCCTTTTTTCCCACAAAGAAAAATCCTGCACCAACAGGGAACTTGGATGGTCTTAGGAAGCCCTTTTGGAGGTTTTCCTGAATATATTCGGACATGGCTTTGTTCTCTACCACGGACAAGGGGTACACCCTACCCTTGGGTGGCTCCGTATTAGGCTTCAGATTAATAGCACAGTCATAAGGTCTGTGAGGCGGTAGTACATCTGCAACTTCTTTTGAAAAGACATCTTGGAAAGATGCATATTGAGGCAGCAACCCCGGCATTACTGGGGTGGTAGGCATGCAGGGTAATGGAGCTACCTCTATCAGGCATTTATCATGGCAGTCTGGACCCCATCTTGACAGTTCCAGTGTAGCCCAATTGAATTGAGGCATATGCTGCTGCAGCCATGGTAATCCCAGTACTATAGGGTGCATGGTCTTCTCTAAAACAAAGAAGGAAATGGTCTCGGAATGAGGGCACTGGTCTGAAGACATACTGGTTTGGTGAGTAGGGTTACTTCACCCAGTAAGGGCTCTCCATGAATGGATGACAGGAGTAGTGGACACTTCATAGTGGAAGTGGGGATCCATAGGTGCTCCACTAATCGTTGTAAAATGAAGTTGCCTCCTGCCCCGGATTCCACAAGGGCAAGAGTCTGATACTCTGGGTCCACAGATCAAGGATACAGAAAGAGAGAGTGGAGGAGAAGGAGTGGTGAGACCTAAGAAGAGTCCTTCCGCAGGACTTAGGACTGCCAGTTTCCTGGACAGATAGGGCAAGTTTGGACAGCATGGCCAGCTTGTCCACAGTACATACACAGCCCCAATTTCTTCCGCATTCTTCTCTCTTTTGATGTCAGATGGCTGCGGCCTAATTGCATAGGTTCTTCTTCACTGGCTACTGGGACCGAAGGAACAGGCCTGGGTGTGGACTTAACTCGAACTTCACCCTGAAAGGGTTTTCTGGGAGTCTTAGTCTCTTTTTTTTTTTAATTTGACAATTTTTATTGTCTGTACAACACATAGGGGTAGATTTTCAAACCGCGCGAATTGGCGTACTTTTGCTGGCGCATTAGGCGCAAGCAAAAGTACGCGGGATTTTAGTAGATACGCGCGTAGCCGCGCGTATCCGCTAAAATCCTGGATCGGCGCGCGCAAGGCTATCGATTCTGTATAGCCGGCGCGCGCCGAGCCGCGCAGCCTACCCCCGTTCCCTCCGAGGCTGCTCCAAAATCGGAGCAGCCTCGGAGGGAACTTTCTTTTGCCCTCCCCTCACCTTCCCCTCCCTTCCCCTACCTAACCCACCCGCCCGGCCCTGTCTAAACCCCCCCCTTACCTTTGTCGGGGGATTTACGCCTCCCGGAGGGAGACGTAAATCCCCACGTGCCAGCGGGCCGCTAGCGCGCCGAGACGCAACCTGGGGGCGGGTACGGAGGGCGTGGCCACGCCCCTGGACCGCCCCAGCCCGTAACCACGCCCCCGGGCCCGCCCCCAAAACGCTGCCGACACTCCCCCAAAACGCCGCGCCGACTGGGCCCGCCCCCGACACGCCCCCCTCGCCAAACCCCGGGACTTACACGAGTCCCGGGGTCTGCGCGCGCCGGTAGGCCTATTGAACATAGGCGCACCGGCGCGCAGGGCCCTGCTCGCCTAAATCCGCCCGGATTTAGGCGGATTTAGGCGAGCAGGGCTCTGAAAATCCGCCCCATAGCGCAGAGTACAAAATAGTTATGAAAACTGAACATAATGTGTTAACAGCAATTGAAGTAACAATATGCATCCCCTCATCCCCCTACCCCTACCCCCCCCCCATGAAGGAGTCTCAGTCCAAGCAAATAAGTCCATCTGTCCAAGGCAATGAGCTGTAGAGAAAAGGGTTAGGTACAGCAAAGTATTACATCAAATAATCATTACCAACGAAGAGCATGTATCCTATGTAGTAGAAGAGAATACAAGGGACCCCAATCACATATTGCCTTAAGTTAGTGCCATAAAGACCTCCAAATTCAGTAGGAAAGAGCGGGGGAATGCCCAGACTCCAACTCTAAGCTCTAAGCTCTCCGCCGGCCAACTAGAAGCTACCTAGAGAGTTGATAAAGGGTTTCCATGCCACTGTAAAAGCAGGAAGGCGTTGATGCTTGACGGCTGTCAGAGAAGCTAGCCTATAATAAGTATATAGTTTCGCCTTAATCTCTGGCAATGTTGGTACACGCTCAGACTTCCAATAGGAGGCGATGAGGCTGCGTGCTGCAATAAACAGTTGAGCGCAGAAACGCCGGTATGATTTAGGTATAGAGTCTGGGAAGATATGTAACAGCGCAATCGCTGCCGAAGGAGGGAGATCTATTACTAGGAGGTTACCCAGCCAAATAAAAATCTCCTGCCAGAGATCGGTCAGTTTCGGGCAATTCCACCAAATGTGCATATACGTGCCTGTCAAGCCACAGTTACGCCAACAGTTACCGTCAAGCTGGGGATAAAACTTATGCAGTTTGTCAGGGGTGTGGTACCAGCGGTATATCATTTTAAAACAATTTTCCTGTAGTTTAGCCAATATCGAGCAATGTCTGGCAGTCATCAACACAGCGCTCCACCCCCCTTCACCCAACTGTATTTGTAAATCAGCCTCCCATTGTGAGACAAATGTGCACTTGTCTATTCCCTGCTGAAAAAAACAATTGATACAGTTTAGAAGTGACACCTTTAAGTACATCACTGTAGGAGAAATATGATTCTATCAGAGAACGACCAGGTCGTAACAAGTTAGTTCCCTGCAGGGCCCGGATAAAATGAACAACCTGGGCATACACTAGAAAATTGGGGGATTGAAGGTTATGCTTAACTGACAACTGTTCCATTGTGAGAAAACTTCCTTGAGATAAGAAGTGTCCTATAGTGAGTATGCCTTTCTCCCTCCAAGATTTAAAGTGTGGAGAAGAATGACCCGGAGCAAAGCGCACATTATGAGCTAGTGAGGATTGGTAGAAGTATTTATGAGTCCCTGCCAGTTGTGTACGGGTTTACCCCCAGATTCGCAGTGTAGTCTCCAAGGCCCAAGGAATGCAGTGTACTGGCCTCCATGTAGACCGTGGTTGCCAGGGCATGGTTGTTAGGGCCATGATACCTACCATTGCCTGTTCTAGAACCACCCATTGTTTGGGAAAGTGAGAGCGATTGAGGTCTATGAGTGCTCTCAGTTGAGCAGCGCGGTAATACCAAAGAATATTAGGTACTCCCAAACCCCCCTGCATTTTGGGTAAATAAACTATACTCACTAAATGAATGGTATGGTAAATGAAATGGCTCAATTCCAACACAATGTCACACGAAATAATTAAATCAAAATGAAAATAAATCAAAATTTATGAAAATTCAATTTAACAATGCAATCAGAAACATTGAAATGGAATCGTAAAATATTTAGTCCAAGCCGTTAAGCCCATTAAAACGGGCGAGATTTTTGTCCCCTCTGCTCCTACATCTTTGCTCTGCTCCGTTCCACCCCCCAACCCCTCGCACCATGAAGGGCCAGAGGCGGCAGCGGTGGTAGGAGCTGCAGCGGTGGCCGAGGGGGATCTCGCGAGGCGTAATGGTCCTGCCATCCCAACTCCCTCCCCCCTTCCCCGGTGGCGGAGGGACAGGCTCAGACCACTTTCACTCTATCATTACAGGCCCCAACTCCTTTGCTCTCCCATTCCCCTCTACACTGAACCCCTTCCACTGTAACCTATAAGTGGAGAGCTGGGGGGGGGGGGGTAGAGAATCTCTCTCTCATACAGCCCCATAGGCTTCCTCTCTCTCTCTCTCTTGCACATACACTCTCCCTCTGTCCCTCACACACGCACGCCCAATCCCTCTCACACACATACACAATCCCTCACATAGTCTCCCTCTCTCTCTGGCACTCACACTCACCTTCAGCGCACATTACCACACTTCTCTCTCACACAGTTAAAACAGGCGGGATTTTTGTCCCCTCCCCACCTAAGTCTTTGCTCTGCACTCGCAAGAGCTTGCAAAGTTCCCACGCCAGTTGTGTCTGGGAGAGAGAGAAAAACACTCCGCCCCCCCCCCTCGCAAAGGGCAGGCGGCAGGCACTGCAACAGATTTGGGACATGTTGCCTAGCTTACTTTGCTCTTTCTGGCAGACCTGTGCCTTTAAGAAATCTGATCGGGGGCTTGAGAGGGAGGAGGGAGCAGGGCTCTGGCTTTCACTTTCGTCACAGTGCTTTGCTGGGAGTGGGGGTGGAGCGATGCCCATGTAAACTCTTCCCATGGCGGCTGAGACCCACAGGTGGGCTGACTGCACTGCTTTCCCCCTCTCCCCCCCCCCCCCCCCGCAGTTGTGGGATATTTACTTGGCTTCTCCTTATCTGCGGGACTCAGGGGGTGGGGGAGGAGGGCGAGCTGTTCTCTGTTCAGCTCTTTGCGCTTTGGCTGCTGCAGCTGCTTGTGATCTCTTCACAGCCACTTTCTACTGCATTTGCTGTGCTCCGGGCGTCCCAACTCCCTCCTCTCCCTGCCCGGCGGTGGACGGACTGGCTCGGCGACTCTTCTACCCTTTCCTCCTCCTGTGTGTAACTGTCCAGCAGTCCCTACTCCCTCCCCCTTTCCCCAGCAGGGGAGGAACGGGCTGAGCCATTTCTCAGAGCGGCGACTTGTCTGCCCTTTCCTCCTCCCCTCTGTGACCCCCAGCACGTAGTGCAAAGCTCAATGGTCCGCTGCTCTCTACTGCGCATTTGTGGGCCGTGGGTCAGAGCCCATTTATATTGTAGATAGCGTATGTTGCTTGTACATCCAACAGATGGCACTGTTTTTCCAAAAAAGCATGTTTTTACCAGTCACAGGTGTGACATCTATATAATATAGGTATATAAAAACACGCGCGTATTCGAATGCAACATTGTGTCAACATTTCAAAGCAATCGGTGAAGAATTTTCGGAGATTTAAGATTTTGAACAAACAAACATTTACATTTTTATTTATATAGATGTATGTTTTCTCTCTTGTAAACTGCTTAGTTCCACTCTGTGGGGTAGATTTTAATACCTACGTGTGCACATGGACTCCCGATTTTATAACATGCGTGCGCCGGTGCATGCATGTTATAAAATCGGGGGTCGGCACGCACAAGGGGGTGCACAATTGTGCAATTTGCGCACGTCAATGCCCGCAACCTTCCCTCGTTCCCTCCCAGGTCGCTCCGATTTCGGAGCGGCCTAGGAGGGAACTTCCCAACCCCCTAAACTAACCTCTCTTCCCCTTCCCCTAACCTACCCCCCCCCAGCCCTAACCTAAACACCCCCCCCCCAAATTTCTATTTTACCTCTTGCGCCTCCCTCGGGGTAGGCGCAGGTTGCGCGCGCCGGCACCTTGCCAGCATGTGTTCCTCAGACACAGCGTCAAATAGCCTTTTTAAAATAGGCCCGGTGCACGTAAGGCAATTTACGCGCATAGGCTTTTGAAAATCCGGCCCTGTGTGTATACGCAGCTTAAGATCAAGAATTGAAGTGGGAGGTGAACTGAAAGTATCCTGTAGCAGAAAGGTCCCTGCACCCCTAAACTTGCTTACAATTCCTTGATGCATGTGGAGACCAGGAGGGGAGGAAAATAATGTACAGAACTCTCATTTTCAAATCTATGTGTGTTATTTTCTATTGAAAAAGCACTGTGACAATGCAGACAGGGTGTAAAGGGTCATATTTCCAGCACTACAAGTTGGCCTTCACTGGTGTTGTCTTTTTTGTGGGCCATCAATGTTTTCTACAGTGAAAAAAAACAAACCCTGAAATATTAAAAGGCGTAATAACTTGTGCTACTATTGTTCACTGTGGTTTTTAATTTCTGATGAAGCAGAGTCCAAATTTTTTTAGTAGGAGTGTTTTGAAATCCCTTCTGAGTTCTGTGTTCAATGTATGCTTGGCAGGATGAACCAAGAGAGAGTCATGGATCATAGCTGACCACATGTGACCATGCACTGTGCACTGGAATGTACCACAAGACATGTGCATGGCTTCCCAACCTGACAGTTGTTTTTCAAGACATATTCACATTGATCACGGAGCAAAGTGGCTGGATGGAAGGCTCAGAAGATGGAGAGAGCATGAAAGCTCTACATTTCAGATTTTTCACAACTTTTTTTCTTTTACCCATTAGTCATTCTGTTTGCTTGCCTGCCTGCCTCCCTCTGTGTGAGCACATGCATACCTGATGTAGAAATCATTGAAATTCTAAACAGTTATCAATATGCTGGCAAGCCTAGAATTACCCAAGCACTTGAAAGAAGCAGAGTGGGTTGGAAGTCAAAACAAAAAGGTTAAAAATCTAGAAGTTATAGTTACTTCCTGAGATGGGAGAAAAATGCATGCAAACTGGTATTTAGAATGTTCATATTGCTTACAGCGAATCCCTCACTTCTCCCCTCCATCCCAGATCTAGTAGCAGGGTAAATGAATTTGGTTACTAATAAGAACAAGTAATAAACATTAGACTTTCAATTTTGCTGCACTGAGGATATAGGAAAGTTAGCAAAACAATTCCCAGCAAATTAGCACTTCATCTTTTCCTTTGTCAGAAAATTTCAAGAGATCACCCAATCTGCTAATTTTTCCTTGCATATTTTATGTTTATTGTACAGAATCTATTACAGCATGATCATAGGGTGGTGAATAAGAGGAAATCATCTTTCTAAGTTCCATGCTAACAGATTCAGATTCAGGAGACTTTATTAATGTGACATTTTCTACATGTGATCCCAAATACACGAGGAAGACAATCTTCAAACGTTTTTATGTAGGTAGACCTTTATTTACCAGCATAAACATTCCTTTTGAAAATTGTATCCTGTCCCTAAGTTTGGGAAAAAAAATAGCTGCTGTTCACAATGTGCAGTGTTCCTCACAGGGGTTGAGGTGGGGAAGGCAAAGCAAATGCAACATATGTAAGTATAAAGGACCCACGGTCCCTGCTGGCCCTGAACATTCAATGGGAAATTCCACAGGGACTTTGCTTTTCAAAATGAACTTTTACAGACATGCAAGCTCACCACAGCTTGTAAAACTGAACAGCAAAGTGACTAAAAATAAAAGAAGAGAAAAATGAAATGTAGTACTAGCAATAGCAATAACCTTTTTAACTTGAAACAACCTTGCATCAGTTACATTTTATGTATAGCTAACAGGTTCTCTCTGATCATGTTGAAAGAAAAGCAGTACATTTTAAAAAGGAAATCAAATTTAAATACTGCATTTTCACTACAGACACTATTTCATAGAACAATTTCTATTTGAGCATAAGATCAAAACCTTCTGATAGTATGTGCTTGTTCTTTTTTCATAAACTGCTAAAAGTTTTATTCATCCCCCAAAACAATAGTAATAGGGATTATTTTCAGTTATCTCATTCTTCCAGAGCTGGCCTGATTTTCAAAGGCCAAATGCAATTTTTATTGACAATGCTATGCAATTCTGAGGCAAATGGTATGAATACTATACTAAAAAAAGAAAACTTGACACACATTTATCCCCCAAATGAACTACAGTGACAGGTCTCTTTTGTCAGTGGTAGCAAAGCTTCAGCCAGCAGCTGTGAGAGTCTTGGACTTTAAAGCAGCAACCCCAGACACTGGCTATTTGCTTTCCAGTTTCCAAGAATGAAGAATTCTTATATATTTTGCATTGAGTCTATTCTCAGCCTTCTGCTAGTTTTATTGCAGATTATTTCTGCCCAATTTAGTGATCCTAGAGTGTTTCTAATTGGAAGGAAAAGACATTGACCCTGCAAACAGAGGGAAAGTATAAAAAAGATGACTTAGTTATTGATTTTTCTTTGAAATCGATAGAGTATATGGGCAATTTTCAAATACCACATAATAAATTAAAATAAGGAAGGATAACTTCACTATATTATATCAAAATCTAACTTATAATACCCATGTGAATATAAACCAACATATGGAAAATACCACTGCTGTAAGATAAGACTATCTTTTTTTGAATCTTATGGCACATTCATTAAATGCCTAAAGATAGTTCCTCAATATAATCAGAGGTCCACCACAATTCTTGCTTATTTTTCTCTATTTTCTATAGCTGTAGTTTGTGTGGAAAAATAGATTGTAAGTCTAATTTCATGGTGTACGTTGTCAGCTGCCCCTGTCTTAATCTCTATATATGAAAAGATCAGGGAACATGTGACTGACTGAGCATTGGTGTTGTTTGCCTATTCAGAGGATATATGTTCCATGGCTGATCATTACTTACATACAGGCCATTCCTATCAGGAGCTCTGCTGGTGTGATATCGAACAGATCAAGCCCCCTTGGTTTTGAGGTGAATGAGAGGAGCAATTTTGGATTTTTGCATTATGATCCATGCAGCCTGAAGGAATGAATACAGAGATATAAAGGTATAATTTGTTTTAATTATCCACAATATACATTTTGGATTTCTACCATGCTGCCTGATTCACTAAGGCTTTTCCCCCATTCTGTATCTATAGGAAAATACCTTGATCAATCAGGCCTATGGTTTGTAAGCATCAGTTTTGATTCACTTAAGAGTTTTCAACACAACCAATATGGTGTGATGACAGTATTTTAAACTGATTGGTCTGGACTTGAGATGTGAATGTGTACAAAATGTCTGTGGTGTTTTATTCTTAGAAAACAGTTATTTCAGAGATGCACCAGCTTGATATGTACTCTAGGCATGTGCAGCAGGAAAAAATGTGTTTTGTATTAAAATTAATTTCATGGGTAACCTAATTAATTTCTTTAGTTTCAAACGGGAAAAAAAATATTTTAGTGTGATGTGTTTTCATTTGCCATTAAAGTCAATGAGGGAAGTATTACTGGTAATTTTCAGGCTATTCTGGGTTCCAGAATATGGGTTTTCTAATGAATTGTCTTAAAATTTGTGGGAAGAAATCAACAGAAGGGGGAAAGAATTCTAAGGTATCTAGAAAGACTGAGGAGTGGCACCAAAAGTGTCATGAATATCTTACGACTCTGTAAAGGGGCAAATGGTACCAGCAATGGCAGGATTTAACCAATTTATTGTAAGAAGAGCAAAGAAGCAGAAAAATTGGGAAGAATTAGGGATGTGCAGAGGGACCGCATACGTTGCATTCGGTATTTGTATTCGTCGGGGGGGCAGATACGTAGCATTCGGCAAGGGGGGCCCCCGATACGTTCATGCGTTCATTCTTATTCATTTCCCGGCTAATATTTAACTACAAACTGCCACCCTCCTGACCCCCCCCCCCCCCCCAAGACTTACCAAAACTCCTTGGTGGTCCAGCGGGGGGTCCGGGTCCCATCTACTGCACTCACGCCATCGGCTGCCGGTATTCAAAATGGCACTGATAGCAATGGATGGCCGGCACCATCTTGTGCTCCTACCATGTGACAGGGGCCAACCAATGGCATCGGTAGCCCCTGTGACATAGTAAGGTCAAAGGCTATTGGTGCCATTTTGAATACCGGCAGCTGATGGCGTGAGTGCAATAGATGGGTCCCGGACCCCCAGCTGGACCACCAGGGAGTTTTGGTAAGTCTTGGGGGGGTAAGGACAGTGGGGTGCTTGTTTAAATTCACTCCTTTAAACGGCCGAATAATTTGGTGAAGATTCGTTGTATTCGTGGGGAATCATGATACGTTTCACTTCCCCACGAATACAACGAATATGGCCCTATACACTGCAGATTACCAATACGTTGCAAATGAATGCACACCCCTAGGAAGAATGCCCCAAAAGAGGGCACCAGTAACAGTACCATGAACCCTTGATGGTATCTCATATGGAAAACTGGCACCAAAAGTGGCATTAGAGCATCCTAAGGCAGCATGAAGGTGAACAAAGCAGGAAAGGAGGCAGTAAAACCTCCAAGACGGGCACTGATAAAGGGGCCAAGCAGCAGAAAAAGTTGTTGGAAGGCTCCAAAGCACCAAAGTAGCCCTCCCAGACTGGCAAAGTGTTAGCTCTGGGGTATGAAAGTAAGGCACACTAGCAATGGGAGCTCCAAGGTCTGGGCATGGAAACAAGGCTGAGTGGCACAAAGATCTCCAAAGTACAGGGTGGAATTTAGATTTTCTTGTAGTATTTGGGTTTACCAAATGTAAAGGTTATTATCACAATTAGTACATCACAAAGGTTTCTTTAATGATTGTGGGCTGGTTTTCAAGGAAAGTAGAGAGGGCTGCTTTATTTAGAGACGATTTCCCACATCCTTGAGCTGCCTTAAGTCTGTTCCATTTCCAGATTTTCTGGTTTTTCATGAAATCTCTGGCACTGCTCTAAATATTATCACATTCAGGACATTGAAATAATTATGCTTGAGCATCTTTTGTCTTGTGCCTGTTATGATCAGGCTTGTGAACCCTTGGACTGACGAGAGGATGGTATATCTTAGGAGGTGGAACCTGAGGTTCCCCCGTCGGGAGGCGAGGTGGAGCAGATGTGACCGGCTGACCCTCGGCACTGAAGACTGAGGCGACTGTGGAGAAGGTGAAGAGTCAAGACGTCGGAGAAGCCAACTGGGTCTTCGCCACTGGAAGCCCGCAGTCCCACCGGGAGGAGCCCGTAGGGACCCGGGCCACTGGGACTTAGGTGGACCTTTGAAAGGTCGAGGAGTCATAAGGTCGGTGCAAGGGCTAACTGGAGCTTCGCCACTGGAAGCCCGCGATCCCCCCAGGACGAGCCCGTAGGGACACGGACCGCTGGGACTTAGGTGGACCCTTGGAGATGATGCTCCAAAAGAAGTCCAAGGTCGAGTGCCAGAGGGATCGCCACTTGCCAGTCTGAAGTCACACACCAGGAATCACCGCTTCCCAATCCGAAGTCACACACCAGGAATCACAGAGACGAAACAGGAACCAGGAAACAAGGATCCAAAACACAAGAAGACTCACCGAAGCAAGCAGACTCGAACAACGCTGACGTTGTCAAGTCGATGAGTGACCGAAGGAAGTCTCCTTATATACTTCCTCTGGTCTGGTTCATTGGAAACCGGTGCAGGCAATTAAAGGGACGATGTCCCTTTAAATCCTGTGACGAGGTGCGGCGGCCATCTTGGATTCCGGGCCACGGAGGAAGGCTGCCTGATGCCACAAGGGAGGAGCAGGGATGGCTCCCATCCCGGCGGACACCCCGGAGGCCCGCGCCGGCGCGTGTGAACGACGAGCACTAAACTTCTGCAGCTTCCCCCGACGCTGCCGCGGCGGCCCGCTGTCAAGGTTCAGGTAGGGGACCGCGACCGCAGCCATCCACAGCCGCGGAACACAACAGTACCCCCCTCTTTAAGGTGCCTCCCTGGAAGCTTGGGTTTAGACGGATGGTCTCTATGGAACTGATCAAGCAAGCCCCGGTCTAGGATGTTGGCCAATGGCTCCCAGCTGTTTTCTTCAGGACCAAACCCCTCCCAGGCTAGCAGATACTCCCATTTCTTTCTATGCTTTTGCACGTCCAACACCTCTCGGACCTGATAGGTGAGGTCGTCTTCAGAGGCGATAGGTTGGGGAGTACTGGAAGGCCAAGATAGCACCAGAGGCTTCAAAAGGGAGGCATGGAAAGTGTTATGGATCTTGAGAGATGGCGGTAGTCGAAGCTGATACGACACTGCACCAATCCGACGGAGGATGGGAAATGGTCCAATAAATCAAGGGGCCAGTCATGCGGAAGGCAATTTCAGGCGGATATATTGAGTGCTCAGCCATACCTTTTGACCAGGTGTCAGAGGCGGGTACGGTCTCCGTCGCTGATCTGCATACCTTTTTGCCACCTGACTGGCTTTAAGCAGTGCATGCCGTGTGGAGATCCAAAGACGGTGCTGCTCATCCGCTGAGAGTTGGGCCACCGGAGACGTGACGGAAATGGTAACCAGCAGCAGCAGGGGTGGCTGCTTCCCACAGACTATCTGGAATGGCGAGGATCTGGTGGCCATAGAAAGGTGTGAATTGAGTGCGAATTCTGCCCATGGAAGTAAACTTGCCCAGTCGTTCTGTTTCTCATTCACATAGATGCAAAGGAACTGCTTAAGGGTCTGATTCGTCCTCTCTGTTAGACCGTTGGTTTGTGGGTGGTAAGCAGAAGTATAGTCCATAGTGACATCGAACTTCTGGCAGAGGGCCCTCCAGAATCTGGCAGTAAATTGGGGGCCTCGGTCCGAGAGGATGCTTCTGGGCAGACCATGCAGTCTAAAAATGTGCTGGACAAACAGCTGGGCCAACTGTGCTGCAGACGGCAACCCTGGGAGGGGCACAAAATGTACCATTTTGCTAAATCGATCTATGACCACCCATATGACAGTGTTCCCACCGGATAAAGGCAGATCGACCACAAAGTCCGTAGCGAGATGGGTCCAGGGTTTGGTGGGCACTGGTAAAGGCTGGAACAAGCCTGGGGACGAACCTGGAATCCTCTTACGGCAGGCACAAGCCTGGCAGGATTCCACATAGGATCAGACATCCTTGTTGACCTTGGGCCACCAATAGTAACAGCGAAGGGTCTGTAAGGTTCGATGTTGTCCAGGGTGGCCCGAGCAGCAGGAGTCATGAGCCCATGCCAGAACTTGTTTCCGCAGTTGCGGCGGAACAAGAGTCTTCCCGGGGGGAATAGTCATAGTGGCAGACAACAGGACGCGTGAGGGCTCAATGATGAACTGTGGATCATCTAGAGTATCTGTAGTTTCGAAGACACGGGACAAGGCATTGGCCTTGAGGTTCTTGGCGGCCGGTCTATAGCGTATGACGAAGTTGAAGCTGGTGAAAAATAACGCCCACCGTGCCTGTCGAGGATTGAGTCGCTGTGCTCAGTGCAGGTATTCAAGATTCTTGTGGTCCGTATAGACCGTAAAAGGATGTTGGGCCCCCTCCAACCAAGGGCGCCATTCCTCTAAGGCTACTTTAATGGCCAGGAGCTCCTTATCGCCAATGGCGTTGTTCTGCTCTGCCGGGGAGAACTTGGGAGAGAGGAAGGCACATGGGTGTAACCTATGATGGTCCAAAGTCTGGCTCAGGACGGCCCCTACGCCTTCTGAGGAGGCGTCCACCTCGATTACGAATGGCCATTGTGGGTCAGGATGGTGGAGACATGGCTGGCGAAGGAACACCTCTTTCAGTCGGAGGAAGGCGGCCTCCGCTTCCAGAGGACAGTTCTTGGGGTCCACGCCTTTTCGAGTTAAGGCCGTCATCGGAGCAACAATGGACGCGTAGTGGGGGATAAAGGAGCGGTAGTAATTGGAGAAACCCAAAAACCATTGGAGTGCCTTCAGTCCAGACGGTTGTGGCCATTCCCGAATGGCTTTTAGTTTCTGGGGGTCCATACGAAAACCCTAACAGGAGACAATATACCCCAGGAAGGGAAGAGACTCCCGCTCGAAGAGGCACTTTTCAAGTTTAGCATAAAGTCTATTTTCTCTTAGATGTTGAAGTACCTGGACGACGTGCTGATGGTGAGCAGCAAGGGAATCCAAGAAAATCAAGATGTCATTGAGGTACACGACTACACAATGATATAATAGGTCACGGAGTATTTTGTTCATGGTGCTCTGAAACACCCCTGGGACATTGCAGAGCCCGAACGGCATCACTAGGTACTCATAGTGGCCGTCTCGGGTGTTGAAGGCCGTTTTCCATTCGTCACCCTCCTTGATGCGGATGAGATTATAGGCCCCTCGGAGATCCAACTTGGTAAACGTTTTTGCACCTTTCAGACGATCGAAGAGCTCAGAGATGAGGGGCAAGGGGTACCGGTCCTTGACCGTTATGGCGTTCAGTTCCCGGTAGTCAATGCAAGGGTGAAGCGTTCCATCCTTCTTCGCAACGAAGAAGAACCCAGCCCCCACTGGGGATGTTGATTTGCGAATGAAGCCCCTCTCCAGATTCTCTTTGATGTATTGGGTCATGGATTGCATCTCCACAGGCGAAAGGGCATAAGTGCGCCCCCGAGGAGCTTCCGTGCCAGGGAGGACTATACTTCTGCTTACCACCCACAAACCAATGGTCTAGCAGAGAGGATGAATGGCCGGTGGGGCGGAAGTATCTCGGCCTTTTGCTTGGAAAAGACATCCGCGTACTTGGCGTAGGAGGTCGGCAGTCCTTGGGGACTGGTGAGAGCGGTGGAGCATTGAATTGGTATTACCAGTTGAAGACAGTTGTCATGGCAATCCAGCCCCCATTGGGCTAACTGTAAAGTTCTCCAGTCAAACTGGGGACAGTGTTCTTGCAGCCAATGAAGTCCCAGGATCACAGGGTGTATGGAATGCTCCAGGATGTGGAAGGGCATCTGCTCACTGTGAAGGAGCCCAACCCTCAACCGGACAGGTTCCATGATATGTGTCACTCGTCCCGGGAGGGGCTTGCCTTGAATTGAAGCTGGAAAACGGACCTGTGGAACACGGACCTGTGGAACATGGACCTGTAGAATTTCAAGTGTTCCGCCAGACCCTTCATAATAAAGTTGCCACCGGCCCCGGAGTCTACCAGAGCTAACGTGTGGAACTCACCATCTGCGGACATTAGTGCAACTGGTAGGGTTAATGGAGGTGCAGGTGAGGTTAGGCCCAGGAAGAGACCTCCTTCAGGTCCTAGGCCCGGGAGTTTCTCAGCCGCGCCGGGCATACGGCCACTCGATGGCCTGCCGCACCACAGTAGAAGGAAAGTCCTTTTCTAATTTGCCATCAGCGCTCTTGTGTGGAGAGTCTCCCATGGCCCAATGGCATGGGCTCGTCGACCGGTGTTCGGGGGACTCCCAATTCACCCTTGGGAGAAGGCGAGCGTCGAAGACGCCTCAAAGGAGTTGCGGCTTTCGGTGTCATCTGGGCCTCTTGGCGGCATTCTTGGTGGCGCCTATCGATACGCCCTGTCAGGTCGATGAGAGCGTTTAAGGACCTAGATAGCTCCCGGGCCGCGATCTCATCCTTGATTCTGGGACTGAGTCCCTGTAGGAAGAGGGTACTTAGGCAGTCAGGGCCCCAGCCGAGCTCCGAAGACAGGGTCCGGAAGTCAATGGCAAATTCGGCCAGCGTTCTTGATCCTTGGCACAGTTGGAGAAGTTTGGTCCCAGCGGAAACTTCCTGAGTGGGATCACCGAAGCTCATTTGGAAGAGCTCCCAGAACTCTCTCAAATTGCTCAGGATGGGGTCATCCCGTTCCCACAGGGGAAGAGCCCACTCTAGGGCCTTCCCTTCGAAGAGAGAGAGAATGAAGGTGGTCTTGGTAGCGTCGTCGGGAAAAAGGGCCGACTGCAGGCGGAAGTGCATGGTGCACTGGTTAATAAAAACCCTGCAGGCCCGGGGTTCCCCAGAGAAACATGGCGGTATAGGCAGGCGGATTACTGAGCGGCCCCCGGAAGCCACAGGCGGGGGTGGCAGAGTGGGATTCATGGGCCCTAACGCCTCGAAGCATTGGTTCAGGCCCTCCACTGCAGAGACAAGGGCATCCAGGGTCTTTTGCTGATCCATAACATGCTGGGCCATTCCCAGAATGGCCTGGCGGGCAGATGTCTCCGCCGGGTTCCTGGACTTGGCAATCTGTTATGATCAGGCTTGTGAACCCTTGGACTGATGGGAGGATGGTATACCTTAGGAGGTGGATCCTGAGGTTCCCCTGTCGGGATGCGAGGCGGAACAGAAGATGTGACCGGCTGACCCTCGGCACTGAATACTGAGGTGACTGTGGAGAAGGCGAAGAGTCGAGATGTCGGAGAAGCCAATTGGGTCTTCGCCACTGGAAGCCTGCGGTCCCCCCGGGAGGAGCCCATAGGGACCCGGGCCACTGGGACTTAGGTGGATCTTTGAGAGGTTGAGGAGTCGTGAGGTCAGTGCAAGGGCTAACTGGAGCTTCACCACTAGAAGCCCGCGATCCCCCCCGGGAGGAGCCCGTAGGGACCCAGACCGCTGGGACTTAGGTGGGCCCTTGGAGACGATGGTCCAGAAGAAGTCCAAGGTCGAGTGCCAGAGGGTCGTCACTTGCCGGTCCGAAGTCACACACCAGGAATCACCGCTTCCCAATCTGAAGTCACACACCAGGAATCACAGAGACGAAACAGGAATCAGAAAACAAGGATCTAAAACACAAGAAGACTCACCGAAGCAAGCAGACTCAAACAACGCTGACGTTGCCAAGTCGATGAGTGACCGGAGGAAGTCTCCTTATATACTTCCTCTGGTCTGGTTCATTGGAAACCAGTGCAGGCAATTAAAGGGATGAGGTCCCTTTAAATCCTGTGAGGAGGCACAGCCTCGCACCTAAGATGGTGGCGGCCATCTTGGATTCCCGGCCACAGAGGAAGGCTGCCCGATGCCACAAGGGAGGAGCAGGGACGGCTCCCAACCTGGCGGCCACCCCAGAGGCCCGCGCCAGCGCACGGGAATGACTGGCACTAAACTCCTGCAGCTTCCCCTGACACTGCCGCAGCAGCCCGCTGTCAAGGTACAGGTAGGGGGCCGCAACCGCAGCCGACCGCGGCCACGGAACACAACAGTGCCATTATTTTCTCCTTTAGAATGAGGACTTTTGGGGCAAAAACAATTTCCTATATCCTGTACCTGAACTCTGGCTGTTGCACTTTCTCATTTAGTGGTTTTCCATTAGTTCCCTCTTACTACTTTAACCTTTGATGACATTCAATACGGTAAATTGTTTCTCTTGAACATCTTTTGTCTTGCAATCCTTCTTCTGAATGAAGGCTTTTTTTGGATAAACCACCCCAGTTTAAACAAACATACAACAGTCTGAGATTGTTGGAGGAAGGAAAGATCCATAGAACAGGCGTTAGGCTCTGGTTATGAAAACTGTCTTTTTTTTTTTTTGTTTACTTCTTTCAAAACACCCCAGTATAACAAACCAAGAAGATATCAAGTGTGGGAAGGATATCCCAAGGCTTCAAAAGAGGTTACCAGCACAGTGTGCTGAACTGTATATGGCATCTCATGTGGCAAACTTGCACTGTAAATGGCACTAGCATCCTAAGCCAGCATGAAGGGGGATCAAAGCAGAAAAGGTGGCAGGAAAACCTCCAAGGCAGGCAGTGATAAAGGAACAAGCAGCAGAAAGCGTGGTTTCAAGGTTCCAGAGCACCATGAGAGGTGCAAAGCAGCTCTCCCAGACTGGCAAACTGTTAGCTCTGGGATAAGACACAGCAAGGCAAAGTGGTAAAGGGAACTCCAAGGTGTAAGGTCTATCCGAATCCCTGACATGAATGTGTTTATGTCACTGGGTATGTGAAGATTCCAATGATTTAATATTTTGCAGTGGTTTTGTGATGCCCTCTGACTGTGCCAGTAACATACTGCTGTGTGGAGAACGAAGAGAAACTTATACCGTGAGTGTCACACTGTCTGCTCTGCACCACCACTCTGACACTGACAAGCTTCACAACACAGCCTGTTATGCTACACTCTCTGCCCTACCCTCACTGCTTACTTATGCCTACTGCCCACACTGTGCCTGCTGCCAGGCAAACAGAAAATAAATGACTAATCTCAAGGGTACCTAAGGTTTCAAGTACCAAAAAGGAAAAATAGAACAGCAACTGCAAATGAAGCAATTCAAATCTGCTATGAAACACATATTGTGATACAGCCCTGCCTTACTGCCTTCCTCTCTTGTGTGACTGAGTGACTGCTGCTGACTCAGTGAGACTATAAGATATGCTGCAGCAAAAAACTTTAGCAAGAACTCAGAGAGAGTCATAGCATATGCTTTCACACAGTGTGCTGTGGCAGTCAAAAAAGCAAACAGAATGTTGGGAATTATTAGAAAGGGAATGGTGAATAATACGGAAAATGTCATAATGCCTCTGTTTCGCTCCATGGTGAGACCACACCTTGAATACTGTGTACAATTCTGGTTGCCGCATCTCAAAAAAGATATAATTGAGATGGAGAAGGTACAGAGAAGGGCTACCAAAATGATAAGGGGAATGGAACAGCTCCCCTATGAGGAAAGACTAAAGAGGTTAGGACTTTTCAGCTTGGAGAAGAGATGGCTGAGGGGGAATATGATAGAGGTGTTTAAAATCATGAGAGGTCTAGAACAGGTAGATGTGAATCGGTTTTTTACTCTTTCAGATAATAGAAAGACTAGGGGGCACTCCATGAAGTTAGCATGTGGCACATTTAAAAATAATTGGAGAAAGTTCTTTTTCACTCAACGCACAATTAAACTCTGGAATTTATTGCCAGAAGATATGGTTAGTGCAGTTAGTATAGCTGTGTTTAAAAAAGGATTGGATAAGTTCTTGGAGGAGAAGTCCATTACCTGCTATTAATTAAGTTGACTTAGATAACCACCGCTATTACTAGCAACTGGAACATGGAATAGACTTAGGGCCGGATTTTAAAAGCCCTGCGTGCGAAAATCCGGCCGGATTTACACGCGCAGGGCACTCGCGCGCTGGCGCGCGCATAGCCCCAGGACGCGCATAGGTCCCAGGGCTTCGTAAAAGGGGCGGGAGGGGGCGTGTCCGGGGGTCAGGGGACGGTTCGGGGTGGGACCGGGGGCATGGCGCCGGCCCGGGGGCGTGGTCGAGGCCTCCGGCCCAGCCCCCGGGTCAGGTGATGGCCCGCCAGCAGCCCGCTGGCACGCGCAGATTTACACCTGCTTCCAGCAGGCGTAAATCTGCCAACAAAGATAGGGGGGGTTAGATAGGGCCGGGGGGGTGGGTTAGGTAGGGGGAAGGGAGGGGAAGGTGAGGGGAGGCGGAAGGAAAGTTCCCTCCAAGGCCGCTCTGATTTCGGAGCGGCCTCGGAGGGAACAGGCAGCACGCGCCAAGCTCGGCGCACGCAGGTTGCACAAATGTGCACCCCCTTGCGTGTGCCAACCCTGGATTTTATAAGATACGCGCGGCTACGTGCGTATCTTATAAAATCCAGCGTACTTTTGTTCGCGCCTGGTGGGCGAACAAAAGTACGCACGCGTGTAAATTTATAAAATCTACCCCACAGTTTTTAGGGTACTTGCCAGGTTCTTATGGCCTGGATTGGCCACTGTTGGAAACAGGATGCTGGGCTTGATGGACCCTTGGTCTGATCCAGTATGGCATGTTCTTATGTTCTTAATGCAGACCAAATTTCTGAAATGTTCAGTCTTCAAGATCAGCGTCACTCTACTTGGTCTGCAGCAATGGGTCAGAATGGCAAATTGCTTTGCTGTGATACATCATTCCTCTTGTCTCTTTGACAACATGCCCATCCTCTTCTCTGCTGACTGCCTGCTCTAACTATATCAATTGCTTTTCTATGATTTTTTTTTTTGTCCATTGACTATAATGGCTTATAGAAATAATTTTATTTAAAACAAATGAAACAAATAGGATTTGCTTAAAACAGCAAATTAGTTACAGTGCAAACATTAAACTTCTCCAAATTGTTTATTTTTTAATAGCTATGCAAGTGGTCTTCTGACCAAGACTGGAAAAGTTAGTAGTTCACAGAAGTGTATATCTATATCTACATCTATATTTATATCTATATATGTATTATCTGGCACAAGTGGAAATTCCCTATAAACTGACCTCCCTAAAAATGTCAAAATGGGGACATACCTGGAGGAAGAACTTGAAAACTGGGAGAAAATGAGAGAGATGGAACAACATGGGCCACACTAAAAGGAGCGATTACATCGGCAACAAATCTATATGTTAGAAAAGCATACAAAAGTAAGAGAAATAAGAAACCAATTTGGTTCTCAAAGGAGGTGGCTGATAAATTAAAAGCAAAAAGAAGAGCATTCAAGAAATATAAAGGATCCCAAAAAGAGGATCACATGGAAGAATATCTGGTGAAACTGAGGGAGATGAAGAAAGAAATCAAGAAAGCAAAAAGTTAGGTATAAGAAAGGATTGCCAAAGAGGTAAAGCGAGATGACAAAACATTTTTCAGATATATCAGAGAAAGGAGAAAGGTCCGAAGTGGTATAGTGAAGTTGAAAGGTGACAAAGATCAATATGTGGAGAGAGACAACGAAATGGCCTAAATATTAAACAGATACTTCAGTTCGATGTTTACTAAAGAAGACCCTGGAGAAGGACTGTCACTAGTTAACAAGACTGTGGATGGGGTTTGAGTAGACAAAACTCTGTTTACAGAAGAGAATGTATGGGAAGAGCTAGGAAAACTGAACGTGGACAAGGTCATGGGGCCGGATGAAGTACATCCCAGGATACTGAGGGAGCTCAGAGATGTTCTGGCGGGTCCGCTGTATGACCTGTTCAATAGATCCCTGGAAACGGGAGTGGTGCTGCAAAATTGGAGAAGGGCGGTGGTGGTCCTGTTTCATAAGAGTGGGAGCAGAGAGGAGGCTGGAAACTACAGGCCGGTTATTCTCACCTTGGTGGTGGGAAAATTAATGGAGACTCTACTGAAGGAAAGGATAGTGAACTATTTACAATCCGGTGGGTTGCTCGACCTGAGGCAGCATGGATTCACTAGGGGAAGGTCATGTCAGACAAATCTGATTTATTTTCTTGATTGTTGACTAGAGAATTGGATCAGGGAAGAGCACTCAATGTGATTTACTTGGATTTTAGTAAAGCTTTTGATACAGCCCCACATAGGAGACTCGTGAACAAAATGAGAAGCTTGGGAGTAGGTGCCAAGGTAGTAGTGTGGATTGCAAACTGGTTGACTGACAGAAGACAGCATGTAAAGCTAAATGGAACCTATTCTGAAGAAAGAACGGTGTTAAGTGAAGTGCATGAGAGATTGCTTTTGGGATTTCCTGTTCAATTTCTTTGTGAGTGACTGGTGGAAGAGATAGAAGGTAAAGTTTGTCTATTTGCAGATGATACTAAGATCTGAAACAGAGTCGACATGTCTGAAGGAGTAGAGATTGAAAAGTGATTTAAGAAAACTTGAAGAGTGTTCAAAGATTTGCCAACTGGGATTCAATGCCAAGAACTGCAGAGTCATGCATCTGGGGTGCGGCAATTCAAAAACGATTTATGTGATGGGTGGTGAAAGACTAATGTGCACGGACTGGGAGAGTGACCTTGGTGTGATAGTGTCTGATGATCTGAAGGCGGTGAAGGCATATCTATATCAGATATATATATATATATATATCATAGATATATCATAGATATATCATAGATATATGATCTATATCCTTTATAGGAATATTGGTATAAAAAAAAATTCTAAATAAATAAATAAATATGATAAGGCGATTGCTAAAGCCAGAAGAATGCTGGGCTGCATAGAGAGAGGAATAACCAGTAAGGAAAAGAGGTCATAATGCCCTTGTACAGGTCCTTGGTGAAGCCTCACCTGGAGTACTGCATTCAATACTGGTGCCCGTATCTCAAAAAGGACAAAGTCAGTATAGAGGTGGTCCAAAGAAGAGCAATCAAAATGGTGAGGGGTCAGTATTGGAAGACTTATGAGGTGAGGCTGAAGGATCTGAATATGTACACCCTGGAAGAAAGGAGGTGCAGGGAAGATATGATACAGAACTTCAGATGTCTGAAAGGTTTTAATGATGCACAATTGTCAAACCATTTCCGTTGGAAAGAAATCAGTAGAGCTAGGGGTCATGAAATGAAACTCCAGGGAGGATGACTCAAAACCAATGTCAGGAAATATTTCTTCACGGAGAAGTTGTTAAATGCCTGGACTGCCCTTCTGGAAGAGATGGTGAAGATGAAAACAGTTAAGGAATTCAAAGGGACATGGGATAAACACTGTGGATCCCTAAAGGCTAGAGGTTGGAAATAAAGAGTGCATGGGGGAAACTGTGGGTAACTTGCTGGTGTGGCAGTTGCTACCCTTAACAATTAAGTCTTGATACTGTTAATGCAAGTCCTTCATTGCTGTCTGCTTCAAAGGCAGTGAGAAAAGGGGAATTGGAATCAGACAGCAACCAACAAGGGCCTTGTCTTTTTCGGTTTGGGGAACAAATAAGCATGGGGGTAAGTAGCTAATGCAGTGCTTACTACCCTTAATCACAAAGCCTGATACTTTTGATGCAACTCCAACATTGCTCTTTGCTTCCACAGCAAGGGTTAAGGAAAATTGGATTCAAACAGCATCTAAGGGTCCTGACTTTTATGGTCTGGTAAACTGATAAGCATGGGGGTAACCTGCACAGTGCAGCAGATACTGGCATAAGCTTGAAGGGAAGACTGGGTGGATCATTTGGTTCTTTTTTACCATCATTTCTATGTTTCTATAAACACAGCATAGCTGACCCTTCCACTCTGAGCCACAGTACAGTCTAATCAGCTCCATTTCAGGGTACCCTCCCTGCATGAGAAGCACAGCTCCAGGAGTAGCACAACCTACCTACCTCCCCCTCAGCCCTAGCTCAGGCTATTCTCCCAGCACCAGCTGCAGGACAGCCACCCATGGAAATACCCTGGAGGCTCCTATTTATTGCCTTCCCATTCCCCAGCAGGAGCAGCCTGCCCTTCCCCTTCCAACTGCAGCACAATTTGCCTCCACCCCTGCAACCCCAACCCCAGCATAGCCTGCCCTCATCCGCCTCCCCCAGCAGTGAAAATGTTATTCAGATCTGTTAAGTAATTTACATTTGTGTTTTGTGACAGAAGCAACATATGATTTAAAGATTAACTAAGGCATTTGAAGTATCAATAAGGAAACAGGACACCACCTTATAAAATTACCTCTTCATGTTTGTAATCATTGTACTCTGTAGCTAATTTAGTTTAAAGAGTGACAATATCATAATGATGGTATAATTCATCCATTATAGGATATTTTACAGTATTGCAAATTGGCACTTGAACTAGTGATAAATCAGATGTGGAACATTTGATCAAACTGTATGCTTGACAAGTGTCAATGAACTATTGGAACAAACATATCATGGTACACAAGAGGCCCAGGTGAAACAAAGGCCTTTGTTGGGACCATGAAGTGGGGTTGTGATGCTCATATAATTGAGTGTAACAATTTAATATTCCAAGAGGTTGTTTATTATACATGAGACTATGGCCACTTTGCTGTTGAAACACTATGCTTAAAAATAACATGACCGAGGTTGTATACTTTAGAACATAAGTGAGTGATTGTAGTTTTGCAAACACTTCTTTATTTATTTGGCAAATTGTTTGTATATCATGTTGTATTTTTAAGTTGTGAGCACAGTCTGGTTTAAGATGTGCTGAATGACAATCCTAATTGGTTTTAAAAAGAGCAGAGTTACTGTGATAGTTTGCTTGTAGTATGTGTGCTTGAAAGTGAAGGACATGCATGTACTCACAATAGGGAAAGAACCCTGGTATATTAGCTTTTAAACATGTTTGTGATGCCTTTTTGACATTTAATGTTTTTAAAAATATCTAAGAGTTAAAACAAAACATTTGATTTATTTATGTATAGTGTATGGATATACTCCTACATATTGTTTATGTTTATATCCATATACTAGATTCAGATATTTTTCAGTGATTCAATGATGTATACCTAGAACACTCCTATGAATCCCTAACTATTCCATGAATCTACTTGATCCAATCAGAGAAATGACTACTTAAAGACACCTGTGGACCAATCTCATCTATTGACCCTTCCAAGAACTCTTGAAGTGATTGTAGTAGAATTTCGTTATATAATATTCATCAGCAGTCAAGCAGACAATTGCTCATCTGGCACTTGAGTTTGTACAGAGAAAATAACTTCTTGCATTCTATTTGCATAGCAGCAACCATAAGTGAGTACTTGGGAATGTGACTGCAGTGATGGGACAGAGAATAAGAGATTTGCTCAATTTCAATTGTTTTACACTGAGGTTGGGAGAATGCTGGCATTTATAACTCAGGAACTTGCCCAAAGAAGAAGAGGAAGGGGAAAATGTGCACTGAGAGCTACAAAAATACCACACATAAATTTGAACTAATATATGTAAAACTTCTATGTTCAGTAGGTGTTCATCATTCTCAATGGAAGAGTACAATATTTCACATTCAAAACCATTTCTTGTACTCTGTGTTTTTTTCAGATCTCTTTTGAAAACAAGGTCAGCAGTTGTAGCTTTTAAACTCAGTAGTTTTTCTTGATCAGCAAGAATAGATATTAAGGAAACTAGTCACACACATTATTCAGAATCGGTCTTTCAGCCTTCACCTTGCTGTTGCTTAGATTCAACTTCTTAACAACCACATCAAATTGTCATTTCAACCTTGGAATTCACAGTGTAATCACTTTAGTAGAAAAGATTATATTGCTTTCATGGCAAAGCAAATTGACAATATCTTGGCTATAAATACTCTGGTGACCACAGCCGTTGCTATTATCTTTTAAAAAATTCTTACAGACAACAGAGAGTTAATAACTTACATAACTAAAAATTGATAAAAACTAAATCTGAACTAAAATCATTACAAAATAAATATAATAATTTAAAGGGATCATTAAGGATTATGGAGACTATTGCATACATCTTTAAAAGTCTGAAATACTTAATATATTACAATTAATAATTTTTTAATGGAGCACACTGTCATAAAACTATCCAAAGTTCTTAGAAGCTGATAAAAATAAAACCCATCACATTGAGGAACTGAAAATAAGGATATTGGAGAATTTATTAGATTCTATGATAGCTCTGTCACCTCTCACATAATGAAAATTAAGAGGCCAATGCACTGTTCCAAAATTATTTCATGAAAAGGGTTTTCATTTCAACAATTTAGCAAAGTGCCTATATATGCAGAGAAACTGAAAATGTAGGCATTTTGTGCAGTTTTGCATTACAATGACTTCTTGTGCTGTGATGAGGTGATACAATCCTCATTCCAAGTCTTTCCCAGAAAGGAAGGTACATATTAGAAAAACTACTCAAAAAGAAAGGTAGCTCATGAAAAGGCACGGAGGGGAAAGATAGCTAAAGCTCTAGACTACACTTCCCATGAGCACTAGGGAGGTAGAGCAGGAACAGACCTTAGAAACTGGTGTCCTACAAGGTTTAGCCTTATCTGCTGTGCTTTTTAACATTTACCTGGCACCCATATGTAGGCTCTTAGCTGGGTTCAGCATAAGATACCAGATTTATGTTGATGACATCCAATTTTACATTCCTATGGTGTCATCCTGATCTTCCATTGCTACCACAGACCTCCTCCTGCCTTTGGGCCATCAAGAACTGGTTAAGCCATAATAAATAAGCATTACATTTAAATAAAATGGAAATGATGGTCTGGCAGAGGACGCATAAGTTCATCATGCCTCCTTCTTTTGTTCTTGAGAACACTGAAATACCAATTGTACAGCATGCTAGAAATTTTGGAGTTGTAATAGACCATAGCCTCTATATGCAGAAGCAATTAAAGCTGTTATTAAGTTTGGCTATTATAAGCTTTGGTTTTATACACCTATTAAAATCTTTATTAGGCTATTCAGAATTTTGCCCTGTAGTACAGGCTTTAATTATGCCATGTCTAGACTATTGTAATTCTTTGTATATTGGTTTGCCTTCAGTTGCTTTACATGCACTATAGGTTTACAGAACTCTGCTGTACACTTCATTTCAGGCTTGCACAGGAGAGCCCAGATCATGCCAGTTTTGATTGACCTTTATTGGCTTCCAGTCATTTGGCATGTGCAGTAAAAGGTTGTGCTGCTTGTCCATAGGCTGCTTGGCAGCATTTCTCTACTTTGGGTTAATTTCATACTGTGATAATACAATTCAGAATGCGCAAAGAAGTCTTTTATATATGCCATCCGTCCAATGTGTGAGAATGGCCGAAATTCATGAAAGGACTTTCTCAATCACAGCCCAACTCCATGGAGCTCATTGCCAATTGCATTCTGTTTATCAGCCTGCATGAAAGAGTTTAAAAAGCTTTTGAAAATTCATCTGTTTGAGCAAGCCTACACATCTTAGGCACTTTCCTGACTGCTAGGATCTTTAGGCTGGTCCTGGTTCTTTTGTTGTCCTTCTGTTGCTGTGATGTTAATCTTTTTTTAATAGTATATTTTTGTTATCATTTTATATGTTATTTGTATGCCACCGCCTAGAGCTTTGCATAGGTAGGTGACTTATAAGAACTTACCTAATACAAAATAAGGGACCCCAAATCAAGTTCTGTTGGGGCAGGGGGAGCAGCTGGGTCAGCGGGGGACCGGGAAGTGTGGCAACACACCGCTTGAGAGCCGCTGGTTCAGAGTGTCGACAGCCCAGAGCAGGGGCACAGCTTTACTTTACCCATAACTGCTAAGGTACCCAAAAGGGATACAGTTTCCAAAAGACAGGCCCACATCAACTCACCATATAAAAAAAAAACAAATCAAATTCTAGCCTCACTGGAAGTTTGGAGGCTGGGGGTGGGGAAACAGCTTCCAGGTGCATTTAACGCAGAAGTAGAGAGGAGTTCGCCTTGGGTGGAGGCAGAATGATGGAGCTGGAGCTGAATTACCAGAGAAGAAAAATATGGAAATTGAACTGCCAAAAGTTTCCCCTGAGTCTGAAGTGGAAGATGTGGAATATATTGAGGGCTTTACAGCTCTGGTATTAAATAGGAGTTCTGTTTCTGTAATACAGCTTTTAAACAGGGTAACTCTGTTAGTCATCATGTGGGAGGTTGGTAGCAGCAGGTACCATGAGAGCAGGAGTGTAGGATGACTACTGAAGTTGGTAGTGTATCAGAAAATTGCTGCTACCAGGTGATCGACCCCCTGAGCTGCCTCCCTAGCCTGACAACATCAACAAAGACTGGGCTCAAAATGTGTCCTTTGATATGCTATCCTGTGTAACATTGAGCTGTCCTTTGATGATGATATCAGGCTTTGGGAGGTAGTTCAGAGCAGTGATTCTCAACCTTTTTTCCATCGTGAAACTCCTGACAGACCACGCTCACATGTGTGACACACTGCTCATAACAATTCATGGCGGAAATAAAAAATAAAGGTCCAGTATTACAGAGATTACATAAATAGTAAACATTCCATACCAAAACACCAATTTCCAGCACTCAAACAGTAACCACCTTACCTAAGAAAAGGCAACACTGAAAATATTACACCAGGCCTTAAGACAACAATACACCTCCTAGTTGGAAAACGGACCAAGCCAAGCTGCTATATAGAAATGAAATGAAACATAGAAACATAGAAATGACGGCAGAAGAAGACCAAACGGCCCATCCAGTCTGCCCAGCAAGCTTCACATTTTTTTCTCATACTTATCTGTTTCTCTTAGCTCTTTGGTTCTATTTCCCTTCCACCCCCACCATTAATGTAGAGAGCAGTGATGGAGCTGCAACCAAGTGAAATATCAAACTTGATTAGTTATGAGTAGTAGGGGAAGTAACCGCCGCAATAAGCAAGCTACACCCATGCTTATTTGTTTTACCCAGACTGTGTTATTCAGCCCTTATTGGTTGTTTTTCTTCTCCCCTGCCGTTGAAGCAGGGAGCTATGCTGGATATGTGTGTAGTATCAGTTTTTCTTCTCCCCTGCCGTTGAAGCAGAGAGCTATGCTGGATATGCGTGAAGTATCAGTTTTTCTTCTCCCCTGCCGTTGAAGCAGGATATGCATTGAAAGTGAAGTATCAGGCTTATTTGGTTTGGGGTAGTAACCGCCGTAACAAGCCAGCTACTCCCTGCTTTGTGAGTGCGAATCCTTTTTTCTTCTCCCCTGCTGTTGAAGCAGAGAGCTATGCTGGATATGCGTGAAGTATCAGTTTTTCTTCTCCCCTGCCGTTGAAGCAGAGAGCTATGCTGGATATGCGTGAAGTATCAGTTTTTCTTCTCCCCAGCCCTACACAGAAACTACACACCAGCAGAATACCTCACCTGAGTCATATGTGCATACCCTCACTTAACAAAGAATAAAGAGACCATAAAGCATAACTAGAAACATGCAGACAAAACTGAACTGGAAACCGCAACAAGCCAGAGTCTCTGTATGCAGTGCAACAAAGGAAAAAGAGAAACTTCACCAGTCCTCAAAAGAAATCAAGAAATATAAAATCAACAGCAGTAAAATCATAGTAACAAAAAGAACAGATTTCAAAAAAGCTGCTGAATGGAATATCCAATAATTAAAAACTCATATCAAAAATTTCTAGATACCAATAAAATATTTCAAAATACCAGACACAAAGACCCAATAATGAAAAATAAGGATAAAAAAATGCTTTGATCTGCATTCCTGGGAACGTTTGATATCCAGGTGCCTTGAGATTGTTTTGAATTCGCAGGATGAGGGATGGTTTGCTTGCAACTTTCTCCTCTCTCTGTTACACACAAACTCTCTATGTCACATTGGCTCTCAGTCACACACATATACACATACTCTTTCTCTCACTTACATAGGCTCTCAATCACACACATACATGTCAGTGGCGTAGCCAGAATTGATTTTTTGGGTGGGCACAAGGTTAACATGGGTGGGCTGTAGGCATGCAGGTCTACTAGTTTTTTTTTACTGATAAATAATGCCAAATTATGCAGCATAGCATTCACATCTACGCCTAAGTATGAGGTTTACTTAATGATACAAACATAATTCACGGTGATTTGTGGTACTTTAGCCTTCTTATTATTACGATTTTATACACGGCTCCTACCTGTCCATAAATTTTGAGAGAGCGGTTGTGTTGCTTATATTTAAATTGCTAACATCTCAAAATATAGATATATATTTTTACCTTTGTTGTCTGATCTTTGTATTTTTCTAATCAGTTGGTCCTGGTCTCTTTTTCCCATTTTTTCCCTTATAGCTCATTTCCTAATTCCTTTTCAGTGTCTTTCTTCTATTACTGTCTTCTTCCCTTCCACACACACACACACACACACACATACACGCTTTCTCTCACAGACTCCCTCTCACACACTCAAGCTGTCACTCTCACTTGCTCTCCCCCCCCCCCAAGCTCACATTCTCTGCAGACACACATACAAGTTCTCACTTTCTCACCCTCCCCAGGCTTATATTCTTATGCACACACAGACGCACATCCAGGCACCCATTCTCACCCACACACATAAACCCAGACTCCCATTCTCACCCACAAACCCATGCTCCCAGTCTCACCCACACATATTCAAGCTCCCATTCTCATCCATACATATACACATTTAAGGTCCTATTCTCACCCACACATACACCCATTCTTATCCACATATTCAAGCTTCCATTCTCACCCACCCACACAAACCCAGGCTCTCATTCTCACCCATATATACACACATTCAAGCTCCCATTCTCACCCACCCACAAACCCAGGCTCCCATTCTCAACCACACATACACACATTCGAGCTCCCATTCACCCACATATTCAAGCTTCCATTCTCACCCACATACACACCCAGGCTCCAGTTTTCACCCACACACACTCCCATTCTCATCCACACATACACATTCAAGCACGTGCACAGCTTCCGCTTTCTCCCCCAGAGCAGGAAGATCAGCTGCCTCTCCTGCTGCCACCGGACTCCTGCTATCTTCGGGCGTCGGGCCGTTCTGCCCGCCGAACTTCCTGTCGGGGGGGGGGGGAGCGGAAGCGCAGTGCACAACGTCCGCTTCCTCCCTCCCCCCCCCCAAGCAGGAAGATCGGCCCGACGCCCGAAGATAGCAGGAGGCCGGTGGCAGCAGGAGAGGCAGCTGATCTTCCTGCTCTGGGGGAGAAAGCGGAAGCTGTGCGCGGCGCTTCCGCTCCCCCACCCCCAAACAGGAAGTTCGGCGGGCCGTTTGGCCTGAAGATAGCAGGAGGCCGGTGGCAGCAGGAGAGGCAGCTGATCTTCCTGCATTGGGGGAGTAAGCGGAAGCTGCGCGCAGCGATTCCGCTCCCCCCCCCCTGAACAGGAAGACCGGTTGGCCATACGGCCGCAGCAGCGGTTCCCCATGTGTGCCGTGATGGCACGCGAGGCGTCGGTTCTCTTGTTCGCTGTCGCGGGGATGGGATCCCGCGACAGCCTTGCAGTTCCGGTGCCAGTTGGGTGGGCCTGGGTCTAAGTTGGGTGGGCACCTGCCCACCCAGGCCCACCCGTGGCTACGCCACTGATACATGTGCTTTATCCCTCTCACATATAGGCTCTTAATCACACATTTACACTACTGTATGTCTTTTCACACACACACACACACACACACACAGGCTTTCAATCACACACATACATGCTGTCTTTTTCTCTCACACACAGACTCTCATTCACATGTTTACACACATGCTCTCTCTCTTTCTCTCACTTACACACAGGCTCTCAATCACATATTCACATGCTCTCTCACCTACATGGGCTCTCAGTCACACACAAATACACATGCTCTCTCTCTTACTTATACACACAGGCTCTTAATCATACATAACATGATCTCTCTCACACACAAATGATCTCAATCATACACACATACTCTCTTTCACACAAACAGGCTTTCAATCACACACTTACATACATGCTGTCTCACAGATACAGACCCACACATGATCTCAAACATATATGCTTGCTCACTCTCTCTCTCACCCACCACCAAACTAGCAACAGCAGCAGACTCCTCCACTTCCAGCATTAGCAGCAGCAGCAGCTCCCTACACTCCCAGCCCTTGTGACCTCAAGAAAGGACTCCCATCTGCCGCAGGGGGCTGATGTTGCTTTTCTTTTGCTCCGTGCCACGCTGTCTTCTTCAGACCGCACCTTTCTTCTTTGGGCTGTTGCTGCATGCACTAACATGGTCTGTTCTTTCTGCATGCACGGCCGCTGCACACCACTTCCTTTTCCGGGCTGTAGGGGGTGGGAAGAAGAGATCCTGCTGGTGCCACTGACTCCAGCTCTCCTGCCATGTTATGCCCAGGCAGAAGAAGAATTCCATTTCTTTGGAGCAGAGTGGAGCAGCTGGGTCAGCAGGGGATCGGGAAGTGTGGCGACACACTGCTTGAGAGCCGCTGGTTCAGAGTGTCGACAGCCCAGAGCAGGGGCACAGCTTTACTTTACCCATATCTGGTGCCAGAAGTCAGGAATGGCTCATTACAATCTGCTGTCTGAGGTATGGGATGGGATGGGATGGGATGTACTGCCTGCCCCTGCTAAGGTACCTAAAAGGGATACAGTTTCCAAAAGACAGGCCCACATCAACTCACCATACAAAAAAAAAAAAATCAAATTCTTGCGTCACCTCATTAACAGCCACACAAACATCTTTAACTGCCAGAAACTTTTTGAAGTAACACAAAACCCTTTAAAAAAGACACTCAGAGCCTATATAGAAAACCTGTCAAGCCATAACAAACTCCCAAGACTCAGGCAGCAGCAAATGTACCTGGAAGAAGCAGCACTGCACATATTACTGTAGGCCTTAGGACACCATTACACCTTCTACTGGAAATACAGTACAAGGCAGACATTACATGCCAGCAGAATCCCTCATCTTACTCACACACACACACAGAGAACACAAACTGATCCTTACCTAATACAAAATAAGGGACCACAAATTAAGAACAGAAAAATGCAGAGGAAAAACTGAAATGGAAACCCTGCAGTGCAACATTAGAGAAAACAAATAGAAATACATTTCCAACTGAAATGATCAAAGTGCAAAGATGTAAGAAATGCACATTCCAAAAGATGGCATATTCTACTCACCATAAACTGAAAATAAAATATTTTCTCCCTTTGTTAGTCTGGGCATTTTATTTTTGTAGTTGATTTGGTCCTAGTCTCTTGCTTCTCCCTTCCACTTTCCATTTCATCTCTCCTCCTGTCTTCTTCCCTTCCTTTCCTACGTCCATTTCAGACATTGATCCTTCCCTTTCATCTTTTTCTTCATTTCCTTCTTTTTTGCCTTTCTATTCTTTCTTTGCCTCTTCTCCCTCCTCCATCCTTTTCTTTCTCCCTTCAGCCTTCAGTTTCCTTCTCCTGTCGCAAATCTACCAGTTTTGCATTTCCTACCCCAACCCCCTCTAGCCCTCCCACTCCCCCGTCTCTCACTCCTTTTCCAGCGTAATATTTCACTTTATCTTTCACCTGTTCCCTAGGCCCACATTTCCACCACCCTCTGTACTCACAATATTTTCATCTTTTTTCCTGTGCCTCTCATTCTCTCACCAGCTCCTGCTCCTTCACTGTCATTAATTTCCTTCCCTAGCCTCCAATCCATTCTTCTGTCTCTTACTCACTACTGGCTTCCTATTACCTCTCTTTCAACTCATCTCCAGCCCTTTTATACCCTCAACCACTCCTTCACAGATCTATCCCATTCTCCACTCCTCTCCACAGCATCTGCAATCCTTTTCTACTACCTTTCACTTTCTCTCCAGTCCTCCAAGCCATTCATACAACCTCTCAATCATTCCCTACTCTTGAGCCCCTTTCTCTTACTCCCATTTCACACTTTAATTCATGCTCCCCCTTAGCCAATCTAACACCCCCCCATTAGTACCCACCCAATTACCAAGCCCCCACAACCCCCAACATTGTCAAGAGTTCCATTTCTTAACCCTGCCCCGAGTCCCTATCCTTCCCCTGCTTTCCACCCCAGAGTGTAGTGGGTGGAGACTTCACTCTGACAGGGGACAACCTAAAACTCCTACCAGCAGGACTTCATGTACCAGAACCACCCGCTTCATAAAGGATCTACTGTCTAGAATAAAGCTTATAGTAGGACAGTGAGAAATTCTCTGTCAGCACATTTTCATTTTTTGGCTTTTGCTGTTCCTATTGTCTGATAAGCTTTCACTGCTTGCCTGCCAAGTCTGTAACCTTGTTGAGCCTACAGCTATGATTAGAACAATGAATGTATTATGTATAGGGCAGTATTGCTACAGACTCACAAATTCCTTTCTAGAACTGCAAGTCCTGGCAGCCTCTCCTGCAGAACACAGGAGAAGTTTCAGGAAAGTTCCAGGTTGGGAAGGAGGAGGGGGTCAGTAGCCCCTCAGCCGGGATATGCTTGCTCAGCAATGTGTAGCACGCATGTGTAAAAGATAAGAAATGTGAAATGTATAAGAAGTTACTCCCTGCTTGGGAGGGTGTGCAGTTTTACTGAAAACCATTTCAGCTGCATCTATTTTTGCTGGCAAAAAGAATAAAAACTTTTCCTTCTCGGACCAGGTGCCTGAAGTCTTCTGTTTGTACTCTATTACATTGGCGAGCCAGCCAGGAGGCTTTTTGGAATTTGGGGTATTCCCACTTTCCCTTTTGTATTTTTGAATCGACCCAGTGGGACAGCCAACGGCTTGCGCCTGGACGTTCAGTGAGTGCGCACCGCTGATTTCAGTGACCGAGCTTCCAGGGGCTGCCGTGGGCACATCAGACCGAGGCCGAGGGGATTGGTGGTCCGAGAGAAGGAACTGTCCTGTCCAGAGTGAAGATTCCAGAACCAGGCGAGTATGCATACTCAAGGATAGATGGCCAGACTCCATTGAGTCTGAAGGGAGGCCTGATCACCCTCCAAACAGAACAGGCGCTTAGTAAGAACTATGTTCCGAAACCCGCCTGCCAGGTACCGGGAGGAACAGGGAGGGGGGCTTCCTGTTGTGTGAAAGAGAGTGAGAGTCATCGCAGTTCTGGATCGGGCGACCACATTCCAGTCGGTGGGAGTGTGATCCTATTGTGTCTGGCGGATCAGGACCCCTTACCGGTCCGCCATCCCTTCCTTCCTCTGTCTGTGAACCTATCCTTTGGCAAAGCGTATAGGATAGGCGGGGGTGGGTCCACACCTTTGTCTCTAATGACTAAGCATTTTGAGGAAGTTTTCAACCCCAGTGAATGCACAAAAGGCGGCATGATTCAGAGATGCCAGGCTATGTGGTCTGGCCTCGGACAATCTGTTGACTGGCCCAAGGAGGGCTCCTTCGATTTTAGCCGGGCTGCTAGAGTCCAGAACATAGTGATAGTCAAGGGAAACCCCGGATGCCCGGATGATATTCCCTATATTGAAGGGTGGATTAAAGTCATTCGCAATCCGCCTAAGTGGGCCAAGTCCGGAGTAGAAAAGGCAGCTCTAATCATGTTCAGTTCCCTCAAGAAGAAGAAGGGTCCAGCGAGAAGTAGAAGCACTGTTTCACTTTTCCCTGCCTTGAGTCCAAGGGCAAAGCGAGCCGGGAGTGGCATGCCAGAACCTGAAGTCACCGACCCCAGCCGGTCACGTGAGCCAGTTAAGCCCATACTCCCTGTAAGTCATGAGGAAGACTTGCCACCCCCGGAGTATGTCCAGATATATCCAGATTCACGCAGGCATCACAGGAGGGAGGCAGACGAGACGGAGACCTCTGACCCGGACGTCTCGGATTATGATGACGTAGCGGAGTCTCTAGAGCCTGTTAGTTCCTCCACTGGGCCCGCCCACAGGATGAGGGCTACGGATGTGCGTCAGGACGCACGCAGGGAGTCATCTCAGTGCCGGAAGGGAAGAAGGCCCCAGAAAGCGGCTGAACCTCCGGACCAGGGGGGCCCGTCCCAGCAACCCGGAACCACAACCCAATTGTTCCCTATCAGACAGACCATGACATATGTCCCACAAGAAGAAGAAGGGGGTAGGGTACGTCCGGTCCCAGTATCTGTGTACACCTATGTGCCCTTTAATAGTAGCGACCTGCTCAACTGGAAGTTACATGGACCATCATACGAAGATAACCCGGAACAATTCATAGAAATGATAGCAGGGCTTGTAACCAGCCACAACCCCAACTGGGCCGATATACGCCAACTAAACTCTTACCTGCTCACGTTAGAGCAGAGACGCCAAGTACAACAGAACCTGGAAGAGGCTGTAAGAGCCAATATCCTCCAGGGAAGTGATCCCGCCGCTCGAGTTGCGCAACTAGTCCCACAGATTAACCTCGCATGGGATCATCAGACCGACAGGGGAAGGGCGGATATTGCCGCATACCAACAGGACTACCTGGCGGCCCTGAAAAAAGGAAAAAAAGTAATAAACATGAATAAGATCCATGATGTTACACAAAAGAAGGATGAAAGCCCTGGAAATTTCTTGGAACGAATCATGGATGCAGGGCATGAGCCTCAGCCAGTTGAAAGCTATAGCAGACCGAGTGTTTGCAAATAGAGAAGTAGAAGAGAAAAGAGAAGCAAGTAGACATATGAGAGAGAAAGTGACCCTGTTGGCCGCCGCCCTCGAGGACACCCGAAGTCGAGATGTCGACGGACCGCAAAGAGGAGGGAGGACAAGGCTCCCTCTGGGAAGGAATCAGTGTGCGTATTGCAAGAAAGAAGGCCACTGGAAGTGAGACTGCGAAGAATAGCAAGAGAAATATGGGAGCCCGGCAGCGGATACTGATGAGAGAGATGGACCTGCACCGCCGCAGAGGGGCCAGGGAGGTAGAAGATCGGACAACCCCCACTGGCAGATGGCGGTGGAGGCAACAAGAGTGCATAGTACAGCCTGAAGGGACCGGGAAGAAACACTCCTGAAACAGGGAGTCCTGGAAGCAATCAGATCTGAATCAGAAACACTCCTGAAACAGGGAGTCCTGGAAGCAATCAGATCTGTCTGGAAACGCTCCTGAACCAGGGAGTCCTGAAAGCAACCAGATCTAAGTGGAACATGCCACTGTTGCCGGTAAAGAAACCAGATCCCGCAGAACACAGGCCTGCCCTGGTCCCCAACCCGTATCCCCCCATGGCTCAGATCCCAGCAAAAGCCAAGCGTTACAGTGTACTCGATCTAAAGGACGCCTTCTTCGCTATTCCCCTGGCGGAGGACCGCCAGCAATTCTTTGTCTTCACATGGAACTGACCTGGACACGTCTCCCACAAGGATTCCAGATCCCACAAGGATTCTAGCCAGTTGTTCTCGTTTGGAGAACAACTGGCTAGAGACCTGAAGATGTACCAGGTCGAGCCGGGGCCAGTTGTTCAGTATGTCGACGACCTTCTAATCGCCCAGGAGACTACGAGGTGATACAAGCCGGATCTGAGGGCCCTACAAGAGCTGAAACAGGCTCTTATGACGCCCCAGCTTCCGGCCCCGGAACCAGTAACACATGACTGTGAAGAAAGCATGACCACCATGCATGCCAGCCAACCCGACCTCAAGGACCTGCCCCGGTGCACACCGATGGCAATAGGTCAAGAACCCTTAGGTGAGCTAAGGACAAAGTAGTCACTATATACACAGATTCCAAGTATGCCTGAAACCCAAGTGGAGAGGGCCCTGCATTTAAGGTTGCAGGTACTCCAACCTGGATACGGTGGACCAGAATCAAGCCAGTAGCCACCCCAGAGTGGAGGGTGGTAAAAGGGAATGGGTTAAAAATGAAATTTCACAGAGGTTCACCCAGTCCTGTTTAGTCATTATATTCTGGTCTAATTACCACAGGCACATCATCGAAGAAGGGGAATGTTCCTCCTCCTCATCTGGCTGCTATCACTCCACTCCTGTTCGACTTCCCCAGCTCCAACCACCTTCAGCAAAGATTGCGCAGAATGTATAAAGGTGGTGACCCATATGCACGGGAGTGTGCGGAATCAGTCCAGAACCCTCATCTACCAAACGCAAGCCCCTGAGGGATGTGTCCCTGCCCCCGTTTGCACAGTCTTAACTACGCAGGGCAAACAGAGCCTCCACAGATGCATTGAGCAGAATAGAGTCATTTGTCACACTCCCTTGAGCCCCAAATACTACAATATCACCATATATGCTGGACTGGCACGAACGCTGGCCGGATCCTTTGTGCAAGGGGACGGCAAACTGTTTTATGTCAATTCCACGCGTGTAATGGTGGGAGGCCCGAACACCTGCACTTTCTGGTTTGATGCTTGCACTGTCATCTCCCTTCATCTCTTGGCCAGAACCTGTGGCTCAGCTGCCTGGCAAGAAACATACAAGTCCAACCACAAGTGGATGTGTGAGCAATATCTACACTCCTCTGAACAGTTACAACTCTGGTGGCCATGTCAGGGCCTGGGATGGAGTAGTGTTTCCATGTATACTGGAGGGGGCGAAGGGTTTTATGACTGCTCGGGAGGCATCATTGGCCTGTGGCGCATTAAACATCAGAACCAGCCGTGGATTAAATCCTGGTCCTTTGGTATTGATGGCACTGGACGAGATCCTTCCACCTACCTGACCATTCAACAGACATTAGAAATGCCCCCCTCTACTGTCTATAAGTCTACTGTTCTAGGCTACCAGGAAGTATATGATGAGATTGAGAAAGCAGAAATAATGCTGGAGCACTCGGCCCCGCATCGGACCGCCGTCACGCCTCCAGCCCTGCCCACGGACATCCCCCGGCTCACTGCCATGCCCCAGACACGCCCCTGGCCCGCCGCCATGCCCCCGGACATGCCCCTGGCCAGCCCCTTATTCAAAGCCCCGGGATTTACGCACGTGCCGGACATGCCCCTGGCCAGCCCCTTATTCAAAGCCCCGGGATTTACGCACGTGCCGGGGCTTGCTCACGCCGCCGAGCCTATGCAAGATAGGCTCGGCGCATGCAGGGGGAGGCAGGGGGAGGTTTTTGGGGGTTGTGCGCGTATCTTACGCATGCAACCCTTTGAAAATCTACCCCTAAATAAACTTGATTAATAGCAGTTAATGGACTTCTCCTCCAAGAACTTATCCAAACCTTTTTTAACCCAGCTACACTAACTGCACTAACCACATCCTCTGGCAATAAATTCCCGAGCTTAATTGTGCATTGCGTGAAAAAGAATTTTCTCCGATTACTCTTAAATGCTACTTGCTAACTTCATGGAATGCCTCCTAGTCCTTCTATTATCTGAAAGTGTAAATAACTGATTCACATCTACTCGTTCAAGACTTTTCATGATTTTAAAGACCTCTATCATATCCCCCCCTCAGCTGTCTCTTCTCCAAGCTGAACAGCCCTAACCTCTTCAGCCTTTCCTCATACGGGAGCTGTTACATCCCCTTTATCATTTTGGTTGTCCTCTTCTGTACCTTCTCCATCGCAACTATATCTTTTTTGAGATGCAGCAACCAGAACTGTACACACTATTCAAGGTGTGGTCTCACCATGGAGCGATGCGGAGGCATAATGACATAATTTGTTGTATTAATCATTCCCTTCCTAATAATTCCAAACATTGTTTGCTTTTTTGACTGCTGCAGCACACTGAGCCAACGATTTCAAAATATTATCCACTATGATGCCTAGATCTTTTTCCTGGGTGGTAACTCCTAATATGGAACCTAACATTGTGTAACTACAGCAAGGATTATTTTTCCCTATATACAATAGGGATGTGAATCGTTTTTTGACGATTTAAAATATCGTCCGATATTGGGGGGGCCTCCTGACCCCAAGACTTGCCAAAAGTCCAGCGGGGGTCCGGAGGTCGTTCAGCAGCAACCCCCGCTGAACGACCTCCTGCAGTCGATCTCCTGCCGGCGCCATTTTCCGTACGGAAAACGATTCGCGGCAGGAGATCGCTCCCGGAC